>NW_027468640.1:4953027-4960527 GCF_046254945.1 Alosa pseudoharengus | reverse complement strand
TTTACAATGACTGGTTGAGTTATCCGGTCCCGTGCAGAAGAGATCTGGTGAGGAACTAGCTTGTTTATATCCAAGGGTTTACTGATGCAAGTCCTCTCCAAATCTGACATGATATCATAACTGCACTTTCAGTTCCTGCGGGCCACTGATTCAGCAAAAGGGAAGGACAAACTGTGTTTCTATCTATCTAGTCCCGTTTCCCTGAGTGTGGAACCGTTCTATCTACAGGAAGCTCAACTCCTCCGAGGGTACCTCCTCTCCTAACACCAAGTCCTAAGTACCGGTCCATGCGATGCGAGTGAACATTAGTAATTAAATCAGTTCAATGGCTTGGTGTTCAGTTGGAATGCCCTCAATGTACGCTAAGCAGTGCCGAGCAGCGCGATGCAACACTTTGAGCAGAACTTGTGTGGATCACCCGTTAATATACTCGTCTGTCGCTCATGTTGTTATTTTGAGTGAGAAACGTGACTCAAAAGAAGGGCATATTTAACGCATCCAGTGTGGAGCGAGAATGCAGTGCTACACAATAATCACTCGCCCAAATGTAGTGAGGATTCCCTGGAACACTTCTAACAACCTAACACTCCTTACATGCTCTCCCCTCTCTTCTCTATCTTCTCCCTCTCTTCTCTATCTTCTCCTCTAATCCCTCTCTTCCCTCTCCCCTCTCTCTTCCCTCTTCTCTCTCCATGATGAGTTCTCTCTCTCTCTCTCAGTACTAACATGATGAGTTCTCTCTCTCTCTCTCAGTACTAACATGTGTAAACTAACATTTGTTGCAGATGAAAAAATGTGTAGCCCTGTTAAGTGGTCTTGTTTGGAGAGATTGACATGTAAAAGGGTATCCCTGTGTTACCAAGTTTAGTTGGGATGAGTATGAGTGTGTGTGTATGTGTGTGCATGTGCGTGCGCGCGTGCGTGCGTGCGTATGTGAGAGAGAGTGTGTGTGTGTGAGAGTGTGTGTGTGTTGTTTGGGCAGAACAAATAGAGGTGTGGTATGATGCTAATAGTTTTCACCTTCTCTCTACTCCCCTTTAGTTTTTGTTGTTCTTTCTCTTAAACACACACACACACACACACACACAAGCACACGCAATCACACACACACACACACACACACACACAGACACACAGACACACACACACACATACACACACACAGACACACACACACGCAAACACACAGACACACACATGTTAAGGGGAGGAGTGAAACCATATTTTTATGTTTTCTGCTATGTGAAATCGTTGTGACATATAACATGATTCAAAATTCTAATGTTTTTTTATCTCTCTGTTTTTCCTTCCTTGCTTCACAGGCGACTCATCGCAAGCTGGTAAGTCCACTTATGTCATTTAATCTCTCTCTCTCTCTCTCTTTCTCTCTCTCTCTCTCTCCAAAGACTGACTGCTTCTTCTTTGGTCTGGGAATGTTAACTTTTGAGTCCTCAAAAGGACACGCTGTCTTGCTGCAGAGCTCCAACACACCCACACAACTTGCCATGGTTCATGTTGTTTCATTTCCTTTGATATCACACACACACACACACACACACACACACACACACACACACACACTAACAGCCTCTCTAACAGTGATGCTCTCGTGTCTGCCTTGCCAAATGAGATGCACTTGAGGAGACCGGAGTGATATCACACACACACACACACACACACACACACACACACACACACACACACACACACACACACACACTCACACACACACACACACACTCACACACACACACACACTCCCACTCCTGCCTCTGCTGCTCCTGGTGTAGTTGACCTGTGCTCCTCCATCTCCCTGCCTACCTGCACTCCTCCATCAGGTCTCTCATCCCTCTCTCCCTCCCTCCCTCCCTCTCTCTCTCTCCCTCTCTCCCTCTCCCTCCCTCCCTCCCTCTCTCTCTCTCTCCCTCCCTCCCTCTCTCTCTCTCTCTCTCTCTCTCTCTCTCTCTCTCCTTGCCCGCCTGTGCCCCTGTGCCCGTGGGGAGGTGGCAGCAGCAGCCGTGGCTAAGGAGTGGCAGACATATTGGTTTCAATCCATCACCTGCTAGTTTAAGAGTCTGACTCCTGACAAGAGACGCCATGCGGCATGGAAATGAAGAAATATGAGCGGCACGGCTGTGTTGTGCTTGGGGAGGGGGGGGGGGGGGATGATTTTTGCTGGTGTAATACACACACACACACACACACACACACACACACACACACACAAGTGGCATGTAGCTGAGGCTGATCTAGACGAGGCAGTGGAGGTGCTTCCCTGTTAGCAGTGTCTCCGCAGGACTCTCTCAGGAGATTGTGAAGGGCCGCCTTCAGCACATCCCAGCTTTTCCTCTCTCTGCTTCCTGCCACGGTGCAGTTGAGGGATTTGCTCAGTGCTTCAGTGGAATTATGGGTAATGCGGTCCAGAGGCCTAAAGCCGCTTACCTGGCTGTGTTGTTGGCCAAGCCACCGAATCACCGTCTAGAAGCCGAGGCTAAGGTCTCCTGTGACCTGCAATCACCCCAGCTGTGCAGAGCAGTGGCTTTTATCTAAGTGTCTGTATGTGTGTGTGTGTGTGTGTGTGTGTGTGTGTGTGTGTGTGTGTGTGTGTGTGTGTGTGTGTGTGTGTTGACCCTCAGTCACCCAGCTTTCAGAAGCCGTGGCTGTTATCTAAATGGTGTCCTCAAAGGAATATATATGAAATAATATCCTAAAGGAATACATATGAAGAAAGGAGGAGATCTTCTCTGGTGAACACAATCTATATCGAAGAGAGATAATATCTTAACTGGTGAACAAAATATTTGAAAGAGAGATAATATCTTCACTGGTGAACACAATCTATATGAAAGAGAAAGAATATCTTCACTGATGATCTGAATGAAAGAGACAAAATATCTTCACTGGTGAACAAAATATATCTAAAAAAGAGAGATGGAGATAATACAATCAATATCTGCCACAGAGAGAGGGAGAGACTGTTTTTAGAGACTCAAAATGTTTTATCTTATTTTTATGGTTGAGAACTTTGGCATCTTAAAGCAATTAACCTTCAAGCTGGTGTGTGTGTGTTGTGCTGTGTTTTGAGTGTGTGTGTGTGTGTGTGTGTGTGTGTGTGTGTGTGTGTGTGTATGTTTGTGTTTGTGTGTGTGTGTGTGTGTGTTGTGCTGTGTTTTGAGTGTGTGTGTGTGTGTGTGTGTGTGTGTGTGTATATGTTTGTGTTTGTGTCTGTGTGTGTGTGTGTGTTCTGCTGTGTTTTGAGTGTGTGTGTGTATGTGTGTGTGTGTGTGTGTGTGTGTGTGTGTGTGTGCGTGTGTGTGTGTGTGTGTGTATGTATGTGTGTGTGTGTGTGTGTGTGTGTGTGTGTGTGTGTGTGTGTGTGGAAGCTGTTAGCTGTTTGGTTTGTGATATGTCAGGGAGACAAGTGGGAATAGTTCAACTAGGGAAATGTTAAGTCGGCGCTGCACACTGTAGAGCCACTGGCTTTGTAGAGACTTTTTGCACCTTAAATCTGCCATCGGCAGCCTCACAGCCTGCCCCATTATCCGGCCCTGCTCCATGCTCCTCTTTAACGTGCCCTGGTCCCTCTTCCTCTTTAACGTGCCCTGCTCCATGTTCCTCTTTAACGTGCCCTGGCCCCTGTTCCTCTTTAACGTGCCCCGCTCCCTGTTCCTCTGTAACGTGCCCTGGCCCGTGTTCCTCTTTAACGTGCCCCGCTCCCTGTTCCCCCTGTTCCTCTTTAACGTGCCCTGGCCCCTGTTCCTCTTTAACGTGCCCTGCTCCCTGTTCCTCTTTAACGTGCCCTGGCCCCAGTTCCTCTTTTTAACGTGCCCTGCTCCCTGTTCCTCTTTAACGTGCCCTGGCCCCTGTTCCTCTTTAACGTGCCCTGGCCCCTGTTCCTCTTTAACGTGCCCTGGCCCCTGTTCCTCTTTAACGTGCCCCGCTCCCTGTTCCTCTGTAACGTGCCCTGGCCCCTGTTCCTCTTTAACGTGCCCCGCTCCCTGTTCCCCCTGTTCCTCTTTAACGTGGCCTGGCCCCTGTTCCTCTTTAACGTGCCCTGCTCCCTGTTCCTCTTTAACGTGCCCTGGCCCCTGTTCCTCTTTAACGTGCCCCACTCCCTGTTCCTCTTTAACGTGCCCCACTCCCTGTTCCTCTGTAACGTGCCCTGGCCCCTGTTCCTCTTTAACGTGCCCCGCTCCCTGTTCCCCCTGTTCCTCTTTAACGTGCCCTGGCCCCTGTTCCTCTTTAACGTGCCCCGCTCTACTGAGACTCTGCAGCTCATCTGAGACCGAGTGCCGTGCCCACACTGGGGCCAAATGACTGATTTATTTGTAACAAATTGTCTCTCTGTTGTTTCTCTTGTTCTTGTTGCGGTTTGGTGGTGTGTGTGTGTCGTTAGGCGGCTACGCATGGTGGTGGTGTGTGTGTGTGTCGTTAGGTGGCTATGCATGGTGGTGTGTGTGTGTGTCGTTAGGTGGCTATGCATGGCTTAAGCATTCATTAAAATGCTGGGCCTCTGAAATGTGCTGATGTGGTATGTGTAGCCATGCCTGGCATCAGCAAGTCATTGGGGAGGCCTACAGGGGATGGGGGGGGTGTCTGAGCTGGGTGTGTGTTTGTGTGTGTGTGTGTTTGTGTGTGTGTGTGTGTGTGTGTGTGTGTGTGTGTGTGTGGTGTGTGTGTGTGTTTGTTTGTGTGTGTGTGTGTGTGTGTGTGTGTGTGTGTGTGTGTGTGTGTGTGTGTGTGTGCACATAGCTGCTTTGCCTTTACACTTTACATTCACATACAGTATAGCTGGAGCTTTCATTCCTAGCCACTTTCAAAAACGGATACAATGGAGGTACAGTGAGTTAGCACACTAGGATATTGTAAGTGAAGTAGTACTCACATAGAATAGACAAGCAAAGTTAGCACACTAGGATACTGTAAGTGAAGTACTACTCACATAGAATAGACAAGCAAAGTTAGCACACTAGGATACTGTAAGTGAAGTAGTACTCACATAGAATAGACAAGCAAAGTTAGCACACTAGTATATTGTAAGTGAAGTACTACTCACATAGAATAGACAGGCAAAGTTAGCACTCTAGGATACTGTAAGTTCTACACATAGAATAGACAAGCAAAGTTAGCACTCTAGGATACTGTAAGTTCTACACATAGAATAGACAAGCAAAGTTAGCACTCTAGGATACTGTAAGTGAAGTTATACTCACAGAGCCTGGTTGTCACCAGACCCTTTTTAATTGTAATTATGAGTGGGTCAGGGAAAGGTTCATTGACTTATGAACTCCAGCAGGGGTGTAACTAACAGTGAAGTTAAACTTAAATTGGTGCATTAAACTCTTACCAAATCGTTTCAGAAGTGTAGCAATCTCGTAAACGAAGGTTTTAAGGATTAAGCATGTCTAGTTGTTAGTCGTGCTAGTGGTTAGTGCTAGATTAAGCATGTCTAGTTGTTAGTAGTGCTAGTGGTTAATGCTAGATTAAGCATGTCTAATTAGTAGTGCTGTTAGTGCTAGATTAGTAGTGCTGTTAGTGCTAGATTAAGCATGTCTAATTAGTAGTGCTGTTAGTGCTAGATTAGGCATGTCTTATTAGTAGTGCTGTTAGTGCTAGATTAGGCATGTCTAATTAGTAGTGCTGTTAGTGCTAGATTAAGCATGTCTAATTAGTAGTGCTGTTAGTGCTAGATTAGGCATGTCTCATTAGTAGTGCTGTTAGTGCTAGATTAAGCATGTCTAGTTAGTAGTGCTGTTAGTGCTAGATTAAGCATGTCTAATTAGTAGTGCTGTTAGTGCTAGATTAGGCATGTCTCATTAGTAGTGCTGTTAGTGCTAGATTAAGCATGTCTAATTAGTAGTGCTGTTAGTGCTAGATTAAGCATGTCTCATTAGTAGTGCTAGGAGAGATGGTAGGCTACTCTTGGAAAGACCCCTGGTGCTAAAGGCCCCGGGAGGCTAAATCATTAGTAGAGCAGTGAGATATCATGTGCATTGACATGGAAATGTATACAAATGCAGAAAGTAACTTATACTTAAGCATGCATATACTATTCAATGTGCCCACAAGGGTTATTATATAATTATTATATAAAAGCCGAGGGTGAGTGAAACTATGGAAACGAAAGAAAATATAATATGCACTTAATAATGTATAGTACATTTACATTACTAAACCCATACACTGAGAGACTTGCATAATTACCTACAGTACAAACACCCACACACATGCACATAAAGCATACGAAACTGTATTCTTATAAGAATAAAGAAAAAAGAAAAGGTTTTATATGAATTATTCTTTTGTCATTGTCAAGTTCTTTATTGGATTGAGTAGAGAAGTGAACACAAAAGAGAACACAAATGCACATTACATGTCTGCAGCCTCGGCCAACAGTGTGTGTGTGTGTGTGTGTGTGTGTGTGTGTGAAGAATGTGTGGCATTAAATTGTGAAGTGCTTTGAGTGGTCAGGGGAGTCGAAAAGCAGTATATAAATACATTCCATTTTCCATTCACTGTACACAATACAGAGTGAGATAGAGAGAGGGAGAGAGAGAGAGAGAGACTAACTAAGATATTACCTCTACCATATTCTACTTCCTGTTTCCTGTTCTAGGATGGTTTTGTATGATTGAGCTCAGCGCACAGATGGCTGTGTCATGGAAGGGGCAGCTTGGATATTGTTTTAGACTATTTGACAAGAGTCTCCCGACTGAATAAAATATTAACGAGATGTCTCAAGCACAGACAGACACAAGATGTACATACTCTCACATTGACATAAGCACATATACACAGTACACACATACACACACTCACAAACATACTCACATACTCAGGCACATGCATAGAGACAGTTAGAGATATTGTAATCTATTTCAATAAAACACACGCACACACACACACACACACACACACACACACACACACACACACACACACACACACACAAACACATATACACACAGCCGCACATATTATAGAAATAACATGTCGCTGAAAGGAAGAGATCTAATTAAAATAATGTGTCGCTGTGGGACAGCAGGACTGATTGCGCTCTGTGAGACACGAGACTGATGATTTATTCTTCATCACACAAACAGACACACACACACACACACACACACACACACACACACACACACACACACACACACACACACACACACACACACACACACACACACAGTCCCAATCACTGGCACCTCCATGTATATTAATCTGAGATTGAGAATGAGGGGAGAAGAGAGGAGAGGAGAGAGGGGAGAAGAGAGGAGAGAGGGGAGAAGAGAGGAGAGGGGAGAGTAGAGGAGAGGGGAGAAGAGAGGAGAGGTGGGGAAAGCAGAGGAGATGAGAAGTGAGGAGACATTGAGGGTGTTCAGCTAGTTTGGGCAGTCTCTCTCTCTCTCTCTCTCTATCTCTCTCTCTCTCCCTTTCTCCCTCCCTCTCTCTCTCCCTCTCTCTCTCCCTTTCTCCCCTCCCCCTCTCTCTCTCTCTCTC
>NW_027468640.1:4933027-4935527 GCF_046254945.1 Alosa pseudoharengus | reverse complement strand
GTGTGTGTGTGTGTGTGTGTGTTTGTGTGTGTGTGTGTGTGTGTTTGTGTGTGTGTGTACAGCCAAAGATATGAGAAGTGGTTGGGGCAATTTCCAGCTCACCAGAAGTAATTAACGGAGAACCACAATTTAATTAAAGTCGGACATTTGGGGGCGATAAACAAGGCCAGCGATTTATCATCGCTCCCATCCGTTACGGAGCAGAAAGGGAACGCCACTCCTCCGAGCTGGCCTGGAATACCGGCATTCCCAATCATTTGGCCATTCCGCTCTTCCCTATGTCTGTGAGGAGGAGCAGGAGGCACGTTAAAAAAGATCCCGTTCTGCTGTGTGATCATGAGGAGGAGGAGGAGGAGGAGAGGAGGAGGAGGAGGAAGTGGCACGTTAAAAAACATCCCGCTCTGCTGCGTGATCATGAGGAGGAGAGGTGGAGGAGGAGGAGAGGAGGAGGAGGAGGAGAGGAGGAGGAGGAGGAGGAGGAGGAGGAGGAGGAAGTGGCACGTTAAAAAACATCCCGCTCTGCTGTGTGATCATGAGGAGGAGAGGAGGAGAGGAGGAGGAGGAGGAGAGGAGGAGGAGGAGGCACGTTAAAAAAAAAGATCCCGCTCTGCTGCGTGATCATGAGTGTGCTGCGCTTGTAAACACACCCAGCTGTGCTTGTGTGTGTGTGTGTGTGTGTGTGTGTGTGTGTGTGTGTGTGTGTGTGTGTGTGTCTGCGTAAGGCATGTTTTATGAAGGACTTGATTTTATGTTGGTGCCCAGCACAGGTAACAGGGCTGGAGCTGAAACACATTTAGTCTAAATTGCTCTCATTTCTTCTTTCTACAAAATGGTCTCATTTCTACCTCAAAATGGTTTTAGTCTCAGCTCAGTCTCAATTCTTGGGCCATAACAGCCAGCATTTGTTTGTTCTTCTGTTTCACATGAGAATTCTTTTAGAGGAGTAAAGTGTAAAGTGTCTGTTTCTTTAATGCCTGTGTGTGTGTGTGTGTGTGTGTGTGTGTGTGTGTGTGTGTGTGTGTGTGTTTAAAGGGGTAAAGTGTATTCTTTAATGGCAGTTACCTATGACGTCGTCTCACACTTTATGATCTCAATCGGTCTCTTTATGATTCCTAGATGGATATTAGCGATACACTTGCCCTAGTCAGAACATCTGCATTATAATATTTAACGGTCATTCAATGCCATGTATTATTTATTATCATTTTTATAGTTTTATAAGTATATATAATCTATGCCATGTATTATTATTATGACCGCCGCGCAGCGAAGCGGCGGTCATATAGGTTTAGTCAGATTTTTTCTTTTTTTTTTTTTTTTTCGCATGCCCAAATTTCCGTCAATGATTCCTGGGACTCTGAAAGACCGGCGTAGACGAAACTTGGTGGGCATGTAACCCCATATGGATAGCATGGAACCATCGTTTTTCATTTTGATCTGTAGCCCCCCCGCTGGACTGCACCCCCCTAAAGGAGGGTAGGGCAGACACAGTTTTCTGTGAATATCTCGAGAACCGTAAGGTTTAGAAGGACCATTTTTTTTTGGTAAGTTGATCTCAAGTGGCCATGTCAACCCATTCCATAACCACTCATTTCATGTATAGCGCCACCTAGTTAAACCCAAAAAAGTAAAAATGAGGTGTTGTAATCGCAGGTATCTGTGACCTAACATAGTCAAAACTGCACGAAGCACTGGAAGTGTAGGATCATTATGACACCCTCTGAATGCACGCCAAGTTTCGTGGAATTCCGTTCATGGGGGGCCACACAATAAATTAATTTATGTTACTATACACCAACTGGCCTGTAGGTGGCCGGAGACAGTTTTCTGTGAATATCTCGAGAACCGTAGGGCCTAGGAGGTCCACCTTTTTTTTGTATGTTGATCTCAAGGGGCCATGTCAACCCATCCCATTACCACTTATTTCATGTATAGCGCCACCTAGTTAAAAATTAAAAAGCAAAAATGTAGGTGTTTTCATCACAATATCTCTGGCTTACATGGTCAAAACTGCACGAAATTGAAAGTGTAGGATCATTATGACACCCTCCGAATGCATGCCAAGTTTTGTGTACTTTCGTTCATGGGGGGCCTTACAATAAAATAATTTATGGGTGGATGGCCATAAATTAGGATGACCATTTTTTTTCCGTATATTTGCCTCCAGGGGTCATGTTAACCCATTTCATGTGCACACATGTGCACAAACAGATACACACGCACACACACACATTCACAGTAATCATACGTATGACATATACTCACACAGTAGACATATGTACGCTTCCATGCACAGGCACATACGCAGGCACACACACAAGCACGCACACACACACACACACACACACTCACACACACACACACCCACACACATAACATAAACATAACACAAACAATCAAGAATTTCTCAGAATTATGAACAGGCAAGATGGAGGTGGGGTTGTATAAAATGAATTTTACATGTGAAATCTATGAACTAATCATGTTTTGGGACTTGATC
>NW_027468640.1:4913027-4915527 GCF_046254945.1 Alosa pseudoharengus | reverse complement strand
GAGGTTTAGCGTGTGCGGTGTTATTTACAGTATGGTGTGTCCTGTGTGTGTGGAGGTCAGCTGCGTGGTGCGTTTCAAATGTAGTTGTGTGTGTGTGTGTGTGTGTGTGTGTGTGTGTGTGTGTGTGTGTGTGTGTGTGTGTGCATGTGTGGAGGTCAGCTGGTGCATCTCTATGTAATTATGTGCTGCTCAGCAGAGAGACGACACTGGCTTGTGTCGCCGCAGCAACCACCAATTTATGAGTGAGTTAACGTAATGGATGGTACCCTTACCAGCCGCCACACATACCCACCAGGACACACACACACACACACACACACACACACACACTGTCACATGGGTTCTGTGACGAAATGATGACTCAGCCAAGATTTGCAACTCTGGTGCTAGGAAGGTGTTTTATTTACAGTCCAAGGTTCTCAAAAGTGAGCAAGTGACCAACAATAAAAGAAACAAAAATAAAATTGAAGTTTCCAAAATGTACAAAATATTGTAGAACTAAGAAAAGAAAACAAAATGTATCTAAAGAAGAAAAGAAAATAAACACTTGCCAGTCTGAAGAGCAAAACTGCACAGCCCAGCACCACAAACCAGAGCGCACTGACAATGGGCAGAGAGAGCTACCTCTTCCTGACAATGACAATGGGCAGCGAGAGCTTCCTCTTCCTGACAATGACAATGGGCAGAGAGAGCTACCTCTTCCTGAGGTCTTAAATACCACTAGCCCCTACAATTAACCCCAAACAGCTGTACACATACCAAACCCCATTAATCTCCCATTTACAAAACAATGGCAAGATTTCAAAATAGCCAAAAGGTTACACATTTAACATACAACACATCCAAATACATTACAAAACCCTGATTTCTTCACAACTCTTAATTTACACTTAATTAACGACAATTGGATGAAATCACAGATCATAACGAGGCTGGCACTACAAAGCCAGCTGGCTTCCACAGCTCGGGTCCTTTAGTCACCCGGAAGTGCTGCAGGAGAGAGAGAGGACAAACAAACAAACAAACAAACAAGCAAACAAACAAACAAGCAAACAAGCAAACAAGCGTGGCTCCCACTCACCACGCTCAGATAAGTTATTAAAGACAATACTGAAACCTGTGTCTGTGATTATTTAACTATGAGGTACTTGAGTTATGAAAAACTGCTACTACAAACAACTTGTGTGTGCACCCACAAAGTTAGCTTGGCTGATAATTAGCAGTAGCTTAACATGCATGGTGTGTAATAGTGGAGTCAGGTGTTTGTGTGTGGTGTGGTGCATTGGGGCCTGGTACCGAAAGAGCTCCGTGTGACACACACACACACACACAAACTGACCCTCACACACACACACACACACACACACACACACACACACACACACACAGACACAGACACAGACACACACACACACACCCTTCACACCCTTACCTGTGTTTACACACAAACTCTTTTGTGTGTGTGTGTGTGTGTCTGTGTGTGTGCGTGTGTGTGTGCGTGTGTGTGTGTCTGTGTGTGTGTGCGTGTGTGTGCCGGTTTCGTGCGCTGGCAGGTGTGTGTATCAGGCGCGTCTGAATCAGCTCCAATGGCTGCCATGGCCCTGACCTGGGCTTGTGTCCTCTCTCCGCCTCATCGCTCACATGAAGGCTCATTATGGCGCTTAGTGGACATGATCCCTCACACTGAGGACACAGGCCATCTACCCAGTCACCTGTCTATCATGCATGCATGCACACGCACACACACACACACACAAAGGCACAAACACGCACACACACACACACAAAGGCACACACACGCACACACACACACACACACACACAAAGGCACAAACACGCGCACACACACACACACACAAAGACATGCTCTCTCTCTTTCCTTTGCTTGTTTTCTGAATTTATGTTTTATTTTGTTATTTTGTTTGTTTTGAGGTTTAATTTCGAAGACTGATTTGTTAGTGGTGCCCTTAGTTGTTGTATAACTAGATGTACCGCAGAGCGGTACAAAATATGACCGCCGCCCAGTCCAGCACCTTTTTTCCACAAAAATAAATCACGCTGAAAGGCCTGTCTCACTGTCTCACTAAATTGCATTAGCCACACTCAATTCTCACTGGTATCTGCTAGACAACAAGTACCAAAACATGATTAGTTCATAGATTTCACATGTAAAATTAATTTTATATAACCCCACCCCCATCTTGCCTGTTCATAATTCTGATTAATTCTTGAATTGTGTGCGTGTGTGCGTGTACACACGTTTATGTTTATGTTTATGTGTGTGGGGGTGTGTGTGCGTGCTTGTGTGTTTGCCTGCGTATGTGTGTTTGTGCATGTGCATGCATGCGTACATATGTCTACTGTGTGAGTATGTGTCATACGTATGATTACTGTGAATGCATGTGTGTGCGTGTGTATCTGTTTATGCACATGTGTGCACATGGAATGGGTTAACATGACCCCTGGAGGCAAACATACGGAAAAAAATGGTCCTCCTAAA
>NW_027468640.1:4883561-4886061 GCF_046254945.1 Alosa pseudoharengus | reverse complement strand
TCACATGTGCACACTCACTCACAAAAGACGATTTTGTCCTTCATCTAATTTGTATCACACACACACACACACTCACATGTGCACACTCACACTCACTCACAAAAGACGATTTTGTCCTTCATCAAATTTCTATCACACACACACACACACACACACACACACACTCCTAGGTACCCTGACACCCAAATTGAATACTGGCAACAGTTGCTCAATATCAGTTTGTCAATTGGCAGGTGCAGATAGCGGTGCTGAGACGCAATCAATTCCACTTACTATTGTTTTGCTTACTCTTGCTCGTGCTCTGGCCACTGTAATTGGAATGAATGGGTTGTCAGGCCAGATGATGCCTGACGTAATTGGCCACCATTGCAAAAGAAAGGCCTGATGTGAATGTATTAAGTGTGAGGCGAAGGAAAGAAACAAAGTAGCTTCATTGTGCAGCCTACCGTATGCAAACAAACAAACAAACACACACACACACACAACAAAATCAGCAAACAGCAAAACAACAACAGATAAAGGCAGAGCAGCAGATCCTAACAATGGCACACCAAAATACAATGAGACAAAGAAAGCTGGCGCTGGAGCTAAAACGTTTGTTTGTGTGTGTGTGTGTGTGTGTGTGTGTGTGTGTGTGTGTGTGTGTGCGTTTGTGTGTTTGGCTGAGACTCATTTAACAGCTGTGGATGCTAGTGAGCTACTTTAGAGTTTGTTGTTGTGATGAGATGTGCATGCTGAATGGAACGGAAAGGAATGAAAAGTTTCCTCAGTTGACTATGCTTACTGTCACATATGTAGGGTCAGTTGACTATGCTTACTGTCACATATGTAGGGTCAGTTGACTATGCTTACTGTCACATATGTAGGGTCAGTTGACTATGCTTACTGTCACATATGTAGGGTCAGTTGACTATGCTTACTGTCACATATGTAGGGTCAGTTGACTATGCTTAGTCACATATGTAGAGTCAGTTGACTATGCTTACTGTCACATATGTAGGGTCAGTTGACTATGCTTACTGTCACATATGTAGGGTCAGCTGACTATGCTTACTGTCACATATGTAGGGTCAGTTGACTATGCTTCCTGTCACATATGTAGGGTCAGTTGACTATGCTTACTGTCACATATGTAGGGTCCGTTAGCTCAATTGACTATGCTCACTGTTACATATGTAGTCAGTTGACTATGCTTACTGTCACATTTGTAGCTCAGTTGACTATGCTTACTGTCACATATGTAGCTCAGTTGACTATGCTTACTGTCACATATGTAGGGTCCATTAGCTCAGTTGACTATGCTTACTGTTACATATGTAGCTCAGTTGACTATGCTCACTGTTACATATGTAGGGTCCATTAGCTCAGTTGACTATGCTTACTGTTACATATGTAGCTCAGTTTACTATGCTTACTGTCACATATGTAGCTCAGTTGACTATGCTCACTGTTACATATGTAGCTCAGTTGACTATGCTCACTGTTACATATGTAGCTCAGTTGACTATGCTCACTGTTACATATGTAGCTCAGTTGACTATGCTCACTGTTACATATGTAGGGTCCATTAGCTCAGTTGACTATGCTTACTGTTACATATGTAGCTCAGTTTACTATGCTTACTGTCACATATGTAGCTCAGTTGACTATGCTCACTGTTACATATGTAGCTCAGTTGACTATGCTCACTGTTACATATGTAGCGGTCATTTTAGAAGGCAGCACTGATGCATCCTTTCTATAGCCCATTACCCAGTGTGGCAGTTCTATCAAGCAGCTGCAGAAAGAAAAGAGAAGGGTGACAAAAGCTCTACCAGCAGCTGCTGTTTGTTTACAACTGTAATTTATTTGAGGGTTTTGTTTTTTTTTACATAGATTTTTTATTTTTTTTTCAAAACCTAGCGAGATATACACATTATCTGATTAGACCGTCATTGTAACCAATAATAAAGTCTGCTGTGATTTATGGGGCTGTTTGACATTCTTCCAGCTTGCTAACGCCATGCCGTAGCTTCAACAGTGTCTTGAAAGACTGCTGGAAACCATGGTTCTTAAAGGATGGCTTCCCTGGAAGGTCATATCTTATGAGACACCTTTCTCTTGGGGCAGCTAGACGGCAGGTGCACCAGGTGCCCTCCGTTTGGGACGGAGCCATGACCACCTCTGCTATGCAATTCTGCCATGCTACTGTGCACACCAGGGACGTGCACAGGGGGGTTGCTCAGGTTGCCCGGGCAACTGCCCATATGCCCTTCTTGACTCATGTTGCCCTTCCAATGGGGAAAATAAATAAATAAATCGTACAATGGATGCAGAATTTCACGTAGGCCTAGATAAAAAAAAAATCGCAAAGCCTCATTCACTTCCATTCGGGCACCGAAAGTGAAAGTCAGTAGGGGAAGTCAGTAGGGGAAGGGCAAACTCTGTTTACGTGGCTGCAGCGCTGCACGCTACCGGCACCTGAGCTGAGCCTGCATGAGCGGCAGCGGCCCTAGAAGGA
>NW_027468640.1:4858561-4868561 GCF_046254945.1 Alosa pseudoharengus | reverse complement strand
TCCTTTAGCAACAAACAAGAGCTGAAATAGAGCGTGCAGCGTGCGGAGCGTGCGTAATGCAATCTAGGAACAGTGATTCGCCAAACCTCCCTTATTGCAGTCACACACATTTTTTCTAATTTTATGTTTTAGTAACGAGTAACGAAGATGCTTAGTGGAAATATAACGGAGTAAAAGTATACATTTTATCTAGGAAATGTAGTGGAGTAAAAGTGGAAGTTGACATAAATTTAAATAGCGAAGTAAAGTACAGATACGTGAAATTTCTACTTAAGTACAGTAACGAAGTATTTGTACTCCGTTACATTACAACACTGGTAATTGCCACCTGCCACTCACCCCACTTGCACATCATAGGACCTGCCTTACCGTTGGCTTCATCATGTGATTTAGTGAGGTGTTTCTAGTTAGCCTAGCATTGTCTAGTTAGCCTAGCATTACTGTAGCAGAACTGCACCCTCCGACTGACCTCACGTGTGAGCCTGTTCTCTGGTTCGCTCTGGTGGAGAAATCAAACATCAGCCTCAGAAATTAATGCATGAATAGACAATCAGGCTTGTGTGGTTATATACAGTAGGCAGAACTCCTAGCCAGCGTCATCTGAATCCACCAACCTGAATGCAGATAAGCCGATTAGCTGCCCTTGAAGCTTAGCTTCCATCTAATAGCCGGTGGTGTTTGTTTGTGAGGTAATGACTGTGAGCTCTATCGCTGATGGCATGTGTGAGTGCTTATTCTGTTTCACAACGCACACGGATGCTAATCACTAGGTTAGCAAAGGTTAGCTGCAGGCCACAGACAGAGGGATTGGTTTAAAATACACCATGAACTAATGTTTCGCAATTTAAAAAAATGCTTCATCAAATTTAAACAAATTTAAACATATTCAACATCTTAGCATACTGCAGTGCACTCATCTAATCATAAGCATTAAATGCATCATGTCGCAATGCATGGGTCTTCTGTGTTGTTTAAGAAACTATGTGAATTTAAGCTGAAATGTGATTTTAACATGTATTTCTCTTTCAGATTGCCAGAGTCGAAAATGATGATTGGTGTATGCACTCTCTCTCTCTCTCTCTCTCTCTCTCTCTCTGACGCACACACACACACACTTGTATCTCTCTCTCTCTCTCTCTTACGCACACACACACACTTGTATCTCTCTCTCTCTCTCTCTCTCTCATACACATCATGTGATCTATTTTAAATGCAACTAAAATGTTTTACAGTCCCACTGTCATATTGGAAATCAGACTTTGGAAATGTGTCCAGATGTTGCTCTTTTGGAAATGTGTCCAGATGTTGCTCTTTTCTTCCCTTTCTGCCCATTGGTCTCAAAAGTTTGCCCCCAACTAGACCAACCAACCACCAGCCAGCCCAGGGACTCTCAATTTGACAAGCACTTGTGATTGGCCAGAGCTACAGCTAAGGATGCCCCCCCCCCCCCCCCATCTTTAGCATCCTACAGTACCCCTACACTTGCAGATCACTTCCTCCACTTCAGCCAGCCAATCGGAATGGTTGCTAATACTGCTTTTCCTCCAATCACAATCCACGTCCCCGCCCCCTAATCTTCCACCTCAGCCCCCACCATGTATGTTGAGACAGATTTGCTAACAGATTTGTGTCTTCCTACTAACAAACAGCTTCAGAAATGTCCAGTTTGATTTCTTTCCTTTTGTGGTTTTGTTCTCCTTACCTTTTGATTTCCAAACAAACTAACATTGTCTCATTCACGGAATGTGAGTCATCTGTTGTTTTTGACTTTTAACTTGCGTACTGACGTACTAACCTATTTAACAGTACTACTTTGTGTTGTGTTTTTTTTGTTCACAACCCTTTGATGAAGGAATATAGTTTAAAATTACTTTCTTTATTTCTTTATTTGGATGCCTTGCATAACACAGGAGCTGAAGTGTAGAGAAAGATTTCATTCCGTATCAAAACCTTCTATAGAATCAGATGAATGACTTTGTCTCCAAGTTTTGTTTTTTCGGATGAAGTGTCCGGTATTGATTTGTCCGGCTTGTCATTGTTTTTTTATTTTTATTTATTTGTTCTCCCCTTCCCCTGTCTTTCCTGAAGCACGCAGGCATTGGACACGCTATGGTAAACAAACTGCATTATATGGTAGATATCATTCTAATTGTCTTATACTTTGGTTTGCCCTGGGTTTTCCGTTACCTCTTTCAATTCTGTTTGCCTTTACTGATTCAAACTCTCATCGGTTCCAAGGTAGCAAGAAAAAAAAAAACGTTCCACCTTTTGATTTGCCTCCTCCACACTCTCCCTCCCTGTACCTGAATTTGAGTTGCGTTTCTATCATCCAGCGTCCCTGACTCCCCAAAACAGTCAATCTGGTTTGACATCATGAAAGAGGTCTGGTTTAGTAAATTACAGTTTCCTTAGATTTTGAAGATTTTGAATTTTAAGTTTTTATTATTATTATTATTTTTATTATTATTATTTTGTAGTATTTTTCTTCCCAGTTGTTTTTAGGGTTTATTTTCATTTGTTTACAAATCCTCACTATCCGTATGAAGAAATAAAGAATTCTTGACCAATTAACCATGCTAAAAAAGCCCCTTGCTCCCTGTTGATTTTATTTATTAATGATCGTAGAAGTGAACGCACACAGCAGACTCAGAGAGAGAGAAAAAAGAAGAACGAATCAGAACATGTCACCATGGCGACTCCTGTTACAGGCAGTAGAATCAAAACATGTCACCAAGGCGACTCCTGTTACAGGCAGTAGAATCAGAACATGTCACCATGGCGACTCCTGTTACTGGCAGTAGTGATACTTGAAAAAGGGCAAGTGTTCCGGAGCATCTGGGCAGCGCACATCCATGTTGTTTTGGCAGAGGTATTTAGATGCCCACAGGACTTTGTTATGTGTACCTGGAAAACACCTACCGATGGATTTCAAGGGGGTATTCCAAGTATGTGGTTTAGTGACAAACCTGGGTTAGTTAACTCAGAGTAGGTGGTAAACCTCCTAAAAGAAGAACTGTATGGCTTCATTCTCCTAACAAAAAAATACCATAGGGCTCTTGTTGTAGGTGGTTTACCACTTACTCTGAGTTAACTTACCCAGGTTTGTCACTAAACCAAGTACTTGGAATACCCCCCAGATAAACACTGGAGAGGTGTTGCATTCCTAGAGCTAGAGGTGTTGCATTCCTAGAGATTTCCTATTGTGGCCAATCATCAGCCAGGCCTGTTTACCATCAAAAACAAGATCATCAACAAAGCAACCTTTGTTGATGTGCTGGCGAAAAGCATGACCAACAGAACAACTCAAGAGCATTTCACTGGGCTTATCAAGCAGGCAGAGAAGAACACTTTGGGGAGACTGCTCCTTGTACTAATTAACGTGTGTTAGTCACTTTGGATAAAATGAAGTCAGTAAGCAGACGTGTGATAGGCTACGCTGTGTGGTGGGGAATAAATGAAGTCAGTAAGCAGAAGTGAGATAGGGTACGCTGTGTGGTGGGGAATCCAGTAAGCAGATGTGTGATAGGGTACGTTGTGTAGTGGGGAATGAATGTGGAGAGAGGCCCAGCAGTTCAGATCATCCATTAGCCTTTGACCCCTCTTATTTAACCTTTGACCCCACCAGGGTTTCCGCTAGAAAAAAATGGTGCCGGTCAAAGTGACCGGCAGAGGTTTCTTTTTCCGGACATTTTGATGATATGCCGGTCAAATATCCTATTATCGCTTCTTAATCAGTCAAATTGAGGAAAACTGGAGACAGGCTATGTAGCTTAAAGAATGACATAATCATGCAACGTGTTCATTAGCCTAACTTAAACATGCCTAACAAGATCTAGCCAGTATCTATGTTTTCATGGACAGCAAGAGTCCGCTTAGTTCGTTGTTCTAAAAAGGCTACGTTGTTTGTTGCTGCTACCCACGTTATCTCCATTGGTGACTGTTTAACTTGCACAGATGTGCACACACAAGAATGAGCGCTCACACCACTACCCACTAAGCTATGCCTCTTTATTTGATAACAATAAATTAAGAAATGTTGCTTATTCTGAGAAATGTTTAGTTTATTTTTCTTTCGGCCCGCGGTTCAATGATACAGTTTAATTGTGCCTGAAATTATCAGCGGACCAGCAATCTCCTCGTCGAGGAGGCCCTAACTCTGCAGATTATAGACAGAGAAAGCATATAGGCCTACTGTATGCTTTGGGTAAAGAACACAGTTGCATGTCCAGTGTAGCTACACGGAGAATGACATTGTCTTGGAGCGGCCGCACCCCCGCAACTCCACTTCCAACGTCACTGATTCCGACACATAGGCCTACGCCCGACACTTCTGCTTTTTATCTGGGGGTGGTGGAGTTGACTGGACAGGCTTCAGACGTTACCAATTTATCATCATCCATCGCGTCTGGCCTCTGAAAAAACTTTTAAGGCTAGTCTGCCTGGGCCTGGCCATGTTTGAACCGCCTCACTCATTTGTTCGTTGTTTAACATGGACATTTTAAGCGTGCACTTTATATTTGAAATGCAGCATATAGGTTGCGTGTTGTTTAATAGCTTACTTTTCAAACGGTATAGCCTGTTCATTAAAAAACATAGCCAGAGGATGTATAATATAGGTTTACATATTAAGGCTTATTCTCAAATTCAGATTGCGTTAGGGGACGGGATTATTAGCCAATTTCAATCGGACAATTTGACCGGAGAGATTTAATTTCATTTTTTGTCCGCCCAATGTCCGGTAATTACCGGACAACGGAAACCCTGGACCCCACTTATTTAACATACTATTTACTTAGCAATGATCTGCTTGATGACTAATATCCCACAGTATGGACTGCAGTGTTCCCAGATACTACAGTGTCTGTAGATCCACAAACTGTCCTACCTGGAGAGTGGAGTTCACACTCAGCCTGGAGATGGCTTCTAGACAATCAGATTTAGCCTACTCCAAACTCGCTATCAGAAATCACACTCAGGCTGGAGATGGTTTCTAGACAATCAGATGTAGCCTACTCCAAACTCGCTATCAGAAATCACACAGCCTGGAGATGGCTTCTAGACAATCAGATTTAGCCTACTCCAAACTCGATATCAGAAATCACACTCAGCCTGGAGATGGCTTCTAGACAATCAGATTTAGCCTGTTCCAAACTCGCTATCAGAAATCACACTTGGCCCTCACCAAGTTGCTGTCAGAAAATCAGACGTGGCCTACCCCAAGCTCTCAGTTTGAGATCGCTGCTGTTTCCTGGCCTCACCTCTGGGCAAACATGGCTGAGAGCATGAGATTGGCGCTGTGGCCAGACCCCAAAGCCCAGAGTGGTCATCTGCAGCAGTATTTGTGCCCTGTGATTTACTGTAGGGCACGTCGGCTATAAAGCAGTGCTGAAATCACCAGCTGTCCAGGCCACCACTGCTGCAGAGGTGCTGCTGATTTAGGAGGCCAGAGAGGCCTTAGAGGAGGGCCAGATAGGAGCCAAAACTAAGATACACACACACACACACACACACACATACACACACAGACACACAGGCACACACACACACACACACACACACACACACACACACAGGCACACACAGGCACACACACACACACAGGCACACACACACACACACACACACACACACACACACACAGGCACACACACACACACACACACACACACACACACACACACACACACACACACACACACAATCTAGCGCTGAAATGATGATGGTTGAGCAGACGCACACACACACATACACACACACACACACACACACACACACACAATCTAGCACTGAAATGATCAGGGTTGAGCAGATGCATCCGCTCGGGTCAGAGCCTGGGGACGTTTGTTGACTTGACGCACGCCGCGTCTGACCGAAATGGAACGCTACCAGCTGCTTTGCTGCCCTCAACTGTGGAGCGAGTCACTTACCGTAGGACACATCAAGGCGCTAGCCGCAGGCTTTGTTTTCGGATGGCCTAGAATGATAACAACAGCCAATGGCGTCCCCCGTTGCCAAGACGACCACGGGCCCCTGAAGGCAGCATGAGGGACACATTGACGCGGTCTTTAGAATTTGGCGAAACGGAGACAGGGTATCTTAGAAAGCAGGATTGTATGCCCATATTTGCCCTGATCCATGATGCCTTTCTGCCACCGCAGGCTATCTCACAATGCAGGGTTTGATTTTATTACTTTCCGTTTGGACAGACTAGCAGTTTTAGAGCAGCGGTGGAGCTTGTGCTGGTTTGGACAGACTAGCAGTCTTAGAGCAGCGGTGGAGCTTGTGCTGGTTTGGACAGACTAGCAGTCTTAGAGCAGCGGTGGAGCTTGTGCTGGTTTGAGAACAGTGGCCCGGTGAAGGAAGCAGAGCAGCTGGCCTGCTGCAGGGTTGACATGTATGTTACCGTGCACTCGCTGGTCTGAAAACACTATGGAATCCATATGTCCCCTCTCTTCGACAGAGTGCCCCTTTTACCTGTTTACTGCCTGTCACTGGAGCAACGCCAGCCCTTTTTAAAAAATATGTATTTTGTTTATGGCCTAGTTCCTGGAAAGTCTGTACTGTGTTCGATCAGCTGAATCCATTATCACTAACACTAACGCCACTGGACTTTACTGGCCCCCAATCCTCTGCATGCTCGAGATAACCTTACATTTCTGTTTATTAACTGGTTTATTTACTTTATTTTTTTTTTTACGAGATCAATTACATTTTAAGTATATATGTATATGTATATATTCAAAATATATATATGCATACATATATGAATTGTTCTAATACACGTATAGCCACTTAACCCTCCCAGTGCCTATAACAGGACTTTTTTTTATTTATTTTAATTTCTTCCTACAATAACATACTAAAACAAACTAAAAAAATGACCTCACACCCTACCTTGCCAAATTCAAAAAGAACAAAAGGAAAATATAAGAATGGGTGAAGCTTTACAGTCTGTAGTGGAACTGAGGAGTGACACAATTTTTAGCCTGCCCTCTATAAAAATTATAATATTAATACAGGCCTCTCAGTTCATGGGAAAACTCATCAATACATTTGATATCCCTGCACGGAGATGGCCTATCAGTAGCAGTACCAACAAAAGATGAAGTAGAGAACTATTTAGTTAGTTTTAAAGCATCTTTGTATTATTTAGCACTCTCACTAATTATCAGTATTAGTATAGTATAGTATATGAAGACGATGGGTCTGCTCCCCTATTCCCTACTGACTGCTAGAGTCTTTCTCTTCTCTTAGATTTGCCTTTTATTAAGCCCCTCCCCTCTCCATGTTAAGCCCCTCCCCTCTCCATATCCTTTCTGTTGGTTTTGATTCTCCCTTCTGTTTGTCTGTCTGTGGTGCCTCCATGGGATGGTCACACCCCCCCCCCCCCCCCCCCACACACACACACACACCCAGCCTCAGTCCATCCCCTGTGGAGTGGCCTTGGTCATCTGTTGGCATGCCTTTTCAGCTTGCGTCCCCTCTCTCCCCACCCCCATCCGCATCCACAGAGGGTCATCGTCATGTTTCCGTTTGCCCCAGAATCACTGTGTTTGCGTTGGGGTTTTCAGTTCTACACACACGTGTGTTCATGATTTCCTCCCTGTATTTTCTATGTGTGTGTGTGTGTGTGTGTGTGTGTGTGTTTGTCGTCATCACCTTAACCTTGTAACAATCTGTGTGTGTATGTGTGTGTGTGTGTGTGTGTGTGTGTGTGTATTTATTGCTGTGGTTTTGCTCTTTTGGTTAATGACCCTCTCCATGGCTTCCCCTGCCCGCTGGGAGCTTCTTGTTGTCTGTGTGTTTGTTTTGGCGGCGTTGTTTTGTCTGCTGGAGCTCTCCCATACACCTCATATCTCTCCATTGACCCATTGCTGTATGCATGGCTTGTGTCACCTAATCAGCTTGAATGGATCATTTGTTTCCTCTTAACCAAACACATATCCCTTATTGATGAAACAATTACGGCCAATTCAATCTGGTTCTGAAACCAAACTGCAGAGGACTTTGCGTCCTCCTGATTGCTCTACCTGTCTGACTACTCTACTAAATTTACTAAAACTGAAGTCTGTTACTAATACAGTTGTATGAATCAAACCTTTGTTGTAACTGTACTAACAGCCATTTTTGTGTCTGACTCTCCTTACTACTAAAGTACTAACCGATTTCGTTCACCCCCTCCCCCCCTCCCAACCCAACTAAACTTCAACCTCTGCATAGCCAGTACATGACTCAAGCCCCATCTAACCCCCTCTCCCTTTGAGTTTAGACAAAGACCCCCCAAACACACACACACACACCCTAATCCGCCCCCACATTTCCCCACTATCAACATCAAGGCTGTAAGCTAAAACAAACCCTGGTGGCTCGCCACGCTAGTCCCACAGAGCGTGAGCAGTGGCTCCTATGCCCTCTGTCCAGACGCTGGCAGGACATGCCCTCTTGACTGACTATGGGTGGCCTCGTCAATCATTCCGATCAGTCTGACCAGTGGCCTAGAGAGAGAGGCGTTCACACAATCTGTTTTTTTCTCTGTCCTTACAGGGATGTCAGTCAGCTGCCAGCCACTTGTCCTGGATTCCAGCCCAAAAATATTCTTGTCAGACCTGCAATGCCATTCTGTACAGAAGGGTTGCAGGGTTTATGTACTTTTAATATGCCAAAGTAAAATGTCAATATTATCTGCCGATATTGTTGTCTCTCATAAGTGTTTATATTGTCAGGTATTACCTTTAATACCCTAAGAACCGTTACAGTATATATTTTTTAAATGCATTAGCCGGGGGTTGCTTTCTTCGTCTCAGGTAAGTGCTGGGGGGGGGGGGGGGGTCCTCTGCAGCCATGCCCTCGTTGGTGGTGCGGGGGTGCGGGGGGGGGGGGGGGGTCCCTGCAGGTCATCGGCAGACGTGCCCTCCTTTGTGGAGTGGTGCGGGGGCCGACAGGTTGTCCTTCAGGCTGATGGACGCTGCGGATCTCGCTCAGGACTCACAGGCAGGTGAGTGAGTGTCCCGCTGGTAGTAATGAGTGTGTCGTCGTCCCTAAAGAACACAGTGTGCTCATTAACAAACACACTCGATGAGGATGAGGAGCAGCATTTTAAGCAGTGGCTCATGATCTGTTTAATCAAGTGTGGGCGGTCTTTTAAGTGGTTACAAAACACTTTGACAGAGTTGAATAGCAAGTAGCTGATGCACATGTTATGAAGCAAAATGGCTTTATTCTTGCTTGCTGAAGCAGCCGTGAGGTGCTTTTCTCGTGGCGTTGTATGAGCTGTAAAGAGAGCTGGAGATTACCTCACACTGAATGATCAGGAGTCCTCCTTCCTCCTCCATCCTTCATCCTTCATTTACTGAGCTCACAGCTTTGCTTTTAGCTCTTCCCTTTGGAGGAGGATTTTAGAATGGGATTTGTAGGGTGTGGTGGAGCTGCAAAGCCATCACTGCCAGACAGTGACAATAGATAGATAGATAGATAGATAGACAGATAGATAGATAGACAGATAGACAGATAGATAGATAGATAGATAGATAGATAGATAGATAGACAGATAGATAGACAGACAGATAGATAGATAGATAGATAGATAGATAGATAAATAGATTTGTGGGATTTTGTGTTGTGTACATCTTCAGTACCACTGGCATCTTGAAATGTGTGGAGTGCACTGTATCAGAAATAGAGTTGGTGTTTAGTCCACTATCAGTGACGTGTGGATGGCACTGTATCAGAAATAGAGTTGTTGAGGGCACTGTATCAGAAATAGAGTTTTGTTTTGTCCACTGTCGGTGACGTCTGGGCTTGTGGTGGTTTAAGTCTCTTTTTTTAAAAGGGGAAAGAAATCAGGATTACGCAACACGGATCAATTATGACGCAGTTGTTCTATTGTCTGCGGCTCTGTGAGGTGTCGAGCCGTTCCGTGTCGTCCTGCGCTGCGCTGCGCTGAACTGTGTCCGTCTGACAGTATGTTGGACAGCGTTGTGAGCAGAGAGTTTGTTTTGGA
>NW_027468640.1:4846061-4851061 GCF_046254945.1 Alosa pseudoharengus | reverse complement strand
TGTGTGTGCATCTGCTTTGGAGTGGGTGTGCATCATGTTTGTGCGTGTGTGTGTGTTTGTGTGTGTGTGTGTGTGTGTGTGTGTGTGTGTGTGTGTGCATCTGCTTTGGAGTGTGTGGGCATCATGTTTGTTCGACTGCGTGCCGTAGGAAAGGTCAGTGTTGACCACAGCCTCAGAAAAGCATCTGCGCGAGTGACAGGAGAAGCAGCCAATTAATTAATGTCCAACACGGAAATTTGTTCTCTGCATTTTACCCATCTGGGGGTAGTGTGCAAACATTCACAATCACACACACACACACACACACACAAAGACACACACACACACACACACGCACACGCACATACACACACGCACACGCACACACACACACACACATACACACACACACACACAAACACACACACACACACACACACACATACACATACACACACACACACACACACACTCGGAGCAGTGATCAGTGGGGTGGGCACCTCATCAGTGGATATGGATGTGGAAGAGAGCTGTTCAATCACTCCTCTCCACCCACATTCCTACCAGTCAGGGATTGAACTGGCCACCCTTCAGTCACGAGTCCGACTCCCTAACCGGTAGGCCACGGACGCCCGCGCTGGCCAATCGTTTTGATTTGGTTCTTGTTATTATTGTTGTTTTGTTTTGAGTCTGAATCAGCATGTCGGCCAATCAAAACATCAATCAGCCTGCATCCAGCCATAGTGTGTGTGTCTGTGTGTGTGTGTGTGTGTGTGTGTGTGTGTGTGTGGTATATGTGTACCCACCCCCATCCCCGGTCGCTCCTTGCTGGACTCCATTCACCTGAGACTGGGGGCGGGCTGGGTATTGTCACCTGGTGATTATCCATCGAAAGGCCAGTAATGATGTTACAGAGTGTGGCTCACATACACACTTTGTACTGAGCAGAAATCATAACTCTGGGAATGTGTGTGTGTGTGTGTGTGTGTGTGTGTCCGCGCGCACGTGTGTGTGTGTTTGTGTGTTTGTGTGTGTGTGTGTGTGTGTGTGTGTGTGTCCGCGTGTGTGTGTGTGTGTGTTTGTCCGTGTGTGTGTGTGTGTGTGTGTGCTTGTTAAGGAGCCAGACATGTCTGTGTCTGTGAATAGGGCTGGACAGGTGATGGCTGATGTAAACCCTCTGTAACCATAGCACCATGGTTGAGTGTGTTTTAAGTGTGCTGTTGTATTCAGTGCCCAGTATGCACAGGTCACCCCTCTCTTCACAGGAAGTAGGTAGCTGTAGAAAACCAGAGAGGAAGGAGATTTGCCAGTAAAGTCTCTAACATGCATGGTGTTGGGTCTTGCTCTTCTATGGAGATGGAGTGTACTCTTGCTGACAGAGAAAGAGATAGAGAGGGGGGTATAGAAGGATGTAGAGAGAGGGAGAGAGTGAGAGAGAGAGAGAGTGAGAGAGAGAAATGGGAGGATGATATGCTAACCCAACCGTGCTAACTCCCCTCTCTTCCCTTTCGCCCTTCACAGCTGGAGTGATGACAGGTGGCTGGCAGCTGGCTGACTGTCCTGCGTGTGTTTCTGTGACTAATTCATTCTCCTGCTCGCTGGCGCCCCCCAGTGCCAGGCTTCTCATGCTCCAACTACAGCCTCCACAAGCAGTGTGGTGTCCAAAACGCTCCACCCAAAATGCAAACTCCACCCGTAACCAAGGGCAGAGCCGTGTCCGAAACGCTCCACCCAAAAACAAAGTCCACCTGTAGCCCAATGTATTCCAAGCGTCCCAGAATAACACACAGCTCTATGCATAGCCCAAGGGCAGGGCAATGCTAATCACCTAATCACCCACATTACTGAACATACTGTCTGGCAGCTCCTGAAAGCTAACAGTCATCATCGCACAGTCAGGGCAGAGAACAGCATTTACAAAATGGCAACCAGGGATCGCAAAGAACTTTGGCCTTCAATATACCCACTATTCCCAGTCAGTCAAAAGGACAGCCACATTAGTGCCACCAGAGGTACTGTGATTTGGTGTTATGAATCAAAGCCAATCAAAGCAATACAGAAACCCCTCCTGAGCTAGTAGCCTAGCTACCCTGAGTGCCCTTCTGACAGAAACCCCTCCTGAGTGTAGTGGCCTACCTACCCTGAGTGCCCTTCTGACAGAAACCTTTCACACACACCTGCCAACCTCAAGTCCAGGCTAAGTGACCGCTCCGGGGTCAAATGGCCGACAGGTCCTTGCCAGATTCCGCTGGAGGCTCAGTCGAGCGCCAACCCCTCTCACCCTTCCTGTAGTCCCCCTCCCCCTGTGAGTTTGGGCTTATCGACAGCACCCATCTCTGCCGGCTTTCGCCAACCTTGCCAACCTTGCCCAGCCTTTTTCAGCCTTTTCAGCAGACATAAAAATGGATTGCCCTCTATCAAGGGAAGTACGGAAGACATTATGCACAACAACCAAAACAAAAACAAACAAACCTAGAGAAATGAAGACTAGATGAAATAGCACAGCAAGCAGAGCTCAGCTGGGAACGTTCTTCTGGAATGCAGTTGCCAAGCGAGGCTTCTGAGTGGACCTGCTGAGACGCAGTGAGAGTTGGCTGTGGCGCCGTGCTTGTGTGTGTGCGTGTGTGTATGTGTGTGTTTGTGTGTGTTGGGTTGAGGGGGGGGTGGTCTTCAGGCACTAGAGAGCGCTTTTCTCTTTAATGCAATTCAGATTCAAAGTCAATCGCCCTGTGGCTGAGTAGCTGTCCAGCACAACTTGTGCTTCAGGATAGTCCAATCCAGGCTTCAAAGCCTGTTGTTTGTGGACGATGAATATGGAGGAGCTACAGGAGGAAATAAAACAATAAATAAAAAAACAGCCTCTTGTCAAGGTTTCTGATCCTAATAAGCAACAACTCTTTTAATTCTCTTTTTATTTTCTTGGCAGACTCTGAGCTTGTGTTTGCCCTCCAGAGGTTTTTTCAGTCATGACTATATTCTTGAGCCCAGTTAACTATTTTGGACGTTTGACCTTTATCTCTGCTGAGTGTGATGGGGCTGGTCTTAGCCAATTTAAAAATAAAAAAGGCTCAGTGTATGACCGGAATACTGACGACAGAGACTCCACACATGGAGACAGAAATAACCACATATTGTGTTTATTCTGCAGTCAGCCTTGTTTAGCTTTACTTTGAGTGTGAGTATGTGTGAGTGTATGCCATAGCAGATTAAAGATTGGAAGGGGTTTGGGCGACCCTAGCCAGGACCATTATGCTAATTAGCGCAGGAAATGCTAGCTGATTGCTAATCCTGACCATTACGCTAATTAGCGCAGGAAATGCTAGCTGATTGCTAATCCTGTCCAACGCGTGGAGCCTGGCAGGCGGCACAGCACATGGCCGCACGAGCGCCGCAACTCAATTAGCAGCTAGCCTGACGCTAAGAGGCGCTTTTGATGGAAATATTCTTTCTCTCCACCCTTCCAATGATGGAGACAAGTCAAGGCCAGAGTGCCATTAATAATGAAATGAAAATAAGAGAAGAGTGTACCTGTTCAAAGACATGACAAGATGAAGCAGCATACAGACTTCACACGCCTCGTCCCTATTAAAATATCAAAGAACTATTACAGGATGAGGCTTGGGTGTGCCTTTCAGATGGCTTTGGCTGTTTCTCTTTGGTGCTCAGTAGAAAGAATTAAGAGGAATGTTTGAACACAGTTTTAAGAGTCCATCCATAAAACGGGCCAATTCATTAATAAACACACCGCTCTCTGTTGAACGTCATGTGATTACAACGTAAAAGGGTTGTGATATTAAAATTGTGGAGTGTGTCTTATTCTGAAATGTGAGCATTGTTTGGGATGGTGTTCTGAGAGTATTCAAAGATTATTTGTGTGTTTTGATCATATTGATAAAAGCTTTTATTGTACGTTTGACTTTTAAACTTCATCTAACATGAAATATTACAATATTATGTTTTGGGCCACTCTGGAATAAAAACAACTAGGCTGTGGAAAGGGAGAGACAGAGATGGTGTGTTGCTCCAGCAGGTGGCGCTCTCTCTGCGGTGCGGAGCGGAGTGTTGCTCCAGCAGGTGGCGCTCTCTCTGCAGTGCGGAGTGTTGCTCTAGCAGGTGGCGCTCTCTCTGCGGTGCGGAGTGTTGCTCCAGCAGGTGGCGCTCTCTCTGCGGTGCGGAGCGGAGTGTTGCTCCAGCAGGTGGCGCTCTCTCTGCGGTGCGGAGTGTTGCTCCAGCAGGTGGCGCTCTCTCTGCGGTGCGGAGCGGAGTGTTGCTCCAGCAGGTGGCGCTCTCTCTGCGGTGCGGAGTGTTGCTCCAGCAGGTCTCCAGGGTGTGCTAGGAGACGTGTCTCTGATTGCTCCCTGAGATGGGGAGCTGCTGCTGCAGAGGAAGAGGAGGCCAGATAAGATCGGTGCTCTCCTGGTGTAATTGGACGCCTTTGAGGGAGGAAGATTGGTCTCAGGTTAGCGTGGAGGTCATCAGTTCATCAAGCCAGACAACGGGTGTGTGTCCGAGGGGGAAATTCTGATTGATAGCCAGAATCTGTGTGTGTGTGTGTGTGTGTGTGTGTGTGTGTGTGTGTGTGTGTGTGTGTGGGTGTGTGTGACTGTTTGATGGCAAGAATGTGCATGTGTGTCGTGGTTGTTGGAATGGTAGAGGTTTGGTTGACAGATAGAAGAGTCCTTGCAACTGCACTCCAGAAGAACCAGCCCCCACCTGTGAGCCTATTTGAACAAACAAATAAATGAAAACAAAACAGACAAAATCAAAAACGAAAACGAAAAAAAAAAGAAAAAGCTAGGCATCCGATCTCGTCCCAACTTGTTGTTAATCCAACCTCTTCCCCTGCTCTTCTCCCACTTCGTCTACTCTCTCTCTCTCTCTCTCTCTCTCTCTCTCTCTCTGTCGCTCTATCTGTCCGTTTCTGCGTGGGCCCGGCCCATCCCCAGGTGACCATCTCGGTGGACGGCATCCTGACCACCACTGGGTACACCCAGGAGGACTACACTATGCTGGGCTCCGAC
>NW_027468640.1:4836061-4841061 GCF_046254945.1 Alosa pseudoharengus | reverse complement strand
CTCTCTTTCAGCATGTGTGTAATTAAGTCCATGCCAGTGCTGCTGGGACGCTAGCTTTACCATCCTGACAGGCAAATTAGAAATTGATTTCTTCACCTCCTACACAAAGGCCACACACACACACACACACACACACACACACACACACACACACATACACACATACAAAATGCACCCTTCTTACCCACCCACACTCACAAATACACACACACACACACACAAACATTCTTACCCCCACACCACCGCAACTCTTATACACACCTCCCAAGAAAATGTCATACCATGCATAAGAATGCAAAGTGTGTGTGTGTGTGTGTGTGTGTGTGTGTGTGTGTGTGTGTGTGAGAGAGACAGCATGTGCTCGGTCTCTGATTAGGTCATCATGGAATTGTTGTGACAGTTGTGGTGAAGAGATTTTCCCTGCCCACAATGATTATTGCATGCAAACACACACACACACACACACACACACACACACACACACACACAGACACACGTCTTCTTCTACTACAGCCTACCAATTGTATGTTTGAAGAAATGAAGGTTTTGCAGAATAAATAGATTTTTGGCATCCAAGAGAATGTTTATTTGCTATTGATTGAACCGCAAACAAATGAATGTCCTTGCATATTTTAAAAGTTAAAAGACGATATGAACAAGAAAGTTAACTTGTGGAAGTGAAGTTAATCAATGTTGTATTGGATTTGTTGTCAGCTATTCCCCAAACTCATGTGTGTACACATACACACACACACACACACACACACACACACACACACACACACACACACACACACACACACACCATCATCATCATCAGCATGCTCCATCAGACTAGCATGCTGCCTATGTCATTCCCCCTCGGCATTGATTCAGATAAAAGTGATTGGTGCTGCAATGTGTGTGTGTGTGTGTGTGTGTGTGTATGTGTGTGTGTGTGTGTGTGTGTGTGTGTGTGTGTGTGTGTGTGTGTGTGTTCTGTGTGTGTGTGTGTTCTGTGTGTGTGTGTGTGTGTGAGAGAGAGCTCCTCATTGACAGAGGAGAATCAATGTAGTCACCTCCAGCAATGGTCAGCCTTTGGCCCCTGGAATATGATTCGAGCCTGGAAAGCCCATACACTCAACACGAGCTTGTGAACGTCTCAGAGTTGCCCCCAGAGGAAGGGCATCTTCACTCAACACGAGCTTGTGAACGTCTCAGAGTTGCCCCCAGAGGAAGGGCCTCTTCACTCAACACAAGCTTGTGAAAGTCTCAGAGTTGCCCCCAGAGGAAGGGCCTCTTCACTCAACACGAGCTTGTGAACGTCTCAGAGTTGCCCCCAGAGGAAGGGCCCGTGTGCCGTGTTACCTACAGTAAGCAGAAAGGACCTCTTCACACATTGTATAGATTTAAAAGGACAAAATGCATTGATAAAAATATCAGTATGCCAGTCAACATGTCATTTGTTGGAGTGAGTCTGCGGGTTTGTATTCAGCTGCAGTTGTTTACTGAGATGTCTTGAAAACCATATTCAAATGGCAGAGCTATTGATTTTCTCCGAAACTTTCGCCATAGTCTGTGGGAGTTAACTTCTCAACGAAGTAGGAAATGTCTTTCAACACCTGCAACAGTGAGTGATCAGTTTATGTCGTAGCTGTCAGTAAAGTAGACGTATGACAGGTGACAGGTGAAAGACAGGCACGTCAGCTTATTGTCCACACTGATGACTGCCATTTAAACCACAGCAGCAGCAGACGCACACCTGAAACAGAATGCCACACAGGTGTATTAACCACCAAGCTATCAGGCGCACACCTGAAGCTGACGCACACCTGAAGCAGAGTACTTGTAAAGCACAAAGTAAAGTAGACAGATTGTGTATAATACTTTAGTCCAGAGGTCCACTAGCCCAGTGATCATACTTTAGTCCAGAGGGAGAATGTGTCCACTAGCCCAGTGATCATAATTTAGTCCAGCGGGAGAATGTGTCCACTAGCCCAGTGATCATACTTTAGTCCAGAGGGAGAATGTGAAGAAAGTAAATGCATTTGCACAGATCACAGATCCCAACTCTGTGTTTTAAACTCTTAGCTGAGAGAATGTAGGCAAAATCAATGTATAAAGCTCTGTTAATAAGCAGGAAATGGCTAAGTGCCTGTCGTGTGGTGTGGTGTGTTGTGGTGTGGAGTGGTGTGGTGTGGTGTGGTGTGTGTTGGTGTGTGGTGTGGTGTGGTGTTGTATGGCATGTGTACAGTAGGTGGGGGTCTTGTGGGGTTAACTAGCCTCATTATCTCTGCTCATTAGCCATGCTAGCGACTCCACATAGGGTCTGGTAGCCTGGTCTCACTCCACACAATTAATTGCACAATTTAATAAGGGCCAAGCAAGTGCTGCAGTCTCCTTTAGAGGCGAAAAGCAGCTCTCAACGTCTTCATAATTATGGAAGTTGTGCAAGACGCAGTATTTCTCTGGATGCAGTGCAGTGCTGGATGCAGTCTTGCCTTTTTGCTCGAGGCGCCTGGGAATGAATATAATACACACGTCACACCTGAAAGAGAAAGACACTTCACACTTCACACACACACACACACACACACACACACACACACACACACACACACACACACACACTCACACACACACACATACACACCTGAAAGAGAAAGACCAGACGCACTGTTTTCCTCTTTTGTTCCAAATGACTGCTGTGGTGGTGGGGCTGAAACACACACACACACACACACACACACACACACCTGAAAGAGAAAGACCAGACGCACTGTTTTCCTCTTTTGTTCCAAATGACTGCTGTGCTGGTGGTGGGGCTGAAAGCATTTGTCTTCTTTACAATGAAAAGGTACATCTGAGGCCCTTGTACTTTTGTGCAATCTGAACTGAAAGAGAGAAACAGTTAGAGGATGGAACTCTGTGTGTGTGTGGTGTGTGTGTGTGTGTGTGTGTGTGTGTGTGTGAGGGAGAGAGAGAGAGAGAGAGAGAGAGAGAGAGAGAGAGAGCGCACGGTTTAAGGAATCTGAACTGAAAGAGAAAGAATTGGAGGATGGAGCTGTGTGTGTGTGTGTGTGTGAGAGAGAGAGATATTTTTGAGGATGGAACGGATATGGGTGACTGCCCGTAGTGCAGTTGTCCAGCTGAGGTCGATGGCTTGGAGTAGTTGCTGATAAGAACCTGGAGGATGGGAAGGAAATTAATTGTGTTGATATGGAGCCAATGTGATTATGAAGATGATGTTTTTGATGTGTTTTAATGTTTTGAGTTTGCTTGGTTTGCTAAAAACCAATGATCATGGATTGGATCAAAGATATATGTATTGTCCTCCACAGGGCAATGTGAGAATATATGTATTGTCCTCCATGGGGCTATGTTAAGATATATGTATTGTCCTCCATGGGGCTATGTTAAGATATATGTATTGTCCTCCATGGGGCAATGTGAATATATATGTATTGGTCTCCATGGGGCAATGTGAAGAATAGACACCAGTGTCCACACATACCTCAGCCACACACATCACAACTGACACCAAATATGGACAATATGTACAGTACATTAAATAACATTTAAATATTAAAACTTATTACACGGCTCTTCACACGGCAAGTAGAGCGCTCCATTGGCTTGTAATTACCGCTGCAAACATATAATTACCACTGTCAATGGCAACGGGTTTTGTGTTTCTGACATCTTTCATATCACTACGCAAGGACTGGAACTTCTTTCAAAAGTGAAAGCAGAGAAGAAAGAATGTTTGATTCAAGTTCAGCATGTGTTGTTGCCAGTGTTGGGAACGTTACTTTAAAAAAGTAATTAGTTATAGTTACTCACTACTTGTTCCAAAAAGTAACTGAGTTAGTAACTGAATTACTCTATGATAAGAGTAACTCGTTACCAGGGAAAGTAACTATTTGCATTACTGTTAAAAAAAAAAGTTGCTATATGTCAAAGAATTTGGATTTTTTGAGCAGTTTTGAAAAGCCAGTTGAAATTAGTAGAACAGACAGGTGTTTGTAGGCTACATAACGTTCGATATTTATTAGATAGATAGATAGATACTTTATTGATCCCCAAGGGGAAATTCAAGATATTGCACATCGACAGACCTACGGTTGACTTCAGCCTGTGTCATATGTTTTTGTTGTGAGGCAGAAAGATCTAGCTTTTGCTGCTTGGAGGACTTTGCTCCGAGTCCTTCTTTGCTAGTGCATGGCGAGCTATCATCTGTGCTGGAGGTATCGGTGTTTTTGGCCACTAGCTTTAGATGCGTGTGTGAGATGCTTCATTAAATTAGAGTTGCTTACTACGGATGTCGACAAAGTCTTCGCTCCTGGACATACAGTAATGTACACATTACATGCACGTTCATGCCTTTTACCACAATTAATTTGAAGTAGTGCTTATATCTCCACCTTGAAAATGGCAACTTTTCATCGGATTGCTCCTGACCTAGCTGTTGCATGTGTGTGTGGCGCGTGTGCTGGCAAGTGTCTAAAAACACTGGCCCTGATTGGCTATCATGAATCATGACTCTGCCTTAGCCAATCATAATCGCTTATGTCGTTATTAACCCACCTCCTCACTAGCTGTGAGCCAGGGGGGCGTTCGGATTACACAGTTTATTCAATCAATGCAAAGTAAGTAACGCACCGCATTTAATGTCCAGTAACGTTAACGGCATTGTAACGTTGTAAAAAGTAATTAATTAGATTACCCCGTTACTGAAAAAATAACGTCGTTACCTAACGCCGTTCTTTTAAACGGTGTTATTCCAAACACTGGTTGTTGCGAACTATTTGTTTCTCAGCAAATGCCATGATGAACTGTAACAAATAGGCTAGGTTATGTAGGCTAAAGTCATATAGTGGGGAGTTTATTATTTTGTTTTGGCAAGTAGCCGTGTAATAAGCGGGATAATGTATAGAACGCCGGTCATTATTGGGAAAATAAGTCCCTTCAGGGTGGAACAAGATCCCTCTGCTGCGCGTCGGGGTCCGGTTCGCCCTGTC
>NW_027468640.1:4826061-4828561 GCF_046254945.1 Alosa pseudoharengus | reverse complement strand
GAAGTGTCCTTGGGAGCGTGCGGGAACGATTACAAGGCGTCCAGGCAGAGAAATATCCATCTGGCCCAGTGATTGTCCATAAAAACAATGATAAGCTGAAAGAATGGTCTCTTCATATTTTGTTGACGTCTTGCTCTGTGCTCTGGAAAGAGTTTGATTTATTTCCCAAAGTGCTCTGCTGCCCTCTAGAGTTCACGGTGTGTACTGCACAATCTCTTAAAAATGCATCAAAAATGCATCAAACAGCCAAGTCTATTCCTGGAGGCCCAGCTGTCTTGTATTTGATCCTGACATGCCTGCCAGCCTCCAGCCAGAGATACGCACCATTAGCCTGCTAAAGATTAGCCCAATCTAATTACAAATGTCTCGCAAACGTGGAAGCCACCTGACAAGACGCCTTTGAGGAAGATGGCGGAAGATCTATATTACAGATCACCTCTGCTGCTCTGACAGCTGTGGAATGAATCCTTTGCATTGCCTGAGACAGAAACAGAACACATAGCAGTAAAAAGCACTGCAGTAAAACATGATATGACATGAGGTAGTTGATAGTTAATACTGATAAATTAGTACTTCAGTTTACCAATGCTTCTTTTGCAATCTCTACTGTGGCAACAGTTAATACAAATACATGTATGTATATGTCTATTAGATGTGGAGAGGGAGCGGGAGTACACTGATCGATTGCAGTCTTTTAGTGCAAACACGTGACTAATGTTTCAACACTACTGTGACTTCCTCAGAGTCTGTCAAGACACAGTAGTGTTGAAACGTCAGTCACATGCAGGAGCGTCCATATGGGCAGGTGGGGCAGCGAACTACCTGAAGCATCCTCCACAAAAAATGCATCCTCCACAAAAAATAGTTCCTCAGTAAATCATTGCTCCAAACCTACTTTTAATAATATGATTGTCACATTAATTATCTATAGTTTCTGTAGGCTTTCCAACTATTTTTGGTCTATTGACATCAACTTTTGGATGATGGTGGCGATTCTCGTTGAGTTTAATGTGTCATGCAATGTTGGGGCAGGGCACCTCGACGATCGCATTCCTCAATATATTCATCGCATAACCCTGGTGGCTTCAATAAGGATTGCAATCCGCGCTAAAAGACGATTGTATGGTTGTAAAGTAGTCTGCCCCATGGTCATATTCTAGAACTGCTCAAATTATTCCGCCAGTAGGCCTATCGTTTCATTTCAAGATGCAGAAATGGCGATTAGTGTAGCACCTGTTAACCGTTGAGTTTCTGTAAAAAACAATTTGAGAGGTTGAAATTAGAAGATACGTTAGCTAACCCTGGTGTCTTCCTTGGTTTAGTAACTAGCTTCTAGTGGATTTAATAGCATCTTTTGACAGCGCAAAAACGAGAAGGCAACGGTGTTCAAATGTATGACATATAGGCTGCTGCATTCAGAATGAGCTATATATCCTATAATATAGCCTAGTTCTACAGCGAGTGGTCAGACAATTATCCATAACACCCAACTGTGTTGAGTTGCTTTTATAAAACCCAACTATTTAAAAATATTAGATAGTTAGCAGGCCAGACAGAACACAAAAAATAGTTTTGTTTACCCATAGCAACAACGTTGCTATGCTTCGCTGGTTTAACGTGATGAGAACGGTGCAAACTTAACTGATGGGTTAGCCTACTGATCTTCAACTTTAATCCACTTACATTTCTGACTGTGACATGATTTAAGCATACAACAAAGTCCTGTAAAATATGTCATTTTAATGTAGCCCAAAATGAAATAAACTTTACACTTTAAATAAAATGTACTACTGAGACCTTGAATTTCCACTTGGGGATCAATAAAGTATCTACTGTATCTATCTATCTATCTATCTATCTATCTATCTACATATCTATCTATCTATCTATCAAATAAAAGACTGCAAGCGATCAGTGTGTTCCAGCTCTCTCTCTCTTCATCTTAAAGTCTGCTGTCCTGCTGTTTCCTTAGGATGATGCATGGAATGCCCTACTTTAATGTGTATATATCTATATATCTGTACTTTGTTGTATTCAGGTGAGGTAGTAAAGTTAAGTGACCCTTGCTGGACAGAAGTGACCTCTAAATACCTCCTCCAGGCATTGTTTAACCCCTAAAAACTCATCTCTGATCCTCAAAATTGTACACATTTTTAAAATGAATGTGTTGTTTTAACACATCTTTGTGTCCAGATAGGGAACACACAAGTCCTTTTTTTTAAATTTGTTACACAAAATGTGTTGAAAATAACACAACTTGCGTTTTTAACACATCTCTGTGTCCAGATAGGGACAACACATTCGAGTGTATGTTTTACAAGTTTAAGAGTTTAATTTTAATTAAAACAATTCCCTTCATGGCCATAAAATGGTCTCCAGACCTGTGTCAGTCCTGCCCACTGGCAGTGTAGTCTCTGGTCTAGTCTTTGTGGGCAGCCGTGGCCTACTGGTTAGCACTTCGGACTTGTAACCGGAGGGTTGCCGGAACCCCGACCAATAG
>NW_027468640.1:4811061-4821061 GCF_046254945.1 Alosa pseudoharengus | reverse complement strand
GCAGCCTGCTTCCACTAGGGGGAGATAGAGGACAGGAGATGGCAGAGCAGAGCAGCACCCTGCAAGAACACGTCCACCATTTTAGATAGGACTCACAGCAGTCAAGGCGTCACATTCGCCCTGCTTCATCTCCCTCTTTAGTAGTGTGATCATTTGTGTCAAAACAGATTTGGATTAAACTCGGTGTATGGATGCTGCTACAGTAAATGTCAAAATAAAATTATCAAATGAATATATATTTATTAACATGTGTCAAGTATGTTCTAATGTAGCTTACATGTTTTATGCTAGTTGTGTTGATGATTAGAAAGATGCAGGTGTTATGTGTAGCGACAGGCTGCTTAGTGTGGTTGGGGCATGCAGATCACCCTTTTCTCCACATATTCTTGTGTTCTGAGCCCCTAAAATCTCACACTGGCAAACCACCACAGCACACCCTGTCCAGAGTAACGACGGTGTTCACAGCACCAGTGACCACCACAGCACACGGCCACACTGACCAGAGCTCACCCGCTTCTCCTCCACCGGTCAGATGTCGGGGAGAGAGAGAGACCAGTGGATTGCCAGTGAGGATTTTAGGGGTCCGGGGTGGGGATGGAGGGGGGGGGGGGGGGGGGGTCCTCTGGATAAGGTTATTGCCACGGTGATGCCGTGGTGACTAACATGACCCAGCTGACTCCGGTGTGGAGGTGGTCCGTGTCTGGTTGGGTTGTGGCGGATCAGTGCCGTATCTCAGCCAGATGCAGGCCACGTCCGCGCCAGGCTCGGCTGCTGTGGAGGTGGGGGGGTGGTGGTGTTGGTGAGGAGGAGAAGGGTGTGTCTGACTCGTAGCGTGTCCCCGGATGGTGGCTCTATAAAAGCAGGAAGCTTGGTTGTCTGCAGCATGTACCTTGAAGGATGTAAAATGTTATCTCTCTTTCTCTCTTTCTTTCTCTCTTTCCTCTCTTCTCTCCTCCTCCTTTGATTTGATCTCACCATCTCACTCTCTCTCCCGCCAGATTGTATCAGGATAGACTGTAATCTAAGTAAGTGCTTCTAAACGCTTTTACACCCTGTTCCCCTTCCAGCACTCCTCTCTCTCTCTCTCTCTCTCTCTCTCTCTCACTCTCTGTCACATCATGTGGTTTTGTTTCCTAGTTCTGCACTTTTGTATTTATGTTATTTCTTTATAAAATAAAGTGATGCTTTATTTCTTTATAAAATAAAGTGATGCTTTATTTCTTTATAAAATAAAGTGATGCTTTATTTCTTTATAAAATAAAGTGATGCTTTATTTCTTTATAAAATAAAGTGATGCTTTATTTCTTTAGAACAAAAAGTGATGCTTTATTTTATGGCGCATACTTCCTGCACTTGTCATTGCATCATTATTTTGTTTCATTTGATACCTTGGTATACTATCTCATGTTCCGTTTGTACCTTCAGTTGTTTTGTTCATTATGTCTATTCATGTTTTGTACCCTCATGTTTATTAATGTTTTGTTCATTGTGTTTATTCGTGTTTTGTTCATTATGTTTCATTATGTTTTCCTTTTGTGGTTTTATTTCTTATTTTTGCAATTCTCCAATATGTGTGTGTGTGCATTTGTGTTTGGGCATTTATTTATATGTTTACCTTTTGTGTGTGTGTGTGTGTTTATTTATAAAATCTGTCACTTCTGTCACTTCTCTCAGAATTTTCTCTTTCTATCTATCCACACACCTGAACACAGTCAGACAAACACACACACACACACACACACACACACACACACACTTGAACATTTATATACAAACTTCTCCACTGACGCGTGCAGTCACATCAAATCACAAACCTGACACATCTCACAGTGTGACTAAGACAATCATTGGAAAGGTTGCGGTGTGTGTGTGTGTGTGTGTTTACTTTAGCAGCCAGTGAGTTGTGTGAGAGCATTAATGTGATTCATGACATGCTGCGAGGGTGACAGCTCACTGCCAGGTTGGTGCACACACACACACACATACACACACACACACACACACACACACATGCACATGAGTGCTCCAGAAAGGTAAGTCAGCATACATCTAAACAGAGGAGAAACCTGCTGGGTCTGTTTATGTGTGTGTGTGTGTGTGTGTGTGAAAGAGAGAGAGAGAGAGATAGAGAGATTGTGTGTGTGTGTGGTGGAATGATGCTGTGTGTGTGTGTGTGTGTATGTGTACACGTGTAACATTTGTTATGTGGTATGGATGAGTGTGTGTGTGTGTGTACATGTGTAACATTTGTGGTATGGATGGGTGTGTGTGTGTTTGTGTGTGTGTGTACATGTGTAACATTTGTTAACTGGTATGGATGGGTGTGTGTGTGTGTGTACATGTGTAACATTTGTGGTATGGATGGGTGTGTGTGTGTACATGTGTAACATTTGTGGTATGGATGGGTGTGTGTGTGTTTACATGTGTAACATTTGTGGTATGGATGTGTGTGTGTGTGTGTGTGTGTGTGTGTGTGTGTGTGTGTGTGTGTGTGTGTGTGTGTGTGTGTGTGCATGTGTAACATGTGTGGTATGGATGGGTTTGTGTGTGTGTGTGTGTACATGTGTAACATTTGTGGTATGGATGGGTGTGTGTGTGTTTACATGTGTAACATTTGTGGTATGGATGTGTGTGTGTGTGTGTGTGTGTGTGTGTGTGTGTGTGTGTGTGTGTGTGTGTGTCAGGGATGGAAATTAACCACCCGCCCCCCGCCAAATGCGGGTAGTTTTGTGCGCTGGCGGGTGAATTTGGTCAACTTACCAGCCACTGTGGCGGGTAGAGCTAGCGTACCACAAATAGTCAGATCCGGTCTAATTTTCATACTTATTGACGGTTAAAAATAAGAAAGTGTTTGTAGGGATCATGTAGCCTAACATTGCCAGCCTATAAGGGTAAATCGCGCTGATTTGAAGTTCTACAACTCTGAGCCGCCACCGCAGCATAGCAGCACTGGTGCAGCGCTTCACTTTCACTTCACTACCATTAAGAAACTGTCACTATGCTTTCATGTGCCACTGCTAGATTATTTCAGGATGATTGCATAGACATAAATCTAGTGAGATCTGTGGATCTGCGTTATATCTTCACAGGCTAATATTCTCACGTAAATAGTTCTCTTTTGAATTGGCCCGTAGGCCTAGGTATTTTAATCCGGCCCGCGACACGCTGCTATTTAGACCTATGAGGCAGACAGACGGACATCTCCACACCCATTCGTCGTGATGGAATATCTCACAAACTTTTCATTCAAAGAAATTACAAACTGTATCAGAATAAACAGCAGAACTTACCGAACGCAAAGGTGTAAAGCATTCCCTTATACAAGTTATAGCCGTTCGCGAGTAATCCGGTTTTGAAATTGAAGCAAATGTCTACACGGTCTCCAACGTTGGGCTTTTGTCATATATGATAAGGCCAAATACAAAATAAATGTTAACAATATCGCCTAGATAACTGCACAACCAGAGTTTTTCCAATGTAGTTTCACAAAATGCTAAGCATGCATATTACGTTTCTTAAAGCTGAGCTGTGCTTAAATTGTTCAGTGTATGATTTCATTACGGGCCAAATAGAAAATAAATGCTAAATGTTAAATATAGCCTTGATACCTGTAAATATTTAAATCAGATGATGTACACTATAGTTAGATCAAGTTGAAGAGTTGGATTATAGGATGCTCCAGAACTCACACAAACGGAGTCTTAAAGGAGCCACACCACTTTTATGACAAGACACTGTAGCATATGAATGTGGTTCTGTTGACCTTTAGTTTTGTTGCTACTGTGCTTGGAGGACAGGTTTAGGGCAAAACTCAGCACATTTTAGTCATATTGCAATAATGCCGATTACCGTGATCATTTTGGGTAGCCTACTATAATCATGATATCACATTTTCATGCCGTTTCTCTAGTGGCTGGTAAAAAAGTTGAGTGGCTGGTAGATTTTGGAATCCACCAGCCACAGTGGCAGGTAGAAAAAATATTTAATTTCCATCCCTGGTGTGTGTGTGTGTGCATGTGTAACATGTGTGGTATGGATGGGTTTGTGTGTGTGTGTGTGTACATGTGTAACATTTCTGGTATGGATGGGTGTGTGTGTGTGTGTGTGTGTGTGTGTGTGTGTGTGTGTGTGTGTGTGTGCATGTGTAACATTTGTGGTATGGATGGGTTTGTGTGTGTGTGTGTGTGTACATGTGTAACATTTGTGGTATGGATGGGTTTGTGTGTGTGTGTGTGTGTGTGCATGTGTAACATTTGTGGTATGGATGGGTTTGTGTGTGTGTGTGTGTACATGTGTAACATTTGTGGTATGGATGGGTGTTGTTCTATGTTTCTACGTATGTTTTTCCTCCTTCCCATCCTCACACACAGATAACCCAGAGGGTAAGTAGCCTTCACATGCTTTGCTTTATGTGATGTAGACATGTTGCCACCAGGGGTCGCTAGGGATCACAGGATGTAACACAGACTCTGCACAGTAATCGTATCTGCTACCATAGTGAGCACACAGACTGTGTAAAAACAGACATTTTAAACCACATGTCATTAGACATGCTGATGAAAATGTTCCTTTCTTTATATGTGACCCAACAGAATTATTTTCAGAGTGGTTTGTATGAAATATTTTTCAGTCCAGTTTAAATATTCAGTGGCATCAAATATAATTTTCATTCCCGTGACGTACATTTGTATACATGACGGAGCGTGTTAACCCTCTTTTGCTAGCATAATAATCAGTAAATACTCTATCATGCCATAGCTTGTATTAGCATTCCTGCCTAGCTTAATAATCAGTAAATACTCTATCATGCCATAGCTTGTATTAGAATTCCTGCCTAGCATAATAATCAGTAAATACTCTATTATGCCATAGCTTGTATTAGCATTCCTGCCTTCACTTATGCTGCGTTTTAGCCCTTTCTGGGCACGATACACGCGTTAGCATCCATTACATCCCATTTGTAGCGCTTCTCCTTGGCGATTAGGGCCCATGTGGCTGAACTGAGAAGGAGAGAAGGAGCGGAGGGCAGCAGATGATGTGTGTGTGTGTGTGCGTGTGTGCGTGTGTGTGTGTGGTAGGATGGCATCTCTCGACCCGATGCCACCTCACATGCCAGCGCCCACTATGAGACGTGCGGCAGCATATGGTGAGCACAGGGCAGCACACGGACCCGCTGCTCGTGTCACGCCCTCGCCAGTCTGAACGAGAGAGAGGGGGAGGGAGGAGAGGGAGGGAGGATGACTGAAAGATGGAGAGTGTCAGAGAGAGAGAGAAGGATATGGCACCTTGAAGACCTTCTGGCCATATCTTGCCCTTACCACAGACACAGAAAGGGAGAGAGGAGAAAGAGAGAGAGGGACAGAGAGAGAGAAAAAAAGAGAAGAGAGATGGAGAGTTTCAGAGAGAGAGAGAAGGATATGGCACCTTGCAGACCTTCTGGCCATATTCTGCCCTTAACACAGACAGAGAGAGAGACTGAGAGAGAGAGAGAGAGAGAGAGACCGGGAGAGAGGGAGAGAGGGCAAAAGGACAAACATAAGCTGTTATAGAGAATAGAGAAGACAAGGCTGAACGCAGTTATAGAGAATAAAGAAGACAAAGCTGAACACAGGTATTCATGGGTTTCATCAGGTCCCTTTCCACAGGTGTATTAATCAAGCACCATGCAGTCTGCATTGATAATTAAGGTTCTTGATTTTATACACCTGTGGAAAGGGACCTGATGAAACCCATGAATAGAGAACAGAGAAGGCTGAATGGAGCACTGGAGAGAGAGAGAGATGGGCAGCTGTGTTCTAGGTGAAGGACGAACAGCGAGAGAGAGGCAGGTAATGTGTGGGGATAGGGGGGCAGGTAATGTGTGGGGATAGGGGGGCAGGTAATGTGTGGGGATAGGGGGGCAGGTAATGGGATAGGGGGGCAGGTAATGTGTGGGGATAGGGGGGCAGGTAATGTGTGGGGATAGGGGGGCAGGTAATGTGTGGGGATAGGGGGGCAGGTAATGTGTGGGGATAGGGGGGCGGGTAATGGGGTCTTGGCAGAGTATTGTGTGTGGAGAGTGCTGAAGGACAGAGAGAGAGAAAGGAGGAAGAGTGTTTTGTGGCAAAAGACAGTTTGGACAGTGTTGAGAGAGAGAGAGAGAGAGAGAGGGAGAGAGAGAGAGGAGGTAGAGTGTTGTGGTGTAGGAGCGAGAGAGAGAGAGAGGGATGGGTTTTGTGGGGTAGAAGAGACAGTGTAGAGGATAAGTTGGTATAGGAGAGAGAGAGAGAGAGAGAGAGAGAGGGATGGGTTTTGTGGGGTAGAAGAGACAGTGTAGAGGATAAGTTGGTATAGGAGAGAGAGAGAGAGAGAGAGAGAGAGAGAGAGAGAGAGTAGAGGATATGTTGGTGTAGGACAGTGTAGAGGATTTGTTGGTGTAGGAGAGTGTAGAGGATATAATGGTGTAGGAGAGAGAGAGTAGAGGATATGTTGGTGTAGGAGAGTGTAGAGGATTTGTTGGTGTAGGAGAGTATAGAGGATATGTTGGTGTAGGAGAGTGTAGAGGATATGTTGGTGTAGGAGAAAGAGAGTAGAGGGGAAGTTGGCATGGAACAGAGAGAGAGTAGAGGGGAAGTTGGCATGGAACAGAGAGAGAGTAGAGGAACAGAGAGAGAGTAGAGGGGAAGTTGGTGTAGAACAGAGAGAGAGTAGAGGAACAGAGAGAGAGTAGAGGGGAAGTCGGTGTAGAACAGAGAGAGAGTAGAGGAACAGAGAGAGAGTAGAGGGGAAGTCGGTGTAGAACAGAGAGAGAGTAGAGGAACAGAGAGAGAGTAGAGGAACAGAGAGAGAGTAGAGGAACAGAGAGAGAGTAGAGGGGAAGTCGGTGTAGAACAGAGAGAAGGGGACAGAGGACAGAGGGAGTGTGCATGTGAGAAAAGAACAGAGAGGCTCGTGGGTAACTAATCGTGTCACCTCTGTTGCGTGTGACAGGTCTGCCCTTCTGACCACAGGGGCTGGTGGCACCTGCTGCTACTGCCGGCTCAGGGATCGCTTAGTCATGTCTGACACACTGGCACCTGCGGTTCCCCTACACACACACACACACACACACACACACACACACACATGCGCGCCTGCACACACTAGGTCACACTGCTCTGCCTGCTCACGCCAGAAGGGCTTAGCCACACGACTCTGACATGGACATGTCATTTTACTGGGTGTGTCTGGATATAGTTTCAGCCATCAGTACACAGATATCCGTATTCAGTGTGAGTGTGTGTGTCTGTATGAGAGAGAGAGAGAGAGAGAGAGAGAGAAAGAGAGTTTGTGTGTGTGAGAGAGAGACAAAGAGAGTTTGTGTGTGTGTCTGTGTGTGAGAGAGAGAGAGACAAAGAGAGTTTGTGTGTGTGAGAGAGAGAGAGAAAGAGAGTGTGTGTGTGTGTCTGTGTGTGTGAGGGAGAGAGAGACAAAGAGAGTTTGTGTGTGTGTCTGTGTGTGAGAGAGAGAGAGAGAGAGAAAGAGAGTTTTTGTGTGTGAGAGAGAGAGAGAGAGAGAGTGTGTGTGGGGGTTTATTAATATTGTAATGCTTCTGCGTGTCTGTGCATGGATATGTCTGTATGTGTCTGGGATCAGTGGAAAGGTGAGCTTTAATCTCGCTTTAATAAGACACACTCACAGTAAGCTAGCACACAATCACCTGATTAAAGCTACATTCTCCCGACTCAACCAAAGGCCACAGATAGCTTACACGATGACAGCTACTGTACACAAGAGATACCTCACAGCCGAGCATCACACACACACACACACACAGCTACGAGAGAGCATCAGAGGACATTTTAAGATAATACCACTCCACAGCAAGGGGATTTAATGTGTAAGGATGATACTAAACACACACACAGAGGACCTAGGAACCATAGATTGTACACTGTTAACAAAAAAACGTCCTCATATCAGGTGTGCAATGACCCCCACAGCACAAAACCAAGCTTTCTGCTTCCCTTGCTGGAGTTAAAATCCTGTTGCATTGAAGGAATTAAAAAAACACAAATTGCTTAATGAGGGATTTTCTAAATGATGACAGAAAAAAGCACTTCAAAGGCTACATTAATCCAGCCGCATGCAGTCAATTATCACAGGCACCTTAAAAAGCCCATCATCGCCGAACAAGCAAGCTCCGCAGCGTTTGCACGAAACAAGCAAAGCTCCGCAGCGTTTGCACGAAACAAGCAAAGCTCCGCAGCGTTTGCACGAAACAAGCAAAGCTCCGCAGCGTTTGCACGAAACAAGCAAAGCTCCGCAGCGTTTGCACGAAACAAGCAAAGCTCCGCAGCGTTTGCACGAAACAAGCAAAGCTCCGCAGCGCTTGCACGAAACAAGCAAAGCTCCGCAGCGTTTGCACGAAACAAGCAAAGCTCCGCAGCGCTTGCACGAAACAAGCAAAGCTCCGCAGCGTTTGCACGAAACAAGCAAAGCTCCGCAGCGTTTGCACGAAACAAACAAAGCTCCGCAGCGTTTGCACGAAACAAGCAAAGCTCCGCAGCGTTTGCACGAAACAAGCAAAGCTCCGCAGCGCTTGCACGAAACAAGCAAAGCTCCGCAGCGCTTGCACGAAACAAGCAAAGCTCCGCAGCGTTTGCACGAAACAAGCAAAGCTCCGCAGCGTTTGCACGAAACAAGCAAAGCTCCGCAGCGTTTGCACGAAACAAGCAAAGCTCCGCAGCGTTTGCACGAAACAAGCAAAGCTCCGCAGCGTTTGCACGAAAACATTAAAGGATGGAACGTATTTACTCCTCTTCTTCTTTTCTTTTCTCTTTTGACTCTTTCGTTTCTTTTTCTTTTTCTTTCTTCGAAAGCCCATTTTAAAATCCCACCAAAGCATTCAGAAGCCAGAGGACATTCGGAAGCATTCTGTCAAAACTCCTTTAATCAGTTCTACGGCGCGAGTGCCCCCAACCCCCCCAACCAGATGAATTGTGTCAGTGCGTCTACCTTTGCTGGTGGAGTGATGGGAGCCGATGCCTGTAGGTCAGAGCATCTGCGCTGCACCGTGCCGAGTGGCCAGGGAGGGACTGTTTAAACGGGCTCCTTAATGAAGCTTCCTCGCCTGTAGTGAGTAAAGGTGTGCAGACATCATCCCCTGCTCTTCTACGCTGCCGCGGCGTCGGAGAAGCTTCCGGCTCTTATTTGTGCAAATAGCAGATATGAGTTTTGAGCTCTTCTTAATTCAAGAGGAACGTTTTTGTCCCATGAAGGGTGGGAGGGCTGATGGGGAAGGAGAAAGGGTAAGACATTGTTTATGCCAAATGTGGCTGCACTCACAGAGTCTTTGAAGAGGCTTTGGCTGAAAGGGCTGAGAGCAAACTTGCCTGGGCGACTCTAGCCGTCATGGATACGACGCAGTCCTCTTCATCATCCTGCCCATGCATCCACATGCATGAGACCACTGCAGGATTTCTTTATGATGATGATGATGATGATGATGATGATGGGTACTTGCTGCGTGTTTAAAACTAAACCGACCAGACGCCTCGGCCATGTTATAACAGAAATGACCTAATAATGTATGAAGCCTTTGAAGCACACACACACACACACACACACACACACACACACACACATCAAAGGAATTCGCAATCAGCGCCTTTCCCTCACCACTGCTGAAATGAAGTGAACTTAGTTCACATTAGTGTGTGTGTGTGTGTCTGAGAGAGAGAGAGAAAGTGTGTGTGTGTCTGTATTTGTAACTAGTTTGTTGTTTGTTAATGTGTGTGTGTGTGTGTGTGTGTGTGTGTGTGTGCGTGAGACTGAGTGTTCATGTACAGTATGTTTGTATGCCTGAGTTTACTATTTTTACTCCACTATGGAGGTCATGTCCTTACTCCAGTTTTGTCCTGCTGTGTGGAGCTAAATGAATTTGGTTGTGCTTGTCCCTGCCGCTAGTGGAGGTAAGCGCTGTACTGGGCCTGTTTGTTTTAGTCTGCAGTCTGGACTGCATTGGTGGTAGCTAAACGCT
>NW_027468640.1:4801061-4806061 GCF_046254945.1 Alosa pseudoharengus | reverse complement strand
GTAGCAACACAAAGAGGTTTGTCTCTAAGGCAACAAGGTCATCTGAGTGTTCCATTAGAATAGTGAGCTGCTGCCTGTCAGCATCGCCATGGACACCATTGTTTCTGCCCTCTACCTTCATCTCATCAGCCGGGTGTCTCAGAGGTGTGTGTGTGTGTGTGTGTGTGTGTGTGTGTGTGTGAGGACAGAGAGATGATGCCGTGGGGGCAGCGGAGTGGAGTGGGGTTGGGGGGCATGAATGGTGTCCATGGCGATGCGAGCGACGCCAGCCTTCTCTACCCCTGGCACAGAGAGCGGGCACGGCGCCCAAACAGGCCGGAAGAAATCGAGTGTGAAGGGTGTTTGGAACAAACACAGATTACCCTGTGACAGAGTGTGTGTGACGCAGTCTGTTTGCATAGCATTGAAAGAGAGGCAGAGATGGAGAGAGAGAGAGAGAGAGAGAGAGAGATGGACATAACACAGCACAGAGAGATGGATAGATGGAGAGAGAGAGAGAGAGAGAGAGAGAGATGGATGGATGGAGAGAGAACAGGTGAGAGAGAAAGAAATGAACAATCGTTGAAGGGGATGAGCGAACAGCGACCAGTCTTGTAGTGGGAGATCTCACGTATAATATTAAAGAGAATAAATCGGAATAATCTTCAGCAGCAGTTGCCAAGGACACAGATTAATACATGGCTGCAGTCCTTGTCAAGGACAATAAATTGCTAAATCATCTCTTTAAAAAGTCTCTTTTATTAATAGCGCATCGACTCGCAGTCTGCAAACATACTGTACATCGCAGAGGCAGAGTCCATGACCAGGGCTTGGAGGAGGAGAGGAACAGGGGAACGGGCTTGGCAGAGTGAGGAGGAGGAGGAGGAAGAGAGGAACAGGGGAACGGGCTTGGCAGAGTGAGGAGGAGGAGGAGGAAGAGAGGAACAGGGGAACGGGCTTGGCAGAGTGAGGAGGAGGAGGAGGAGGAGAGAAACAGGAGAATGGGCTCGGCAGAGTGAGGAGGAGGAGGAGAGGAACAGGAGAACGGGCTCGGCAGAGTGAGGAGGAGGAGAGAAACAGGAGAACGGGCTCGGCAGAGTGAGGAGGAGGAGAGAAACAGGAGAACGGGCTCGGCAGAGTGAGGAGGAGGAGGAGAGGAACAGGAGAACGGGCTCGGCAGAGTGAGGAGGAGGAGGAGGAGGAGAGAAACAGGGGAACGGGCTCGGCAGAGTGAGGAGGAGGAGAGGAACAGGAGAACGGGCTCGGCAGAGTGAGGAGGAGGAGGAGAAGGAGAGGAACAGGGGAACGGGCTCGGCAGAGTGAGGAGGAGGAGGAGAGAAACAGGGGAATGGGCTCGGCAGAGTGAGGAGGAGGAGGAGGAGGAGAAGAACAGGGGAACGGGCTCGGCAGAGTGAGGAGGAGGAGAGAAATAGGAGAACGGGCTCGGCAGAGTGAGGAGGAGGAGGAGGAGGAGGAGAGGAACAGGGGAACGGGCTCGGCAGAGTGAGGAGGAGGAGAGAAACAGGGGAACGGGCTTGGCAGAGTGAGGAGGAGGAGGAGAGAAACAGGGGAATGGGCTCGGCAGAGTGAGGAGGAGGAGGAGGAGGAGGAGGAGGAGAGGAACAGGGGAACGGGCTCGGCAGAGTGAGGAGGAGGAGAGAAACAGGGGAACGGGCTTGGCAGAGTGAGGAGGAGGAGGAGGAGGAGAGGAACAGGGGAACGGGCTCGGCAGAGTGAGGAGGAGGTGCAGCATCAAAGAGCCCACTGAGACTGAGTGGGCAGATAGAGGGGCAGATAGAGGCTGAGGGGGCAGATAGAGGCTGAGGGGGCAGATAGACTGAGGGGGCAGATAGAGGGGCAGATAGAGGCTGAGGGGGCAGATAGAGGCTGAGGGGGCAGATAGAGGCTGAGGGGGCAGATAGAGACTGAGGGGGCAGATAGAGGGGCATATAGAGACTGAGGGGGCAGATAGAGGGGCATATAGAGGCTGAGGGGGCAGATAGAGACTGAGGGGGCAGATAGAGGGGCAGATAGAGACTGAGGGGGCAGATAGAGGCTGAGGGGGCAGATAGAGACTGAGGGGGCAGCATCGGTTTGGAGAAGGCAGTCGCGAGGGATGCACCGGTTTGAGGATGAAGTGTTTACAGCATCGGGCAGTCCACTGCCAGGGCCGATGGACAGTGGCTTTGAAAGGGTTTGAAAGGGTTTAAATTTGAGAACGGGGAGGTTGTGGTACAGTACAGTATGTGGTTTCTCTCCACAGATAAAGAGGTTCAGTGAGTTTAACTTGAGACTGAAGATCTGCAGAGAGTTGACCCCAGATGGACAAGGGTCCGGAGGCATCTGTGAGAGACATGAACCTTAGTTCAGAGGCAGAGCTTGTTGTGTCCATCTAGCATGAGAGGCTCGGGCAGTGCAGAGGGCAGTACTGTCCAAACCCCAAGTGTGTGTGTGTGTGCGCATGCATGTGCATGTGTGTGTGTGTGTGTGTGTGCGCGCGCGTGTGTATGTGTGTCAGTGGCGGCTGGTGGTTAAAAAAATAACGGAGGAAGGAATGTCTGCTTGATTGGCGTTAGTGGCAAATGTGAGGTTGTGATGGTGTTGGTGGCATATGTGAACAATAGAGTATGTAGGCCGCCTATCCAGACACATTTATGGCAGCAGTATGTACTATGTAGCAGGGGGGGGGGGTCTGACCTAAGGAGCTAGGCAAGCATGCAGCAGCCAGAAAAGTTGTGGGTTCAATTCTTGGCTTCAACCATTGTGCATTTGAGCAAGGCACTTAACCCCAAATTCGTCCAGGGACAATGGACTTTGTAATATAATTTAAATATATAAGTCACTTTGGATAATAGTGCTAAATTAATAAATGTAAATGTAAATAAATGTAAATTTAGGTCTGGGAAGTCAGGGAAGATATGTAGGTCTAGTTATGAAATACTGTTTTCCAGATGTGAAAAATTACGGAAAGTCTGGAGGTTTTGCTCAGTGTAATATATTGGCAGAAAAGTCTATAATAATAAAAATAGACACTTGTTTTATAAAACCATGTAACTATTTACCATTAAAAATAGACCTTAAATGTGGCTATTTGTAACATGCTATTGTTTTTAAAGCCAAATCGCTATAATTTAAAGACAGGTTGTAATAGCTAAGTGGGAATTTATGAAAGCATAACTTGGATGATTATAACAACGCATAACTATCCAAAAATGTTTTATCACCAAGTGAACTGTCCACGTATGTGACAGGTCAGCAGTAGGCTATGGCTGATTGTTTTCTGTGCTAACGTTACCAGTTAGCCATTAGTAGCCTATTTGTCTGACTATGTAGCATTCAGTAGCCTACACTAGCCTTACCGTCTTGTTTTGGAATATGAATTTTTGGAGCTGGTCTTCCTGCTTTGATAAACATTCATCATACATCAGTGTATTCACAGTGTATTTGAATGTATAAAAGATTTGAGATTGTCCTCTGATTCCATTGTACTGTTTATTTCACGAGCAAAAAACAAGCTTTCCGTTCAACATAAGATTCGTAGACTACAGATAACGTTCTTGAACCGTTGCCGCTAAAAACAGCACCCCCTATCACAATTGAAAATTACTGTACGGAGGAGCTTCCTCCCTTGGCCATTGAAAACGACGTGATTCACGAGCCGCTGGGGCCCGAGGCGTTTATAATGGACTTCAATGAGGGGCTTGAGGAGGAAGCTCCTCCATACAGTAATTTTCAATAGCGATAGGGGGTGCTGTTGGCATTTTGACCTAGGGGAACGATTTTGTTCATTCAAAGTGTTAAAAATAGTAATATTAACAGTAATTTATCAGATTAGTAATTCACTTTATATATTTTTTATTTTTCTCTGAAATTTTAGGGAGGGTGTTCCTCCCTTTCCTCAATGAAGGAGCCTCCTCTGATGTGTGTGTGTTACCTGTGTAAAGTGTAGTCATGAGACAGGACATGGGATGAGTAGGACAGCATATGTGTGTTTGTGTGTGGGTGGGTGGAAGTGGGAGTGTGTGTTTGTGTGTGAGTGAGGCTGGTGGAGTGCTTACTGTCTTCCTGGTAAATGATGATGACCATATGGAGAGCACTAAAGTGTGTGTGTGTGTGTGTGTGTGTGTGTGTGTGTGTGTGTTCTCTGTTGCTGATGGAGTATGTGTGTGTGTGTGTTCTCTGTTGCTGATGGAGCATGTGTGTGTGTGTGTGTGTGTGTGTGTGTGTGTGTGTGTTGGGAAGCCATTGCCCTAACCGTGCCCCCAGTTGGCATGTCAGCCCAATGGAGCACCAGAAGAATGCCACTACCGCTCTCTGGATGGTTGCTAAGTCAACCAGAAAGATGCCATCTGCCCCAAACAGCCACACCAAAACTCATTTGAGCCCGATCCGAAGGGTGTGTGTGTGTGTGTGTGTGTGTGTGTGTGTGTGTGTGTGTGTGTGTGTGTGTGTGTGTGTGTGTGTCTGTGTGTGTATGTGTATGTGTGTGTGTGTGTGTGTGTGTGTCAAGGCCGTAGTCATGATGTCAACATTGGGGGGGACCAAATCTGTGGTGGGGTCTGAGGGACCCCCAAACAGAATGCTTTCTTTGGTTATTGTCCGCGATTCACATTAACTAGGCTATCACATATTGTAAACGTCGCCACATTTGATCACGTTTTGCCTGCATGGATGCGCGATTAAGTGCGCATCTGAATATAATATGCAAGATGCAACAATTATTTCTAAGAGGCCTATACACGGTAATTTCTGGCATTACTATAGCATATGAATGCATTATTTATGCTGAAAGAGGTGAAAGAAATGACACAGGCAAGCACACATTCATCATCTAAAATAAAAGGTTTCACTTTCGCTTACAGATACGTGTTGGTTTCCTGTAGGCCTAGTATAGCGCTTTATTCTTTCTTTATTTTTCTATGTTCGAATATTGGGGGGGGACATTTTGGTCATATTTGAATATTGGGGGGGACACGTCAAAGTCTATGGTGACTACGGCCCTGGTGTGTGTGTGTGTGTCT
>NW_027468640.1:4773561-4781061 GCF_046254945.1 Alosa pseudoharengus | reverse complement strand
AACATATAAAGAATAAAAACAGAAATGTCAGTAAAAAATATCAGAAATAAATACTGGTATAAAAATATAAAAACAGTAACATCATAAGAGTAGCAAGAATAAGTGTATGTGCAGAATGAATAGTATGAAGAGCAGTAGAATATGGTCATGTATAAGTATACTTACAGTATGTACACTTCCTGCTGTGAGTCTAAGAGCAGTAGAACATGGTCATGTATAAGTATACTTACAGTATGTACACTTTCTGCTGTGAGTCTAAGTTAAGCACCAGGTTTGCTCAATAGACAGATCTAGTGTGATGTGAGGACAATCTGAGGAGATCTTGACCTTGACATGTATTTGACCTTGTGCCAATATAACACCTATAAGACCTGAGAGGTCGAAACGTTGTGTGTCACCCACCATTAGAGTGGGAGCTTTAGAGACAGTGTGCCTTTCTTTTGTTTTACCTTGTGGCAGTATCCCATGAAGTGTGTTTGAATTGTGTGCTGTTGTGTTCCTCTGTTCAGAGTATGTTGTTTTAGTGCTAGCTGTCCAGATTAATCCCCGACATGTGCAGGGTATGTTTGGCTTGACCTTGGTGTTGACCTTGACCTTGACCTTGAGCGTCCCTTTGACCTTGGGTTGTGTGACCCCTTGTTCTGCAGGTCAGATGACGGGCGCGCACACGCGGCTGGAGTTCCACAACATCGAGACGGGCATCATGACGGAGCGGCGATTCATCTCCGTGGTGCCGTCCAACTTTATCGGGCACCTGCAGGGCCTGACGCTCAACGGCGCCCCCTACCTGGACCAGTGCAAAAACGGCGACATCTCGCACTGCGAGCTCAACGCCCGCTTCGGCATGCGCCACATCATCGCCGACCCGGTCATATTCCGGAGCAAAGGCAGCTACCTGGCGCTAGCCACGCTGCAGGCGTACGCCTCCATGCACCTCTTCTTCCAGTTCAAGACCACCACGGCCGACGGCCTGCTGCTCTTCAACAGCGGCGATGGCAGCGACTTCATCGTAGTGGAGCTCGTCAAAGGGTGAGAGGCCCGTCTTTTTCACTCACTTACTTATTCAACCATTCAGATATGCAGGCCCTCTGGAATTCATATATGGTTAGAGCGGCCGTGCCAATGCAGGCCCTCTGGAATTCATATGTGGTTAGAGCGGCCGTGCCAATGCAGGCCCTCTGGAATTCATATGTGGTTAGAGCGGCCGTGCCAATGCAGGCCCTCTGGAATTCATATGTGGTTAGAGCGGCCGTGCCAATGCAGGCCCTCTGGAATTCATATGTGGTTAGAGCGGCCGTGCCAATGCAGGCCCTCTGGAATTCATATGTGGTTAGAGCGGCCGTGCCAATGCAGGCCCTCTGGAATTCATATGTGGTTAGAGCGGCCGTGCCAATGCAGGCCCTCTGGAATTCATATGTGGTTAGAGCGGCCGTGCCAATGCAGGCCCTCTGGAATTCATATGTGGTTAGAGCGGCCGTGCCAATGCAGGCCCTCTGGAATTCATATGTGGTTAGAGCGGCCGTGCCAATGCAGGCCCTCTGGAATTCATATGTGGTTAGAGCGGCCGTGCCAATGCAGGCCCTCTGGAATTCATATGTGGTTAGAGCGGCCGTGCCAATGCAGGCCCTCTGGAATTCATATATGGTTAGAGCGGCCGTGCCAATGCAGGCCCTCTGGAATTCATATATGGTTAGAGCGGCCGTGCCAATGCAGGCCCTCTGGAATTCATATATGGTTAGAGCGGCCGTGCCAATGCAGGCCCTCTAGTTACGCCTTTGATCAGACAGGACAGTGTAGGGTGGGAGACCCACCTGTTTGTTTGTTTGTTTATTTATTTGTTTATTTGTTTGTATGTTTGTTTGTTTGTTTGTTTGTTTGTTTGGACAGTGCAGGACAGGACAGTGCAGGACAGGAAGCAAGTGTGTGTGAGAGAGAGATGGGGTGTGTGTGCATGTGTGTGTGTGTGGTGTGTGCACATGTGGGAGAGAGATATGGGGTGTGTGTGTGTGTGTGTGTGTGTGTGTGTGTGTGTGTGTGTGTGTGTGTGAAGCGGAATGTGGTATGGGTGCTGTGGCCAGTTGCACCCCCCCCCCCCCCCAAGACCCCCATTATAGTTATGCTTTATATAATTCCAACAGGCCAACCATTTAATGCTCAGTACACACACACACACACACAAACATTCACTGAACATATAAAGAATAAAAACAGAAATGTCAGTAAGAAATATCAGAAACTAGATGTACCACAGAGCGGTACAAAATATGACCGCCGCCCAGTCCAGCACATTTTTTCCACAAAAAGAAATCACGCTGAAAGGCCTATATGATTCTAACTGTCTCACTAAATTGCATTATCCACACTCAATTCTCACTGGTATCTGCTAGACAACAAGTACCAAAACATGATTAGTTCATAGATTTCACATGTAAAATTCATTTTATACAACCCCACCTCCATCTTGGCAGTTCATAATTATGAGAAATTCTTGATTGTTTGTGTTATGTTTATGTTATGTGCCTCCCACAACGCAGTCACCTGTGCTTGGCGATAATTGACAACTTCACACTATAATGTCATATTATAAATTAATACAGTGAGGTTATGTATTAATACAGCGACTGATTATGAACTACTGTCCCCCTGGACACAGATGCATAAGGACCCTCTTCCCCTACCCTGTTTGTGCAAATGTGGGTACAAACGGGTGTGTGTGTGGGGGGGGGGGGGGGGGGTTAGATGTGATTTCCTGTATTCTGGTGCATTTTTGGGATGGTCAGCTGGAGAAGGGCAGTACCTAAATTTGTTCAGATTCATAGCCTTTTGCTTTTTGACTTATTGGTAGTGAATTCACACAACTACTTGGGGTTCAGGGTCCCTTGACCTCTTGGGCTCGGTAAGCTCATTCAGTAATCCATCCTTGCTCACATGCCAAAAATGTTTTGGGGCTCCAATCTAGACTTCTGGCCCCATGTGCTTGGTAAACCAATGTATTAATATAGTTGTTATTTACACCAACCCTGCCACCTTTTAATCTTAGAGGGTACTAAAATCACAGATTTATTTGAAACATTCATATTCAAAGTGAAGCACTAAGGGTGGTTTACTGAAGTTGAATTGACAAATAACAAAATACAACAGCATTTGTATTTGTTGTAAACAAGTACATCAGTTTAATGACTTGTTTTTCAACAGATTTGCTGAACAAATCCGCAAATGTGCATTAAATGAGCAATTTTCAACTACAAAATAAAAACAAAATAGACAAACATTAATAATCAAAAATAAAATGTCCCAAAAAATAGATAATTATTCCTACTTCGTTCCTGGTTTTTAGGCATCTGCAACTCTGCAGTGGACGAACCTGCAATGATTAAATAAATACATAAATAAATAAAAAAAAAACGATGTTAAATGTGTCGTGTCATATTAACAGGCTATGTAACCATTTGCCATCAAGAAAACCTCACCTTCTGGTAGGTAGAGTTAGGTAGAGGTAGATATGTGCTCCAAAGGACTTCAACAGTGTCTCTGAAAAAAAAAAAAATATTGCATAAGTGCATAGTTGATCGAGCAGAATGAGTTTATTTTGCTATCATTACTTACACTCAAATAACAAGCAATTCCACATGTAACAATTCATATTCTATTGGCAAATGAGGCATACTCAAAAGAGTATACTTAATTGCAGTATGGTGAACGCTTAACATGGTGATCGATCTACTGCAGCCTAAATATTAGGGTAGCACCGCTACATCACTTGCCACTATCTTAATCAAATGTAAGTTTATTTTCATCACAGAAGTCTCCCCACCCAACATGGTATATTTTCTCAAACACTACCATCTCTCTCCAAAGATCTTAGAGCAGAGAGCACGTACTGTTCCATCTTTGCCTATGAAGCTGGAACGTTACCGATGCCCAGAGTCACGCTAGTCAGTGGGTTGGGTTGGGACTGGGAGCCTGGGCTTAGTCTGTTGTTGCTATCAGACTTACCACTATGTCACATATTATAGAGCAGTAATAAACTATCAACACTTTCAGGTACGAAATCAGAAACAATCCCTCTGTGGTAAATTTGCCTTCAGCTACGTTTTCATGTAGCTACTGTAGTGCTAATGTCCACTTCAGTCAGCTAGCTAACTTTAATTTACGACATAATAAGCCCACCTAGAGCAAGGGTACATGCTTGATTGAACATCCAAAACAATCCCAATATCCTTGACATCTGAAATACATCTAGATAAATATATATTAATGGGAGACATTTCTCTGTTGATGGCGGAGATTTAGCTCTGGTGATGGCTTATATTAGATCATGACAGCTAGCTAGCTACCTCAAGCACAAAACATACTGTAAATAATCATGCAAAACATACCTGTATCTTGCTCGTTTTTCTCCTCCTCTGTCATTTTCTTCGTTCTGTTTTCGGCACCAGAGAGATACGTCCTTTTTTGTGACTTGTCTTAACATTACCGTCTCTTCCGATTGTTGAACTTGATGCAGTGTCTGCACGAATTGTATATGCACCCGAGGTGTCTACTTTATGCGCGTGACTCAAAGGCTGGCAGACACAGTAGCAGTAGGCAGGCATATTGATCATGAAATCATAATTTTCTTGATTTGAATGATAATTGTTTCATTTATTCATTCATTGATGTCACTTGTTTACGTTATTTATTATGTAAAAAAAAAAAATAAAACTCGATTGGGGGCCCCCTGGTGGCCAGGAGGCCCCAAGCAGCCGCTTAGTTCGCTTATGCCTCGGGCCGGCCCTGGTCATACGTATGATTACTGTGAATGTGTGTGTGTGTGTGTGTATCTGTTTGTGCACATGTGTGCACATGAACTAGGTTAACATGACCCCTGGAGGCAAATATACGGAACAAATGGTCATCCTAGGCCCTACAGTTCTCAAGACATTCACAGAGAACTGTGTCTGGCCTACCCTCCTTTCGGGGGGTCCAGTCAAGCGGGGGGGCTACAGATCAAAAGGAAAAATTACAGTTCCATGCTATCCATGTGGGGGTACATGCCCACCAAGTTTTGTGTACCCCGGTCTTTCAGTGTCCCGGGAATCCTTGTTGGTGTACGTCACTAAATGTACACATAAATTGTTTTATTGTAAGGCCCCCCATGAACGAAAGTACACAAAACTTGGCATGCATTCGGAGGGTGTCATAATGATCCTACAATTTCAATTTCGTGCAGTTTTGACCATGTCAGCCAGAGATATTGTGATGAAAACACCTATTTTTTTGCTTTTTAATTTTTAACTAGGTGGCGCTATACATGAAATAAGTGGTAATGGGATGGGTTGACATGGCCCCTTGAGATCAACATACAAAAAAAAGGTGGACCTCCTAGGCCCTACGGTTCTCGAGATATTCACAGAAAACTGTCTCCGGCCACCTACAGGCCAGTTGGTGTATAGTAACATAAATTAATTTATTGTGTGGCCCCCCATGAACGGAATTCCACGAAACTTGGCGTGCATTCAGAGGGTGTCATAATGATCCTACACTTCCAATTTCGTGCAGTTTTGACTATGTTAGGTCACAGATACCTGCGATTACAACACCTCATTTTTACTTTTTTGTGTTTAACTAGGTGGCGCTATACATGAAATGAGTGGTTATGGAATGGGTTGACATGGCCCCTTGAGATCAACATACAAAAACAAATGGTCCTCCTAAACCTTACGGTTCTCGAGATATTCACAGAAAACTGTGTCTGCCCTACCCTCCTTTCGGGGGGTGCAGTCCAGCGGGGGGGCTACAGATCAAAACGAAAAACGATGGTTCCATGCTATCCATATGGGGTTACATGCCCACCAAGTTTCGTCTACCCCGGTCTTTCAGTGTCCCGGGAATCATTGACAGAAATTTGGACATGCGAAAAATAAAAAAAAAATAAAAAAAAATAAAAAAAAAATCTGACTAAACCTATATGACCGCCGCTTCGCTGCGCGGCGGTCATAATAAATACTGTAATAAAAATATAAAAACAGTAACATTGTAAGAGTAGCAAGAATAAGTGTATGTGCAGGATGAATAGTATGAAGAGCAGTAGAATATGGTCATGTATAAGTATACTTACAGTATGTACACTTCCTGCTGTGAGTCTAAGAGCAGTAGAACATGGTCATGTATAAGTATACTTACAGTATGTACACTTTCTGCTGTGAGTCTAAGTTAAGCACCAGGTTTGCTCAGTAGACACATCTCAAGTGTGGTTACACTGTACACACACACAAACTCATACTCATTTATAGAGGGGGGCCCAGTCATAGTGAACATCTATAAAATGCCTAATGTATGTCTTTACAGGGCCACCATCTCATGAGTGTGGTCATTAGCGTTGTTTAATTGCTCGTTAGTGGGTGGACAGCTGGATGCATGGCTTGCTCAAGAGCAAGAGTGAGGCCTTGGCACACACACACACACACACACACACACACACACACACACACACACACACACACACACACACACACTAATTTATAGTTATGCTTTATAGAACTCAAGAGCAAGAGTGAGGCCTTGGCACAGCTGCAAAAAGCTTCATTTGATATTTCATTTACGGCGCGCAGATCACAGGGCAGGTTTATTGTACATCCTCAGCACTGGAGTCATGGAATTTATTAAGGCTGATAGAAATGCACAAATCCAACACTTGAATGCACGTCACACATCGACTCCCCCTTCAAGCGGTTTTAAAAAAATAAATAGGTTTTGCATAATGTTCGTAAGGCACTGCAAGGCATTCAACCCAAGTTAGATTAGTACCATTCCTGTCTTGCAAATCTATTAATGTCAGCGCTTGTGTTATGACCTGATTACTAACATGTTATAAAATATGGTTACAAGACCATGTAGTAATCAGCTGTTGAGTTGACTGTAAGGTCCAAGGGCATGGTGCAATAAATCCCTTTATAAGTATAATACACAATGGAGTGTCGTTTCCTCCACTTCAAGGTCCAAACTCCCACTTTCCCTCTGTGTGTGTGTGTGTGTGTGTGGAGCTGGTGTTGATTTTCCTCTCTCTCTGTGTGTGCGTGTGAGTGTGTGTGTGTGTGTGTGTGTATGTGTGCTTGTGTGTGTGTGTATGTGTGTGTGTATGTGTGTTTGTGTGTGTGTGTGTGTGTGTGTGAGAGTGAGTGTGGAGCTGGTGTTGATTTGATGTTAGCGCCCGCATTGAGGATGATTTATTACTACGGGCCTGGTTGTGTGAAGGCAGCACAAGCCTCTTCAGAACGGCCTCTTTAACGGCGTTTTTACGGAGGTTGGCAGCCCACCATGCTTCTCTTGGAGAGATGTAGCCGTTGCAGGGTCCGACCAAACGCGGCTTAATTACCAGCCAGCGCAGGCGGGCCGAGCGTTTGGCCAGCCGAGGCGTGAGTTATGCGGCCAGCGAGGCGGGTTGTCAGGGGTGACTGATGAGCGTGGAGGTGCACGGCGGCTCTTTTGGAGGCGTGGAGCAGGTGTTTATGGTCCAGG
>NW_027468640.1:4751061-4753561 GCF_046254945.1 Alosa pseudoharengus | reverse complement strand
ATGGCAGCGCTATCGGATGGGTGATCAAATTCCCTTTCACAGAACAGACTCAAATGTTGTCTAAATGTGTGCGTGTGTGTGTGTGTGTGTGTGTGTGTGTGTGTGTGTGTGTGTGTGTGTGTGTGTGTGTGTGTGTGTGTGTGTGTATGTGTTTGTGTGTTTGTGTGTGTGTGTTTGTGTGTGTGTGTGTGTTTGTCCGTGTGCATGTCTGGAAAAGTTAGTTTCCAGAGCAGAGACTGTGTGGAAATGTCTCTAATTTAGCACATCTGTGCTTTGCACTGAGAAGAACACATCTGCCAGAGGGAGTGGGAGGACAGGAGCTCAGTTCCCTTTAAGAGGGAACTCACAATGAATGGCCCTCTCTCTTCTAGCCCCACCCCCTCTGTCCTACTCCCGCCCCCTCTGTTCTAGTACCGCCCATCTCTCTTCTAGCCCCACCCCCTCTGTCCTACTCCCGCCCCCTCTGTCTTGGTCTGACTGAGCAGAGTGAGTAGGAAGCACTGCCTGGTCTCAGGACTATGTGGGCGTGATGTCCAGGGAACAGGAAGTCTTCAGGACTATGTGGGCGTGATGGCCAGGGAACAGGAAGTCTTCAAGCCGTTCTGTCCAGCAGGGGATGGAAAGAGCCTCATAAGCCTTTCTGTCCAGCAGGGGATGGAAAGATCTCTCACAACTAGGGGGGCAGATATGGCGCCCACACCCGTGAGGGTACAGGTGAGGCTGTTAGAGTGTGTGAGGGTACAGGTGAGGTTGTTAGAGTGTGTGAGGGTACAGGTGAGGCCGTTAGAGTTTGTGAGGGTAAAGGTGAGGTAAAGGTGAGGCTGTTAGAAAGGTGAGGCTGTTAGAGTGTGTGAGGGTACAGGTGAGGCTCTAGCTGGGTTTGGGTTCGGATTTGGGTTAGGTGAGTCCCTCAGAGAGCTCGAAGGGATCAAGCTGACCAGTAAAAGCTGTGGATTGTCTATTGCCTATCTGTGACTTGTCTGTTGTGCTTTAGATTAGATTCGATTAGATTAGATTAGATTAGATTAGATTAGATTAGATTACATTCACTTTATTGTCATTGTGCAGAGTACAAGTTTGCATCTAACCAGAAGTGCAAAACAAATGCAGAACAAACGCAATGTGATATGTAGGCAGGTGGTGCATAAACAGTATGAGATATATAGTGCAGTGTAGACAGTAGTATAGTATACAGCTAAGAAGGTGGGATGGTTTACTACCGGTTTAATACCAGTACCAGACCATACTGACATTTACACACTTAACACTTGAAGAGAATTTGTGTTGCCTTTTGTGCTGCCTATGTTTTATCACTGCAGATGATTATTACCCAAGATGGGTACTATAGCTTCAGAGTTAAGGAGAGAGAGAGAGAGAGAGAGAGAGAGAGAGAGAGAGAGAGAGAGAGAGAGAGAGAGAGATGGTGAGAAGGTAAGAGAGGAGAGGGTCCACTCACCGGAGAGATTTGTGATGGAAGACAATGAACAGTGACAGAAAGCATCTCCCGCCTTTATCCCATGCTAGCCATAAATCGTTGACGTGTGATTGGCTGAAGAGCCTGCTTGACACCTGGGATGGCCAATAAAAGTGTCCCCATGGGTTATTGATGAGAGCTGGTGGGGAGGTCTGCAGCTGTTCTTTAGCCACCTCTCTTGCACAGATACACATACAGTATGTCTTAGCACACACACACACACTCACACACACACACACACACACACACACACACACACACACACACACACACACACACACACACACACAGGGACAGTAGGAGAATGTTAACTTACACTGATGGAGTTTTTGTGCGAGTCAAAAAGCAGCAGTGTGTGTGTGTGTGTGTGTGTGTGTGTGTGTGTGTGTGTGTGTGTGTGTGTGTGTGTGTGTGTGTGTGGTATATGCATAATAGGGTATCCAGCAGGTCTTTTGTATGGTGTAAGCGTATGCTTTTTTTCTTTTTTCCAGTGCATACAAACACACATGCAGATACATGACCCCCCCCCCCCGCCTTCCCCCATCTCACACACACACACACACACACATACACACATACATACACACGCACACGTGCACAAACACACCAACACGTGCACGCACGCACACACACACACACTTGCATAATGATCAGTCATAAAGTCTCTGCCACAGCATATGTTGTGATATACTGCATGTGCCAGCACATATTCATGGAGAGGCATCGTGCAGCATTTCCTAAGGGACAGCTTGACACTGTGTGTGTGTGTGTGTGTGTGCGTGCGTGCGTGCGTGCGTGCGTGCGTGCGTGCGTGCGTGCGTGCGTGTGCGTGTGTGTGTGTGTGTGTGCATCCAGCAGCATTTCCTAAGGGACAGCTTCACCCTGCAGAGCTTCACTTCCTGATATAAGTTTGCACTCATAAGACTGTGTGTGAGTATGCAGCCTCACTTTGTACTAGTGTGTGTGTGTGTGTGTGTGTGTGTGTGTGTGTGTGTGTGTGTGTGTGCACGTGCACATATGTGCACA
>NW_027468640.1:4726061-4733561 GCF_046254945.1 Alosa pseudoharengus | reverse complement strand
GCTGAGTGTGCCTGTGCCAAATGCACTGGCCCTATGAGACTCCCTGAGGAGCTAACGAGGAGGCTAGCTCTCTGCTAACGCTATGGGACACACTGAGATCTATTTAGGAGGCTAGCTCTCTGCTAACGCTATGGGACACACTGAGATCTATTTAGGAGGCTAGCTCTCTGCTAACGCTATGGGACACACTGAGATCTATTTACGAGGGTAGCTCTCTGCTAACGCTATGGGACACACTGAGATCTATTGAGGAGGCTAGCTCTCTGCTAACGCTATGGGACACACTGAGATCTATTTAGGAGGCTAGCTCTCTGCTAACGCTATGGGACACACTGAGATCTATTTAGGAGGCTAGCTCTCTGCTAACGCTATGGGACACACTGAGATCTATTTAGGAGGCTAGCTCTCTGCTAACGCTATGGGACACACTGAGATCTATTTAGGAGGCTAGCTCTCTGCTAACGCTATGGGACACACTGAGATCTATTTAGGAGGCTAGCTCTCTGCTAACGCTATGGGACACACTTAGATCTATTTAGGAGGCTAGCTCTCTGCTAATGCTATGGAACACATTGAGATCTATTGAAGAGGCTAGCTCTCTGCTAATGTTGAGATTTATTGAGGAGCTCTCTGCTAATGCTATTGTACACACTGAGATCTAATGAGGAGTCTCTGCTAACACTGTGGGACCCAAGGAGGAAGCTAGCTCTCTGCTAATGCTATAAGTCCCACTGAGAACTCATGAGGAGGCTATTTTTGTGAAGGAAATGAGGAAGGAATGATAGGAGGATGGAGGAATGAAGGAGAGACCGATATGAGAAATGAGATGTCCTCACCTACGCATCACTTTTAAGAGATGTCAATTACTGATAATGCAGTGTATCACCTCTAGAATAAGGCTAGAATAAACAGGCATGCAAATTGGAGAGAATATGAACTGACATGTATATCAAAGTCTAACAATATCATATGAACGTGGAATCTTCCCACTAATTGACCCTGATAATGAGGTGATGTTTGATAGTCCTCGAGACATTAATGAATACTTATTATAAAATGCATAAACAAAACAGGTATGAACTTTTATTTTTAGTTCAGATTAGGGTTACCACACGTTCCCGGGATTGTTCTCTTTTTTAACGTCTGTCCCGGAAAATTGATAATCTTTTTTCCGGGACACCAAATGTCCCGTTTTTTGGTGCAAAAGCACTTCTATTTTTTTTAAGTATTCCCTAGTTTCACTTTCAACTATATGTACCGCAGAGCGGTACAAAATATGACCGCCGCCCAGTCCAGCCCTTTTTTTCCACAAAAATAAATCACGCTGAAAGGCCTATATGATTCTAACTGTCTCACTAAATTGCATTATCCACACTCAATTCTCACTGATATCTGCTAGACAACAAGTACCAAAACATGATTAGTTCATAGATTTCACATGTAAAATTAATTTTATACAACCCCACCTCCATCTTGCCTGTTCATAATTCTGAGAAATTCTTGATTTGTGTGCATGTACATGTTTATGTTATGCGTGTGTGTGTGTGTGTGTGTGTGTGTGCGTGCTTGTGTGTGTGCCTGCGTATATGCCTGTGCATGCAAGCGTACATATGTCTACTGTGTGAGTATGTGTCATACGTATGATTACTGTGAATGTATGTGTGTGTGTGTGTGTGTGTATCTGTTTGTGCACATGTGTGCACATGAAATGGGTTAACATGACCCCTGGAGGCAAACATACGGAAAAAAATGGTCATCCTAGGCCCTACAGTTCTCAAGATATTCACAGAGAACTGTGTCTGCCCTACCCTTCTTTCGGGGGGTCCAGTCCAGCGGGGGGGCTACAGATCAAAACGAAAAATTACGGTTCCATGCTATCCATGTGGGGGTACATGCCCACCAAGTTTTGTGTACCCCGGTCTTTCAGTGTCCCGGGAATCCTTGTTGGTGTACGTCACTAAATGTACACATAAATTATTTTATTGTAAGGCCCCCCATGAACGAAAGTACACAAAACTTGGCATGCATTCGGAGGGTGTCATAATGATCGATCCTACACTTTTAATTTCGTGCAGTTTTGACCTTGTCAGCCAGAGATATTGTGATGAAAACACCTAATTTTTTGCTTTTTCATTTTTAACTAGGTGGCGCTATACATGAAATAAGTGGTAATGGAATGGGTTGACATGCCCCCTTAAGACCAACATACATAAAAAAGGTGGACCTCCTAGGCCCTACGGTTCTCGAGATATTCACAGAAAACTGTCTCCGGCCACCTACAGGCCACTTGGTGTATAGTAACATAAATTAATTTATTGTGTGGCCCCCCATGAACGGAATTCCACGAAACTTGGCGTGCATACAGAGGGTGTCATAATGATCCTACACTTCCAATTTTGTACAGTTTTGACTTTGTTAGGTCACAGATACCTTCAATTACAACACCTCATTTTTACTTTTTTGTGTTTAAGGTGGCGCTATACATGAAATGAGTGGTTATGGAATGGGTTGACATGGCCCCTTGAGATCAACATACAAAAAAAAAATGGTCCTCCTAAACCCTACGGTTTTCGAGATATTCACAGAAAACTGTGTTTGCCCTACCCTCCTTTCGGGGGGTCCAGTCCAGCGGGGGGGCTACAGATCAAAACGAAAAACGATGGTTCCATGCTATCCATGTGGGGTTACATGCCCACCAAGTTTCGTGTACCCCGGTCTTTCAGTGTCCCGGGAATCATTGACAGAAATTTGGGCATGCGAAAAAGAAAAAAAAAAATCTGACTAAACCTATATGACCGCCGCTTCGCTGCGCGGCGGTCATAATAAATCTCTTTATAGACTGAGGATTTGAAAACTTAACATGTTATTTATTTTTTGCTTATCTTTTCACCTATACACACACACACACACACACACACACACACAGGACCTAGCACCACCTGTACGGAGGACTCCTGCTCGAATCAGGGGGTGTGTCTGCAACAGTGGGAGGGCTTTTCCTGCGACTGCACCATGACGTCCTATGGAGGCACATACTGCAGTGACCGTGAGTACCCACAATCCCTTGCTTCTGAAGTCCAAGCTGCCGCTGTGATTACTCTACATGCTATTGGTTGGTTGTTGCTCAAGCATCTTTAGAGTGGGAACAGCACTGTTAGAAGTTAACTGGCGTGCTAGGTGTGGGGGGAAGTTGAGGAAGATATTTTGTTAGCTGATCCAGGTGTGTGATCACACAAAGCTAGATAGTCACTATAAAATGATTGGTTGTTGGTTGTGATATGATTGTTTGTAGCTGTAGGTCTAGTTGCTGACTAGACAGCTAAAAGGCTGTGGCATAGCCCTCTACCCAGCACAGGTGTGATCCATTAGGCATGGGAAAAAATGGTCTCTCAATCTGGCATCACCTTGAGTGACATAATCCTTCAATTGTATATACTGTGTAACAGCAAGACCATCATATTTTTGGTTGAAATTTAGTTGGGTCCGACGCATTTCGACTCCCCAACTATGAATTATGGGATTGAAGTCGTCCTTGAGCAAGTTAAGTCAAATGAAGGCTTGGCTAACCTTTGTGTATTTAAAGAGGGAAAGATGACTATTTTCCATGGCTTGCTGGTATAATTGGACTGCCAGAGTATTAAGCAATTAGGCCCTTCATGCCAGAGTGACTCTCCTAGGAGCTTACTCATCACCTGTGTGTGTGTGTGTGTGTTTGTGTGTGTGTGTGTGTGTGTGTGTGTGTGTGTGTGTCTCACACACAAACATGGTTAAGAGTAAAACCACAAACATCTGAATAGCCAGAAGGTCTTTTAAATAAAAAAATAAAAGTGCTATAAAATGTATTTCAGTGGTAAAGAATGTCTAGTCAATTTCAGAAAGGAGAATGTCAGCTGTGTGAAGAAGGAATGGTGTTTGTGTTGTTTAGATATAGAGAAAGACTTTATATAATAGATTTGTATTGTTTAGATATAGAGAAAGACTTTATATAATATATTTGTATTGTTTAGATATAGGGAAATACTTTATATAATAGATTTGTATTGTTTAGATATAGAGAAAGACTTTATATAATAGATTTGTATTGTTGAGCCTCTAGACGTGTAGTTTAGGATGAGGGGGTTTGCTTCCTCAGGCGGCAGGGTGGTTACTAAGGTGACAGAGCAGGTATTGTGATTTCAGGGCCGTATTGCAGGTATTGTGGTAGGGGGCGGTTACTATGGTAGCAGGGCGGTTACTATGGGAGCAGGATGTGTCATTGTCTTGAGTGGCAGCATGTTTGCAACTTTGCCATAAGTTGCCCCAGGGGGCAGGGTGAGTAGTGTGGGGACTGTGCAGAGCGACAGGGCCGTCATAAGGGTTTGAAGATGCTGAGTCCTAGATGCTGAAGCATGGGTTGTGCATGAGTTAAATGCTTTGTAAGAGTGTAACGCCAGAAAGCAGCTGCCTCTGCAATGGCTCAGATACGGCCGAGTTGCGGTTCAGATGTGGCCCAGAGGCCGCTGCCGTCTGGCAAGTCTGCAGGAGTCAGCAGCCAACAGCAGGAAGTCTGTACACACACATACACACACACACACACAGATTCACATGCACACAGATTCACTCAAACATACACACACACACAAACACACACACACACACACACACACAGATTCATGGTGACACACACATGCGTGCACGCACACTACACACACACACACACAAGACTGATTCACAAACAGAGAGACAAACAGACCACACACACCCACTGCCTAATTACTCCTCAGCAAGATAGCCATCTGCGCACTTTGAAGAGAGGAGATCCAAAATGGCCGCCACTCTCAGGGCTCTTTTCCTGGAGTGGCATGCTCGCTTTGTTCCAGCACTTCTGAAGAGGACCAGGTGTGCTGTTTGAAAAAGAGCCATTGCACGCATCTCACTCAGCCAAAGCACTTACAGGGCTCTTGAGTAGCAGGGCACGATAACTGGATACATTTCACTGGGTAAAGACTAGCATTACCCTCACACAGGCAGTAAGCAAGGCGAGGTTGGTCACTTTAGTTTAAGATGATCTGTCTTGTCTTCAAGAGTCTCCTCAAAAGAGACAAATTATTTTAAATAGACAGTTATGCAAAACCGATATCGTAAATCTTTCAGGAAAAAGAACAGATTTCTCCAGATGGACCATAAAAAGCAGACATTTTCAGATATGTCAACATAAACTGAGAAGCCATATGAGAGACAGTTGCAGAGAGTCTGAGCACCCCTGGTCAAAATGGATGTGACTGTGAGTAAAAAGATCATCTGATTCCCAAAAGGCACAGAGTTTAACATGAGTTGAACATGAGTTGAACATGAGTTGAACATGAGTTCAACATGAGTTCAACATGAGTTTCCATGTTTTTCAGCTTCAAATGGTGAACAGGGGAAATGACGTGAGGTAAACGTTTGGTCATCGCTTAGCAACACTCCCTCCAGTCTCACAGCATGGAAACAGCAGCTGCAGCTAAACGTCTTTGCTCTCCCGTGTGGGGGATTGGCCCCCCATGTGGGCCTTGCAAACGACTTCCAGTCCTCAGATTCTTGGACTGTCTTCCACGCTTTCTTTTTGTGACATCACAGATTTCCGATGGAGTTCAGGTCGTGGAACTGTGGGGACCATGACAACCACTTCAGATTGTGCCTCTTTGAGGTGTTGGGATTCTTATCTGATTGTTCATCTTCAACACACACAGTGTGATGTTTGCTCCCGGTATTTTCTTGTACTTTCTTCATCCCGTGAATCGTATGAGCAGTTCTCTTGGAAAGTTTCTTTGGTCCTCCAAACCTCAACTTGATCCCTACATCACCTGAATTGAGACCTCTTACAGACGTCCCTTGCCTCATGAGCCTCGGTTATTTCAGTCTCCAGAGGGATAGACAGCTGCTTAGAAGAATCCATAGTGTCTAATGGTGGTTTGTTTCACTGTGAAATTGTACAAAACAAAACAATAATACACTAATCCTACAAAGGAATGGTTCACCTTTAAATATGTACTCTACCTTTTGGCAATTTCTTCATCTTCCGCTCACGTCATCTGCTTAGCTAGTCACAGTGACCGTGACTTTGACCAGGGGTGCCAAGGCTTTTGCCTAAATCCGTATTTCAAATGTTTTAATACAGTTATGACCCGATTTCCACACCACTTACAAGATGTAATTTTAAAGAAGACACAATTTCTGAAGAAGACACTGCACTGAATGGCTCTGTATCAGTGAAGAACTGTCCAGCACCAGGTAAGTGTTGACCGTTTTACCGACACAAGGTTTGTTGGCTGCTGGCTTCAATGTGGCTGGAATGAAATGTTCTATAAATCTGTAAAGGCTCCTCCTCCTGTTTCTACTGTTTTGTTGAAATGATTGACATGTTGAGAGCACAAACAACTCACACACACCTACACACACACACACACACCTCACACATTCTCTGGTTTCATAATCTCTTTGGGACTGACTCACTTGTTGTTCTTCTGATACCAAACACACTCAAACTCACCACCGGTGTAAACACACCCTTGTTTCTGTTTTGGGTCTTTCTATTCTTCCTCTTGGCAGTGTCATTGAAATCAGGCGTTTCTTCTGTTGAGTAGTGGATGTCCCCACTCTCCAGTGTGTGTGTGTGTGTGTGGGGTGTGTGTGTGTGTGTGTGTGTGTGTGTGTGTGTGTGTGTGTGTGTGTGCATGTGTGTTTGTGGAGGAGTGGGGTGTAAATATGACAGAGTCTCAGCCAGCAAGCTGCCACACACATATTCACACTCATGCCAGATGCTTCTCTTTGTTGAGTGTGTGTGTGTGTGTGTGTGTGTGTGTGTGTGTGTGTGTGTGTGTGTGTGTGTGTGTGTGTGTGTGTGTGTGTGTGTGTGTGTTTTCTTCACATCATTGTTATCCCACTAAACACACTCCACATCAAACCCACGTCATGCCCTTTCTATAATGTGGCATGAGGAGGACACACACTGTTTCTCTCTGGTGTTGTGCCGGACGCTCAGCATCACACACTGGACACAAACCTAAAATTGGATCCTCGCAGGACACACCGTCTGTGTGTGTGTGTGTGTGTGTGTAGCACTGTCTGTCGTGACTGCATCAAACCCAGCAGGAAACAAAACAAAGCAAACTTGTTCTCTGTGCTGACGTGTGAACATCAACCCCAGCCTCACACGCAGGACATGGCATTTAAATTGGATAGAAACACACGTATCACACACAAACGTACACACACACACACACACACACACACACACACACACACACACACACACACACACACACACACACACACACACACACACACACACACACACACACACACATACAGTCCAGACACTCCTGTTCTCTGTGACTACTGTATGTGACTGTGGCATCAACTCTATCAACCAACACACACACTCACACACACACACACACACACACACACACACACAGAGGCCAGACACATGTATCACACACAAAAGTACACACACACACACACAGAGGCCAAACACGT
>NW_027468640.1:4718561-4721061 GCF_046254945.1 Alosa pseudoharengus | reverse complement strand
TTTCAAACAACCAAGGTAAGAAACAAAAATAAAATATTCAAGGTGTATCGATTGCAAGTTTATTAATACAGTGTACGGCAGCTCCATAGTAATAATTCTGATAAATAATGAATCAGGAGAATGATGCAATGCATGTTCTTGGCATCCTGATATGGGATTGATTTGGATAACTATTTGTATTTATCACTTGAATGTGGCAAATTACTTACCTCTTTTATAATAGTGTGTGTGTGTGTGTGTGTGTGTGTGTGTGTGTGTGTGTGTGTGTGTGTGTGTGTGTGTGTGTGTGGTCTTATCTTGCAGCATCTTGTATGTAAATCACAGCGCTAATGCTACTGTATGTCTCAGTGTTGTCTTTGTGGCTTTTTGTACTAAACATGACACAAGCCCATATCGAAATACATTACTGCATCATTCATGTGTGCAGTGGAATCCGTACTCACACACACACTCACAGAGAGAGAGAAACCAAACCTGCGTGCAGTGATATGTGCACACACACATGCACACACACACACACACACACACACACACACACACACACACACACACACACACACACAGATAGAGAATCCAAACCTGCATGCAGTGATATGTGCACACACACACATGCACACACACACACACACACACACACACACACACACACACACACACACACACACACACACAGCAACGTCTACCAGCCCACTGAGATGACCATGATCCTTAACGGAGGAGCGGTGAGCACACACACACACACACACACACACACACACACACACACACACACACACACACACACACACACACAGAGATAGAGAAACCAAACCTGCATGCAGTGATATGTGCACACACACATGCGACACATGAAGGCGGATGGTGTGATGCATGCTAAGCGTGCGGGAGCAGCAGTGCTATTAGGCCGTGGGGACGCAGCCAATGAGAAGTGACAGGAGGTGAATCATGCTCCCCGGGGCTCTGTGTGTGTGTGTGTGTGTGTGTGTGATATTTCTGATGTGTCGTCAGAGATTAGTGGTCTTGGTAGGCAGTCTATGGATATGTCAGGAGATCTAATATGAGTCACACACTCCTCAACACACTCCGTGTGAGATATCTACACACGCATGCACACACACACACACACATGGATACACACGCACACTTGCACAAAAACACTGTCAAAAATATATTTGTATTGTACACACACACACACACACACACACACACACATATACACACACACACACACCAACAACTTTCTTTTCTAGCTGTGTTCATTAATCTCCCTCAGGGTGAACTGTCAATGTGATTGGAGATTATCTGACTAAATCAAGCTCTTCACATTCCCTCCAAAACCTCTCCTCTCCCCTCTCTCTCTCTCTCTCTCTCTATCTCTCTCTCTCTCTCTCTCTCTCTCTCTCTTTCTCCCCACCCTCCCTTTGAAGGATGCTTTAGACCTCCAATCATTACACACTCTCACACACACACACACACACACACACACAGAAAGAGAGAATTCACACACACACACACACACAGACAGAGAGAATTCACACACACACACACACACAGAAAGAGAGAATTCACACACACACCGTCCTCTGTCTGTTTGTCATGTTCCTCAGTCCAGGCAGAACCCCTGCTCATCTCCCCTGTCCTTCACACAGCGGACTCCGACTCCACCACTCTCACTGCCACACACACACACACACACACACACACACACACACACACACACACACACACACACACACACACACACACAGAGACTCACTACCACACACACACACACACACACACACACATACACACAGACTCACTACTGCACACACACACACACACTCGCACATACACGTTTGATACATACACACATGCATGCACATATAGCCAACGTAACATAATCATAATTGCAACAAGGTCAGACATTACTGCTTATGATATGTGAACTCTGTCTTTGAAATTACGCTGGCTGAACGCTTCTACGTGAACCATTGCCCCACATGCTATTAGCGAATCACCCTAATCACCCTGCCCTGGGTCACCCTAATCACCCTACTCATCCTACTCACCCTAATCACCCTACTCACCCTACTCACCCTAATCACCCTACTCACCCTACTCACCCTAATAGAGGGTACGACTGTGTTTACCTTGGTGTGTGTGTGTGTGTGTGTGTGTGTGTGTGTGTGTGTGTGTGTGTGTGTGTGTGTGTGTGTGTGTGTGTGTGTGTGTGTGTGTGTGTGTGTGTGTGTGCGTGCAGTTGAATAATGGCAGTTAGGTATGTAAAATGGAAGTACAGTGAACCTCATCATACTGTCACCTCCACTGTATGTGAATGAAATGACATTGAAATCTCAATGAGGTTTGGTAACACATGGTGTCTGCACTTTTGGTACAACCCCAACACACACACACACACACACACACACACACACACACACACACACATACATGGATACACACACACACACACACACATACACTCTTACACCACAGCATCAGCCCACACCACTCATCA
>NW_027468640.1:4706061-4711061 GCF_046254945.1 Alosa pseudoharengus | reverse complement strand
GAGAGGGAGAGATTGAGAGGGGGGAGAGGGAGAGAGAGAGGGTTGAGAGGGGGAGGGAAAGAAATTGAAAAATGGACTGATAGTGCAACGGGAGATACTTAGAGAAACACAACCCTTAGAACTGAATACTGTGAAACACTAAAAACATTCAAAAGCACAATCAAAAAGAAAAAAATAAATCACACCAACCAAATTTTACACCAAATTGAAGACTCCATCAATAACAACCAGTTCTGGGAGATGTGGAACAATTTGAGCACAGCCAAATCACAAGAGTCGGCCCTGCCGATTCAAAATGCAACAACGTGGACTGACTATTTCAAAAATCTGTACAGTGAAATACCATCAAACCCAAAAATGAATCACATCAAGGAAAAACTCCAAAATGTGGAATTTGTGATCAAAAACAACCAAAACCCTCTTGACTATGCCATCTCAGCAGAAGAATTGGCACAAAAGCTGAAATCATTAAAAACCAAAAAGGCATGTGGTCCTGACAGCATCAGAGCTGAGATGCTACAATACAGCACTCCCACATTACAAAAAGCTTTGCTCAAACTGTTTAACCTCATTCTTAGCTCTGGCTATTTTCCTGACACCTGGAACCAAGGAATTATTTCCCCAATCTACAATAGTGGAGACAAATTGGATCCTAATAATTATCGAGGTATATGTGTAAAGTAATCTGGGGAAGGTATTTAGTTGCCTTTTAAATGATAGGATCCAAACCTTCCTTAATGAACACAATACCCTCAGTAAAAAACAAATTGGATTTCTCAAAAACCACCGTACAACAGATCATATTTACACCCTACACACCCTAATCAATAAACATGTAAAATACCAAAGAAATGGAAAGATATTTGCTTGTTTTGTAGACTTTAAAAAAGCATTTGACTCAATTTGGCATGATCGAAGCCCTACATGCAGAATTCTGCCGTTCAATACTTAAAGTTCAATCTAAAACACCCAATAATGCATGTAGGGCAGAATTAGGCCGTTTCCCATTGGCTTTACCAATACAGAAAAGAATCTTGAAATTCTGGATGCACCTGAACAGCAGTCCCGAGAACTCCCTCCATTTTGAGGCACTGAAAACCTAGGAGATGAACCCTGAAAAGAGTCCTCTGAGCCAGCTGGTACTGAAGCTAACTAACTCAATAACAACAACTAATACACATCAAGCTCAGTTCAGGTCTGTTTCCCAAACATCAATTAGAGTCAATGAAATAATGAATCAAGCAAAAGAAGAATATTTAGAACATTGGACAAACCAAATTACCACCCAAAGTAGAATGAATTGCTATCTGACCCTAAAAAGAGAATATGAATTGCAGAGTATCTCATCTCTGTCAGAGATACAAAGCAGAGACACACCCTGACCAAGTACAGGCTCACTGACCACAACCCAGCAGTAGAAACAGGCAGACACAGGAAAACCTGGCTTCCGAGAGAACAAAGAATATGTGGTCACTGCCAGGCAGAGATGGTTGAGACAGAGGAGCACTTCTTTCTACACTGTGAAAAATATGAAAACATTAGACGGGCTTTCTTCCCCAAATTCCAAAGAGATATCCCACATTTTCAAGACTGGGACAATAATGAAAAAATGACCATACTCCGAAGGGCCCTCTGCTGCTGAGGGACTCAACCTGAAACATGTACATACACATCACACACACACAAACACATGCACACACACACACACACACACACACACACACACACACACACACACACACACACACACACACACACACACACACACCACACACACACCATCCTATTATTACTCTTGCTATTTACGTTTGTTAAAAAAAAAAAAAAGAAACCTGTCTCTGTGTTAACAAACACATACATGTTCCTGTGCACAAATGTGTTTGTATGTATGTATGTGTACTGTATGTGTGTACATGTATATATGTGTACACAGACTTACACACGCACAAACACACACACACACTCAAATGCTATTATTTATTCTATGTTTACATGTTATACCCGCATTTCTATATGTCTATTTTCTTTCTTTTGTGACTCTACTGTGTTATCTGTTACACTGGCTTTGGCAACACTGTATCCAAACAGTCATGCTAATAAAGCTCCTTTGAATTTGAATTTGAATTTGAAAGGTGTGTGTGTATGTGTGTGTGAGGAAGAGAAAGGTGAACAGATATGTTCCCATCAACTGATATCCATTTCATTGTTGATTCCATGTATGTCCAAAGCAGTGATGGAGTTTCATTTTTCCTTCTCATTGCAGTCATTCAAGGCAATTCCCCTCTTGGCTACACTGGATGTGAACTAGTAAAGGCACTTCCACTTGAACACAGTTGAATAGAGAGAGAGAGAGAGAGAGAGAGAGAGAGAGAGAGAGAGAGAGAGAGAGAGAGAGAGAGAGATAGAGAGAGAATAAGCCAAAAGTGAGAGAGAGGGAGATATTGAAAGGGAGAAAGAGAGAGTGTGAGGGAGGACAAGTGGAGAGCGTGAGAGAAGAGAAGAGTGAGAAAATGGATACAGAGAGATGAAAGAGAGGGAGAGAGGGAGAGAGGAAGAGAGGGAGAGAGGAAGAGAGGGAGAGAGGGAGAGAGGAAGAGAGGGAGAGAGGGAGAGAGGGAGAGAGGGAGAGAGGGAGAGAGGGAGAAGAGTAAAAAATAGTTACAGAGAGAGAGAGAGAGGCAGAGGACACGTCATATGCAGAGATGTGGAGTTGATTACACCTGCTCTCACTCTACGAGCCTCTCTATCTTGCTCTCACCCTACGAGCCTCTCTATCTTGCTCTCTCTCCCTCTCTCTCTATCTCTCTCTCTCCCTCTCTCTCTCCATCCCTCTCTCTCTCCCTCCTCTCCCTCTCTTTCTCTTTCTCTCCCTCTCTCTCTCTCCCTCCTTCTCTCTCTCCCCCTCCATCCCACTCCATCTCTCTCTCTCCATCCCTCTCTCTCTCCCTCTCTCTCCATCCCTCTCTCTCTGCGGTGATGAGTCAATGATCTCAACTGCACCAGTCAACTGGAGTCAATCTCCACTTCACATCTATTCACTCAAGGATTCTTCTCTTTCCATGTCTCAGTCTCAGTACACACACACACACACACACACACACACACACACACACACACACACACACACACACACACACATACACACACACACACTGTAGTTCGAATGAGGAAACACGTTTTAGTTAATTACAAATTATACTGTGTAGACCTAGATGTTTCCACCTGAGCTCCTGACTCTTGACACTTTCCAAATTGAGTTGCTCAGACTGTAGTATGCAGTGTCTTAGTGCATTGTGTGTGTGTGTGTGTGTGTGTGTGTGTGTGTGTGTGTGTGTGTGTGTGTGTGGCTGTGTGTGTGTGTGTGTGTGTGTGTGTGTGTGTGTGTGTGTGTGTGTGTGTGTGTGTGTGTGGGTATGTGTGGCGGGGGTTGTGGGTGTGTGTGTGTGACCCGTATTCCACCCCTGAGACCCCATACAGTATGACAGGGAGCCACACATTACCATCACAGCCAATCAACACATTTCCATCATCTCAGTCTCATCTCCCAATCAGTACTCAACACCACACATTACATCATCTCCCACCCCTCCAATCAGGTTTCAACACCACACATCACAACGCCGTCTCAACCAATCACACTGCCACCCACTCACCCGGACGGCCAGACCGCAGGAGTCAGAGGATGTCACACATTACTGTCTCCACCAATAGGAGGATGCCACACGTTAATGTCTCCACCAATAGAGCATCACAGTCCCGCCCACAGCCGATTCCGGAAGTAAGAATTCAATGCAATTTCTCCATTGACAATTGGGGTATAAGCCATAAAAACGTAACCATACATGGTAGACTTAAAACCAGCTACGGCTGTACTAAGCGATTGTATATGCTCATATTGAGGGTGAAAATTCAAGGGGCACTAACCTTGTTTTGAGATAAATGTCTTTTAATCGCGATGTCTTGGATAAGTACTTCATTACCCACAATCCCACAGTGATGCCTCTGATTGGTGGAAAGGCCATTATGATCATAGTTTGAAACTTTCTCAGCGAAAATTATTGACAAAGATGGCGGAGTCTTTTACTGCCTATGGCGAAAATCTTAATGTGAATAAAAACTTTCTAGACGAACATTGGTACTTGTATCAACAAGGATTGTGGTTTATATATCACACAAACTTAGTCAGGGCCAATACACCATCAAATAGAACACTGTAAATGCTATTTTAAACACTTAACTTTTCAGGTAGCCGATAGGCTAATCGTTAGCCTTTCAGACATTAGAATGTCATTATAATGCTGCTAGCATTAGCCTACATGAATATTTCACTATTTCAAAGACGAAATCAAGAGTGTCCAAAGGGGTGAAAACCACTTTAAATCCGGTCACATTATTGACTGTTGTGTGTCCGAGGGTCAGCTTGTGGGTTTTGTAAGCGCCAGCATGAGGGACAAGACCTACAAAATTGTGTGGTGAGTTTTGCAGGGAGGTTGGTAATGCTAGTTAACATTAGCTAGGCTACTGTAGCCCTCATACTGTACGAGCCATATCATCAATCATTAACCTAGAAACACTTCTTCATACATTTAATGAACATTTTGTGTAATAATTCACAGCAAGTTAATAAACAATATGAATATGGTGGTCCAAGAGCAGACCATGCACCGGTCCATGCATCAGGATGGCAGTCAGATACGAAGCACTGCAGAATGTTGCTAACGTTAACGTTAACCGCTTTCACACACACACGATATAAAATACACAATGGTAAATATAACATTCAATACCAAAACACTATTATTTACACGATTACTCCTGAAATAACTGCTATTACTGTAACTGCACATTCACTATATAAAAATCACTGTTTGGAGGAAAAGGGTTCGCGTGCTGTCGCCGGTTCAAATGGCATTTCAAATGGCATTTCGCGCTGGTTCATGCATTGCTTATATTATTCAGTGAGGCGTGGTGGTTTATGGGATGAGTAGTTCCTTCGCTCG
>NW_027468640.1:4679315-4681815 GCF_046254945.1 Alosa pseudoharengus | reverse complement strand
ATTTTGTCTGTTTTCAAAAGCTAAAACTCAAAGGCTTTGGGAGCCAGTTAGATAGATAGATAGATAGATAGATAGATAGATACATACATACATACATACATACATACATACATACATACATACATACATACATACTTTATTGATCCCTAGGGGAAATTCAAGGTCTCAGTAGCATACAGAAAACACACACACACAGCACTAACAGCAGAAAAAGTCATTAAAAGTATATAATATAAAAAAACACAACTAAGCAATAAGGACTGTAGAAGATAAAGAATATACTAAAATACAAATTATACTAAATAAAACTTAATCTAAATCAATTCTAAAAAACAATATCCACATAGTGGGTGATTAATCAATCAGGTGCACTTGCAATGACTGAAGCAGGGACTGAGCCTGTGGTCCTCTGTGCATAAGGTAAGGTAAGGTGCTCTTTGTGAATGAGTGTCATGGTGATGGTGCAAATGAGTAAGTCAAACAGTGCAACAGTGCAAGAAGGGTAACACTTTACTTGACGGGTGAGTCCATAACACATTCATAGCAGCTGCCATAAACTGCACATAAAGCATTCATGACTGTTTCATGAGACATGACTCAACATTCATACCAAACCTTTAATGAATGTGGAAGACATAATGACGACAACTTGTCAAAATAAAAGTCCAACATCGTATTTGTGTAACTTGGATACCATTAATTTAATCTCTCCAGCCTTTGTAAATATTTCATGAATATCTAATGAAGTCTACATTGAATGTCACTTTACTATACAAGTTGTGAAGTATTCATAATCACTTAGTTTAACACTGGGAGGTAAACTAGCCTACATTCAGCTGACCCGTATTTGTGTAACCTGGAATGGTTGGTGTCAGGGCCGTAGTCACCATAGACTTTTGGTGTCCCCCCCCAATATTCAGATGTGACCAAAATGTCCCCCCCAATATTCGGACATATAGGCCTACAAAAAAATAAAGAAAAAAAACGCTATAGGCTACTACAGGAAACCAACAAGTCCCGCCATCTGAAATGCAATCAAACGTAAATAACACACAAATTAGTGACCTATTCATGGTTTCAGAGAGTACACTGTGAGTGGTTTGTCCTGGAGGTTTTGCGTTTATCGTTTGAGGCGTGCGCTATCAAAAGCTTCCTGCACCCTACTTCGGTGCAGGCTGTCAACAATATCGCAAAAGATACCGGTACAATTCTTACAAAACTTGTTGGAAAGGTGTAGCACTGTCTAAGGAAACCCCATTCATTTTTGAAGCTGATCAGACTCAAAGGTAACTTTGAAGCATTTTCCATATTGTAGCCTATTTTCTCGCAATGATAGCGAAAGTGAAACGTAGTGTCCTTTCATTTGAATTTGTGCTTGCCTGTGTCATTCATTTCTTTCACATGTCTTACAACATAAATAATGCATTCATATGCTAGTAGTTATGTCAGAAATGAACCGGTTTATAAGCCTCTTAGAAATGGCTGTTGCATCTTGCATGTTACATTTAGATGCACACTCAATCACGCTTTCATGCAGGCAAAACGAAGCACTCAAATGTGGCAACGGCACAAAAGTTGAAAAAAACTTTTACATTTTAACACAAAATGTAATTTCTGTCAGAAACCAGCCTATAATGCATAGGGTAACTTGAGGTGAGTCAGACAGAAAAGGGACCTGTTTTAGTAGCCTATATTGAATCCCATCCCTTTCAAACAACCTTAAAATTGTGTGATTAGCCGCCAGAATAATAAAATCAAAATACAAAATATGATTGAGCTAGGTCCAAACCTATGAGTAAGCATTCAGTGTAATATAGAGGTTATCAAAGATATTCTCGTTTGTATTTTCTTTTAAAATATACATTTAGGAGACAAATGGAGTCATACCAAAGGTCTATATCCAGGGATGGATTATTGAATGGGCCTGCTGGGCCCAAGAGCTCAGGGGGCCCTGAAGCCTAAGACTGTGTGAAGTTGCTTCTCCGCCCTTCTCTTCTATTTCCACAAAACTCACAAGTCGTCATAATATAAAGGGTCATTTTTTTTTTTTTTAAGTCTTCCGGGGAAATATGCCCCCGGGCCTCCCTATCTTAACAGGGGAGGGTTTTTTTTGCATCTATGCCCAGGGGTTCATAATCCATCCGTGCCTATGTCAGTCAAAAGTTTGGTATATCCTAATTGACTGACTTAACTAATGACTTGTTTGTGATTTTAATAATATTTTTGCATGGCAGGAAATGTATTGAAATTCTGTTATTGAAATTCACACCGCACCACAGATTTTGTCCCCCCCAATGTTGACATCATGGCTACGGCCTTGGTTGGTGTGTGTGTGTGTGTGTGTGTGTGTGTGTGTGTGTGTGTGTGTGTGTGTGTGTGTGTGTGTGTGTGTGACAGCCAAGCTACTGGGGCACACTGAACTCTCCGAGGCACTAATACCAATCTACCCAACTCTGGGTACAGACAGACACCAAGGCTGGGGAGTCCTGCCATCCAGTGA
>NW_027468640.1:4666815-4669315 GCF_046254945.1 Alosa pseudoharengus | reverse complement strand
TCTTCCAAACTAACCCATCAGGGAGCCTTGGCACCCCTTCCCCCCACTGCCCAAGCAATAGAGCCTCGCTTTTAGCCCAGTTAACTCTGGCTGATGAAACTGACAAAAAATCTCTTAAGATGTTAACAAGTACCTCTATATCCCCTCTCCCGCTAATTAAAAGGACTATGTCATCGGCATAGGCAGACAGACAAACAGGAAAGGAGAAGCCAGGTATAGACAGACCATTTAATGCCCCTCTTAACCTATGTAAAAGAGGCTCTATTGCTATAGAATACAACATTCCAGACAAAGAGCAACCCTGTCTTACACCTCTGCCAACCTTGAAGGGAGCACTCAACCCACCATTGACTTTGAGTATACTCTCTACATCTCTGTACAGAACCCTGATCTTTCTTACAAAGCCTTCACTGAACCCAAAGGCAAGTAAAGCATCCCACAGGTACCTATGCTCCACCCTGTCAAAAGCTTTTTCTTGATCTAGTGAAACCAACCCCACATCAATTCCAAGAAGTTTGGAAACATGTATGATATCACGAATCAAAGCCACATTATCAAAAATAGACCTACTGGGAACACAATATGTTTGGTCCGGATGGATGACCTGGTCCATTACCTTGGACAGCCTGTTGGCCAAAACTTTAGACAGCAATTTGTAGTCGCTACACAAGAGCGACACGGGTCTCCAACACCTAATATCAGTGAGATCGCCTTTTTTAGGGAGAAGTGTGAGGACTGCCCTACGACAGCTCACTGGCAGGCGCCCCCCAGCAAGACTATCATTGAGCACGGCTAGCAAGTCCTCCCCTATCTCCGACCAAAAAGATTTATAAAATTCTGCAGGAATGCCATCCAGGCCCGGGGCTTTACCACACTCCAAACCCTGAAGGGCCCTCTCCAGTTCCTCCAGTGTCAGGGCGGCGTCAAGCTCGGAAAAGGACTCAATTGAAATTTGGGGCAGATCTCCCAGAAAAAGGCTGTCAGACTCTCCGTCCCTTAGTTCGCTCTTGTATAGATCCTGATAGAACTGAACAGCTCTGTTCCGAATCTCACGATCACCAGTCAATAAAGCCCCAGACTCAGATTTTAAAGAATGGATCAATCTTTTCTGTCCATTTTTCTTCTCCAGACTAAAAAAGAACTTTGAAGGAACATCCATCTGCTCCACACTCCGAAAACGTGAACGGACCAAAGCACCCTTAGCATTAATTCCTATTAACTCAGCTAATGTATTCTTTTTCTCCGCCAGATTCCCAATTTCATCATGCGTCCCAGTAGAGTAAGCCAAATTTTGAATTTCCTTCAACTCCTCTTCCAAGATCTCAATAGACCGGGTTCTGTCTCTTGTGATGTTTTGAGTGTACTGTTTACATAATTGCTGGATTTGTATTTTACCATAATCCCACCATTGTTGCAAAGAAGCAAAAGAAGCTTTGCTTTCTCTGAAACCAGCCCAAAATGTTTTAAAAACATCATTAAAATATTTATCATGAGTAAGTGATGTATTGAAGTGCCAATAAGCACTTTTTGGCTTCACAGAGTTCAACGTGACCCCACACATAACCAACCCATGATCAGAAAAAGCCACAGGGGTAATCTCACAATTCCCAAAAATATTAAGATGGTGTCTAAATGTATAAAACCTATCAAGCCTGGCCATGGAAATCATGCTACCATGAGCATGAGTCCAGGTATATTGCCTGTGCTCTTTATGAAAAGTCCTCCACACATCACTTAGATCATGCATGTGTATACACTGGCTAAGTTTTTTACGTGAGAGCATATGTGGCTCTACATGATTCCTGTCTATGTCATGTTCTGTGCAATTAAAGTCTCCCCCAACAAATAGATACTCATTACCGCTGCACCCAGCTATAGTAGTAGACAACTTGTCAAGGAAGGACACTCTATCCATTGCTTTTGTAGGGGCATAAACACAAATGAAAGTGAAAACATGATTTTCAAACAAAGCCCTGACTTTAAATAGTCTGCCTTGTATAACCTCCACACATTCATGGGAAGTTGGAGTAAAACCCTTTGCAAATAAAATCGCAACACCACCACTGACGGAAGTGTTATGGCTCAAAAGAGAGAGCCCATCCCACTCTAATGCCCAATCAACTGCGTTCGCGGTATCGCTATGCGTCTCCTGCAGCAAGACAACATCTAGGTGCTTTATGCGGAACAGCTCATAAAGCTCAGCCCTCTTCAATGGATCTCTTGCCCCGTTTATGTTCAGGGAAGCCATACGAACCACACCCATAAATAAAGGCAAAAAGAAAAAAGGAAACTTATGCATATACCTAAACATTGTAAAAATGAGCTTATTTACCGGTGTCATCCAAAAGAACATTTAACTTCGTGATGAACTTTTTCAAGCGGTAACACTCTTGCCTTGTGACAAGACCTTCGGAAATGAACAATTTTGCTTTGGTCATAAATTGCTCTACATCAGGGAAATATTTTTCAATCTGAAGCTTTTTAACATGCTTCGTTTGAG
>NW_027468640.1:4656815-4661815 GCF_046254945.1 Alosa pseudoharengus | reverse complement strand
GGGGCAACAGGATTGGATTGGATTATAGCCTACGCACAATAACTGCAACCGAAAGGTTAGTCGCGTCAAGAAGTCCAAGAGTGCGCCTCACACACACCAGCTCCGTTGAACAGTGTATTTTTCGTGTTTAAGAGCTAAAAAAGTTGATTAGAGTCACATTTGAAATGTCGGGTAGCCTATCCTAAATTATAGTCTATAGCGCATGCATCTCAGAGGAAGAGATTTTGAAGAGAGAGAGAGGATTTAACCTAGGTGATGATTATTTGTGTCTGGTGGTAATTATACCTACGAATTGTTTTGAATACAAAAAGATAAGACAACAAATGAAATGTGACCCTACAAGGCGAAACCAGTCTTTTTGGTAAAATTTACAAAATTAAGTTATTGTACTCACACGAACAGCCATAAACTAAACTTTCCAACAATATGTATATTGAGGGTATTGCAAATAGTATTGGGTATTGGATAGTCGCCGACCCTCATTAGATGTGGATATTTGGAGGTTAGGATAGCCTTCAAGAAACAAGGTTATCGCAGTTGCTGTGAGACATACGGCCCTTCTCCAGTCTCTCAAGATCAAAACACACCCAATTCACGCTTGGACTTTTCGATTATGTTTCTAAATGTTGGGACTGATGGACACTGAACTCTGGGGGTTATTTGAACGTTCGTTGTGAAGTGGTTTACTGTAAAAGGAGCGTCGGATATCCCGCCTGTCTTTGCACAATTATAGGGCCATGATAATGGATGCGCTAACCTAGAGTCGAGAGAAAGAAGACTAAATAAATATGCAGACATGTTATGTGCAATTCAACAACTGCACGCATGACATATAAAAGATATATGCCTACATTATTGTGTAGTAAATTGAGTTTATCCAACCTGCTGGCAAGCCAAAATGCGTTGCACATGGCTTTATCATTGTCCTCTAAAATGCAATATAAGCAACTTGAATATATCCCACATCCAGTTTGAACACCCTGATGGACATTGAACTCTGGGGGTTATTTGAATGTTCGCTGAAGTGGTTTAGGCTACTGGAGCGTAAGAATTCTAACTTGACTCTCGCTAAGCGAAACGAAATTCATCTGGCGAGAGTCAGGTTATAAGAATTCCGCCCGTCTTTGCGCAATTGGCCATTGATTGACGGCCATTAATTAATTAATATAGGTGGCCTGCACGCACAGAGTTTGTTTGATGCATGGAGTTTCCGACCGTTTTCCCCTGAGAGCTTAGAGAATAAAATGAGGAGAGCTACCTGTGTTTTACATAATGTGTAACATTTATTCACATGGCCAGTTCAAAATCACCTGAGGTTTTGACTGAAATGTGTGCCGATATCAATTATTGGTAAAACATTGTTTGGAGTGGATGGCGGGTGGATTGTTGATGTAGCTGCAGGTGCAGATGACATGACTACAGCTCATCCATGCATCTAGGATGTTGGAATTTAATAGGATACAGGAACTGCAGAGATAAACTGAAAATGAGGATTGGTAATGTCGGAATAGCGGTACTAAAAATAGTCGGAGTAGGGGCATGTCTAAATAGAGGCATGACGTAATAACGATATGTCGTAATAGAGGGTTGTCGTAATAACGGGATGTCGTAATAAAGAGTGAACCCCCACATGCTGTACTGTGTGTTGTTAGCAGATGTTGTACTGTGTGTTGTTAGCACATGCTATATGGTGTGTTGTTAGCACATGCTATACGGTGTGTTGTTAGCACATGCTGTACTGTGTGTTGTTAGCAGATGCTGTACTGTGTGTTGTTATCACATGCTGTACTGTGTGTTGTTAGCACATGTGTTGTTATCACATGCTATACTGTGTGTTGTTAGCACATGCTATACGGTGTGTTGTTAGCGCATGCTATACGCAGGGTTGCCAACTTTGGGTGATTGGCTGGAGTGAGATTTTGTGAAGTCATAGTGCGTGTGCGTTACATTTTTCCCTAAACCTAATTTTAAAAATGTCTGTCCCCTGACTTTTTTGATATGTACAGTATAATCCCTGATTTAAGTTTCTTCAAAATGTACAATTAAATTATTGATTGCACTTGAAAACAAGACCAGTGTTTTAACCCCGTGGCATGGAAGGATTATGAGCCACTGGGCCCCTTGGCACAGACATGAAAAGGGCCCCCCTGCCCACCTGAAAAAGGAAAAAAATGAAAAATAACCCCTTAAATGATTACTTCTGGCGAGTTTTGTGGAAAGAAATGGACAGATTGAGACTTATGCAAGGGCGTAGGTTTGGTCTCAGCTTTGGTGGGGACATCCAATCCCCCAAACCCCCCCCCCCCCCCCCCAATGCTGAAAAGTTAACTTTTACTGACAAGACAATAGCCTCTTTCATTATTTATAGTACTCTAAAGTTAAACTAGCATCTCCGACTGGAGAGAAATATGTGCAGACGAAAACAATTGTTTAAACGTAAATAAATGTTTGACCACTAGATGCCAATTTTGTTTCTCAGATAACAGAAGCTAAGCATATCTTAAATTTTAAATTTGCCCAGATTATATAGTCATAATATAATATAGTATATATATAGTATTTTTATAGTATTTTATTTATGTTACTGAGTATGGAAATGCACCATAGTTTAGGATTGAATATGTCTATGAATTTATGCGACTCTAAATTATATTTGTATTTGCTTAACTGTAATTGGAATTCTTTTGCTGTAAGATACCAGTGCCTTAATGGCGATTTCCTTTGTTATTTCAGACTGTTGGCAATACAGAATATCACAATACAGAAGTGAATCTACTCCATCTCATAATATTGTACAGCAATGCTGCTGACTCCAACTGAATTGACAATTTGACATAGGCTAATAATTAGAACCTCACCTGAAGCTCTGATGCTGTTTCCTCAACCTGCCATCCATCTGTAGTGGTTTGATGCTGTCTTTCCTGCATACAAAGTGGTTCATTCATTTTGTAGCCTATCCTTTGGCTAGCGAGTTTAACCCTCCTACCATATTGTATATGAAAGTGTTATTTGGATATTATTTATCAAATAATGATTCATTATATTTGAATAACCAACAGTGTTAACTTATTCACATTGCCAACACGTTTTTACAGCATGTGTCATAACAATGCAATGACAGTCCTTCAAACGAACTTGGGTCTCCCTTGTATTTCTCTGCATTGTGTAGGCCTAGGCTACACTCAGAAATACATAACATAAACAGAATAGAAACGAAAAATGTCCAGATCCAATGTTTATTGTGACTTCCAAGATTCTAACTTAAGGTAGGCTAATTAACATTCAGTGACTTGGTAATAACATCTATTGTGATAGCGCGACTTCTATGCGACCGTGCTGCACACCCCTAATCAATACTCCTGACCTTGGTTGAAAGATTACAGAAGCTAGGTTTATCTTTAACAATATCCTGGGTAACATATGCTATCACCAGTTAATACTATTTTTCCACATAATAGAATCTGCATAATTTGAAAGCCTGGTCACTACCACTGCTAGCTTGTGTGGCTAGTTATTTTGCTTAGTTACACTCTGCTTTATGAAAAAGCTTCGTATGTCCCCTTTCTTCTTCTTGGGTGGCATAGCTGATCTACACACCACAAAAAGGGGTTTGTATGTATGCTGAAGGGAAAAGGGAATACTAAAATGTTTCACTCTGGCCTTTTATGGGGTAGGCCTATGTATTGACAGACAGCCCTGGTAACTTACCGTTGTCGTTGACACACCCGCTCGCTTGACTACCAGTGCAAGAATAAGGCAATGTGTGTGCTGTGCAGCATGCGTGTCAGATAACCCTTTCCCCTCCCCCTTGGGTTTTCAGCCAATCAAATGACGACGTTTCTTGTACTGTCGTGCTGGCTGTCGGAATGATCAGCAGCACAAATGAGTTCGCTAAAATATTGGTGGGGACAATTTTGTCATCTTAAAATATTGGTTAGGACTAGTCATGAGCGTCCCACCCTAAATCTACGCCCATGGACTTATGAATGTGTGTATGAGTGTACGTATGTATCAGGGATGGAAATAGCCTAAAATAATTTTTTCCACCTACCATTGTGTACGGTTATTGGTATTGCAATATGATTAAAATGTGCTGACTTTTCTTCTAAACCTACCATCAATGTTGGACAGAACTCATAATTGGCCTGCCCTTCATGCCCAGTAGCAACAAATCTAAAGGTCAACAGAACAGCTATAGTGTCATAAAAGTGGTGTGGCTCCTTTAAGACCCAATCCACTGGTGTGAGGTCTGGAGCCATCCAACTTCTAACTCTATAATATCCTACATCATCTGATTTTAATATTATGTCTAGGCTACAGTATATTTAACATTTAACATTTATTTTCTATTTGGCCTGTTATGAAATTATGCATTGACCAATATAAGCACACTTTTTTAAGACACTTAAATGCATGCTTAGCATTTTGTGAAAACAAATCATTATGGCTACATCGACAAACTCTTAGCCATGAGCTATATCCTCTGATTTTAATATTTACACATATGTAGGTATTTAAGCACAGCTCAGTTTTAAGACACTTAAAGCCCAAAATTGGAGACCATATAGAAATTTGCTACCAAGAAAAAGTTATTTAATGTGATGTCTGTGAGGCTACTTCGCGAGTTCCGTGAGTTCCGTAAAAGGTTCCGTGAAGGTGTCGACAATCAGAGAAAACTGCGCTGAGAACGTTGTAGGCGGATATTAGACCTACCTGCTGTTGGTCTAGACGTACCGGTATACCTTAAACTCGTATCCTGTAATTTAGAAACAATGCTGTGGGCTAGTCTAGTCATCAACAAAAAATGAACGGATTGCAAAAAAAAAAAGAATGGATTTGGCGTGACATTTCTTGAGTGTGCGTGAGAGCGTGAGATTGGTGCTGAAAGCGTGAGTGTCACGCCAGATACGTGAGAGTTGGCAACCCTGCTATACGGTGTGTTGTTAGCGCATGCTATACGGTGTGTTGTTAGCGCATGCTATACGGTGTGTTGTTAGCGC
>NW_027468640.1:4646815-4649315 GCF_046254945.1 Alosa pseudoharengus | reverse complement strand
TTCTAACATCACTAGGCAAGAATAAGACTAAAGCTGTGATTGGAATATCTACTCATTCACTTCATAGTGATTTACTGTATTGCACACAGACATGAAATACTCAGGTACCCCCACTGCTCGGAGAGATAGCTGTAAATAGCTGTGTTTGGCTGAGGATCAGATTTGATTCAGAAGCACAGTAAGGAGAGGCAACAAGGAGACACCAGGCTGCATCACACACACACACACACACACAGCGAGGAGAGGGAATGAGGAGACACCAGGGTGCATCTCCACAGCACATATATCTCTTTGAAGTGTCTCTGAGATAGAGAACGAGAGAGAGAGAGGGAGAGAGAAGGGGGGAGAGAGAGTGAGAGAGAAAGAGAGGGGAGTGAGAGAGGAGGTTTGATTTCCCAGCACAGTGAGGATTCTAGGTGAAAATTGGCTCTGCGATTGAAAGTCACTGAGGTGGGAGTGGAGAGGACAGGAGACATGATGGAGAGATCCTCCCATTCATTCTCTCTCCCTGTAACACACACACACACACACACACACACACACACACACACACACACACACACACACACACACTTCTGCCCTTTCATTCCAACTCTAATTTCCCCTTTTGTTCTCCCTGTGTTCTTGGGCCTCCCTCTGTACTTCACTACTCCTCATCACTCACTAACTGCAGGTTTCTATGCCATACGCACACACACACACACCCTGCTGTGTGTGTGTGTGTGTGTGTGTGTGTACCAAGAGCTGACACAGGGAAACCACCCCTAGGCGGTGGCAGCAGGAAGTCCCAACCCTGCTTCAATAATTCAGCAGCTTAAAACAAGCTGAACACACACACACACACTTTTGGCCTTGACCTCTTCACTCTCTCTCTCTCACACACACACACACACACACAAATGTACAGACACACACACATTTGGCCTTTACCTGTGGTAGACTAAGAGGCATTACTATTTCATCTGTGTTTTTGTCTGTATCTTAAAGACGGGTCAGGAAAGGTGAAGAAAGAGAGAGAGAAAAAGAGGGATAGAGAGAGGAGATGGACAGAAAGAGAGGTAGGGATAGAGAGAGATGGAGAGATAGAGAGGTAGGTAGAGAGAGGGAGAGTGAGAGAAGGGTGGGGAGAGAGAGAGGAGGAGTATTGGAGGAGCCGTATCACAATGGAGAGTGTGTCTGTGTGTGTGTGTGTGTGTGTGTGTGTGTGTGTGTGTGTGTTTGTGTGTGTGTGTGTGTGTATCTTAAGAAATACTACACATTTGATGCTATTTATCTCATTTGTAAATTGTGCACTGTCACTTTAAGCCCATTGTGTGCCACTGTCCACACGTTCTCATAATGATCTTTTTTTACCAGCTCCATTCAATTATAGCCTATGGCTAGTCCTCAAACTCAAACATTTGTGCCACATGTATAGCACAATATTAACAATGATAAGCATGATATTAAGTTGGCACAAACAGCTTTCATTCCTTTGGAAAGAGAAGCATGTATGACATGATGCTCGCTTGACATTTTCTGTTTGCAATTAAAAGTGAATTATGAGCCTGGTAGCCAGTAGCCACCTAGCTACAGTTGCTGAGTGGAATGTGTAAATAAATTATAGAATACTTCAAGACTCACCAGTTCCATTACACAAAGGCAAAGACAACTCTTCATATTCTTGTCCACTTTCCAAATCACAGTGAGTGCTGCTAGTATGTCATAGTGACCTGGATCTCATAGTTTATAACAGTAGGCTAGTGAGAACCGGATAAATTCGCAATCTCCTCTAATCTCATATTTGTTGACTTCACGATTTCCTTTTATACGTTTCTTATATTTAAAACAAGTAATCAATCATCATTAACAATGACAAGCCAGCTGGAAACTGCTAGTTTTCTCTCCCTCTCGTGCATGCTTAGATGCGTTCTCAAATAGGCTAGCATAAGTTTAAGTTGGATCTTAATGGAGAGGACTCGAAAAGTATCATCTTTATGTAACATGCTGTTGGAGCATTTTGACATGAAACGTTCTCTAACAAGAGTGCAAATCAGTTTGCATTAAAGCTATAGTGATTGGCTAAATGTTGGTCCTTCCTCTGTCTCTTGGTGCCCTACACACAGTGTGTAACGCGTGTGGGGGTAGCGGCAGCACTGACCTGTGCTCTGGCCGCTTGTCTCCGCTATTTTTTTATTTTATTTTATTTTTAGTCGCGGAGGGAAAGCGTCTCTGGGGTGACTGGTCCACGATCAGGAAATTTAGTTTTTGATTCGAGACATGTCAAGTCATCACAAGTCAAAGAGGCAAAGTCCGAGTCAAGTCTCGAGTGAATAGTATTCAAGTCCAAGTCGAGTCGCAAGTCATGCCGAATTTTATCAAGTCAAGTCTGAAGTCATTAAAATCATGACTCGAGTCTGACTCGAGTCCAAGTCATGTGACTCGAGTCCACATGTCTGACACACACACACGAAGATACACAGACAAAATCACACACTCTGGCCCACACACACACGGGTGT
>NW_027468640.1:4634315-4636815 GCF_046254945.1 Alosa pseudoharengus | reverse complement strand
AGAAAACAGAAACTCTTGCATGGGCTTTCTATCTGGGCCAAGGTAGCGTAGTGGATAAGGAGCTGGACTAGCATGCAATAGCCTGGAAAGTTGGGGGTTCAATTCCCAGCTTTCACTGTTATGTCAATGGCCTTCAATTTAATTGACATGTGTACGTCTCTTGTCTGCTAAATGAATGAATGTGAATGTAATCTTTACAACTCATTTGAAAATGTGTTGCAAGGCATAGAAAGTCCTCACTTTAGATAAGCTCACAAAATATCATTAACTAACCACTTGTAACCCCTGAGTTAATCATGAATTATAGTATTAGGAAGTGCTTTATAAAATATGTATCCTCACCCTAACTAATCATTAGTGCATGTGTATATTGCATAATTTATTAAGTATTAACAATAATTCATAAACATATTTTAGATATAGGCTTATTTACTATGAACAAACCATTTATAACTGTGTCTACAAATACTTTATTTATGAGAATTAACATAGGAACAATGCTTTACAAATGAACAAAGCATTTTGTAATAGTTTGCAACTGGTTTATAATAAGAAAATGATTTCATTATAAGTGGTTGTTTCATTACTTATTACTGTAAGTATAAATCATGTACTTACAAACATATTTTTTGGATAGGCTTATTTACTATGAACAAACCATGTATAATTGTGTGAACAAATGCTTTACTGATGATGAATTATGAATGAACAAGAAATTACTAATGATGAACAAACCATTAACTAATAAGTAACAAAGGCTTAATACATGATGAATTGTGTGTAGTTATTATAAAGTGTTACCAAAACCTTTATTGCACAGATGTGTTTTTGTCTGTCATTTTCTCCTTTTGTCTCCTTATGTTTTTTCTCCTTTTCCCCTCCAATTATTTGTCAAATATGTGACAGGTCTGACAGATGTCAGGTGTCTGACACATTAAAGACACCCACTGTGCACTATGTGGACAGTTTGCACTCTAAGGGCCCTATTTTAATGGTCTGAAACGGAAGTGTCTTCGCGCAAAACGCAAGTGACTTTGTGGGCGGATCTTGGGCGCTGATGCTATTTTACCGGCGGGATATTGACTGTTGCGCCCGACGCAAATCTAAAATGGGGTGGTCTGAAGTAGCTACATTAATCATGGGTGTGGTTTGGGCGTAACGTGCAATAAACCAATCAGAGCGTCATCTCACATTCCCTTTAACAACAGGCACGCTTGTTCCATAGCTGATTGCTATTATGGTGGCGTATTTGCCAGGCGCAGCCAGGAGCGTTCACAGCACTATAATCACTGTTCAGTTGGGAACAGTTAGCTATTGATTTTTCATCTTGACAAAATGTAATACAGAATTGTCACAAAGACATACTTTCCGATGTTTTGGGATCATTCTCACTGAATCACGAGGTTATGAATGCATGGTGATATATTTGCAATGTACAATGTAATCTAACATTACCTCTCTATAGACAATGCATATCTTCCGTCAGTTAATCTCTTCTCTCCCGTGCTGCCGCTGGGGCATTTGGGTTAAATGGCATCGGCATGCAGTTCAACATCACGTCTCCTTAAGTCCTCTTAACATTTCCTAATTTATGTCATAAACACATCAGTGATTCGTGAAAATGTGTACGCTAGATTTATGCCTATTTTTTCACATGGACACCACACTGATTTCCCTCGAGTGGTAATATTTTTCTTTGAAATTATGTATGTTTTACAGAAATGGGAACTACATTGTATAGATGAGAGGAGCTAAGTGTGCGTTGCGCAGCACAGGCGGCCAAGCAAGGGCTTCGTTTAAGTTGACCTAACTTTCAACTCTGCACAGTATCCCATTAACTGCGTGACAGTAGACTATTTACAATATTTTCTGTAAAGCAGAGTTTGTAAACACATTATCATCAACTTAATTCACGCACAACATTTATTTGAGCAGGAGAGAGAATAACAATGAATGGATGCAGCAACTACAGAAATTGTACAGAAATTGTAACCATACTTGCTGCTTTCTTGTACTATCTGTTGCTGGTTAACAGCACATGAAAAGCTGATTTAAGCTAATTCACTAACTCAAGACTTCAAGGCCATCATGAATATAAAACGTTTTTGAAAATAACGAAAGGATGGAGGGAACATAGCAAAGCTTGGAGTTATTTCAGATGGGCTACAACAAGGTAGGCAAAATTATGGTGCTTAAAACCTTACACAATGGTAAATTGGAACAAAACTAAAAGTAACTTTAGCCTTTATAGGGCTGTAGCCTATAAAGTTGTCCAGATTAATAGGTCGTAATTAGGCGTAGTTGTAAAGATATTGCATGTAGATGTTGCACTTTATAGGCTACTAAATATTTAGGTCACCAATGCACGAACAAAACCGGGAAATGGACAAATATTATCAAGGCTTTGAATGTTTCCGTCTGTGCACGGGGGTGTCTGTAGATTGGTGTGCAACGCATTCATTCATGCAGGCCTGTGGTCATGCATGCGCCCTTAAAATAG
>NW_027468640.1:4619315-4624315 GCF_046254945.1 Alosa pseudoharengus | reverse complement strand
TTTGCATGAAAAGGAAGGAGTTTGATTTCTCAGTTCCTGATTGGTTTGTCAATGTCACTTCTCTCTAGCTAGCCAATTAAAATCAAGGAAGGGGCGGGACCTACACTGTCAACAATGTTCGTGGTTCGTGTAGACCTAGTGGCCGAGGAAAAAATCAGCCAACTCCTATGTGACTAAATATTAAACTACTACTGCAAACCGAATGCAAATTAGGCTACAAAGACATGAGGGGTGCCTATTCTATTGTAATAGCCTAGGCTACCAGATTTCTTTTGTCTGACGAAGTCATATTTTAGTGAACTGAGATCTGAAAGATTGCTGCCATTGCAGTTAACTAGTTAGCTAGCATTCCAGCAACATTCCAAAAAGGACATGCATTACAGTTTGGCTGGCAGACGTTTTTGGTAACCTTGTCTGCTGTTGCCAGTGACTCGTTAGCCTGTGTCCACATCGCTATTTTTGCACTGACAGCCAAAGATTCTAGAACAGAGCTCCGGACAGCGCTCCTTTCCATCTAGTAAAGCTCCTTTCAGAGTGCTGCAGGTCAAGTGTTTATTGTTGCTAGGTTACCAAACTATCTACCAGCAGCATGTCGTTGCTGCCTGGCTTAATGCTAACTAACTAGCTAACTGAAATGGCAATCTTTCAGGACTCAGTTCACTAAAATATGACTTCGCCAGACAAAAGGAGCTGGCATTACAATAGAATATGTCACCCCTTGTGTCTTTGTAATTTGCATTCGGTTTGCAGTAGTAGTTTAATATTTAGTCACATAGGACTTGGCTGACACACCCACACCCACACACACACACACACACACACGTACACACAGGCTGCAGCCCACTACTTGTTCTACCGCAGCTAAATGAGGCCGGTGTACCCGTCGGCCAAGAGACCAAACTAGCTGATTTGCAAACGTCTTAGGCTCCCACTTCCCTAGTATGGATTTGTATTATCTATTATGTGTGTGTGTGTTTGTGTGTGTGTGTGTGTATGTGTGTGTGTGTGCGTGCGTGCGTGTGAGAGAGAGAGAGAGAGAAAAAAAGAGAGATAGAGAGAGTTGTTTATTTGTTGATTGTTTTTGTTTTCCTGGTCTTGGTGTCCAGCTCTGCTTCTCCTTGGCTGGTCAATAAGCATGTGGTTACATAACACAGACCGCCTGCACCACTCAGATACCTGTCTGCAGGGAGCAAGGGGGAAGGAGGGAGAGAGGGAGGGAGGGAGGGAGGGAAAGAAATAGAGAGGAGTAGAAACAGGGTATGGAGGGGATAGGAGTCCTTACACACTCAGTGTGTTCAGTTCTAAACAAGCTACAGTATTTAGCGCTGTTACTTCTGCTTGTCACAGACGTGAGGAGTTCTTTGAAGCTTGGGACAAGGAGAATCGCAATGAATCCAGCAAAAAAAAAAAAAAAAAAAAATGCATCACATCTTTTTTTCATAAGGCAAACCTTGTATGTTGACATACTGTACACAGTGGAGAGTGTATGTTGATTTGGTTTATACCAGACAATTAAAGTAGGCCTAACTATTTGATCATGTATGTTTGGATCATAGGCATGATGAACTTCTGTTGAATTAGAATTGCATAATCTTAAAAGCTGAGACCTCCCACATAGCAAGAAGCTGGTCTGAGGGCAAATCTGGCATTGTGCTCATCTCACAGTTTTGACCATTTAAAAATGTTAAGTTTAAAGTGTTTAAAGTTTGAACTATGATGGTCGAAAGTGGGCGAGAGGTGGCCATCTGATATCGGGAATTCTGATCTCACTATGGGTTTGTGTTCACAATTTGGTCCCCCTCACTTTGAAAATATCTCCTGCGCCCCTGGACAGAGGGGATGAAGGGATAATGGAAAAGAGAGGGAGAGGGAGAGGTATGGACTGGACACGGAATGGGGAGATAGAGGAAAAAGGGGGAAGACAATTGTCTGCAATCAATTGCAGACAATTGATTTGTCTGTCTCGTTGGAGAACTGCTGGTCGGCACGGCGACAGCGACTTTATTGGTTCTGCATTCCCATTTGGCTAAATGAGCTTTGTCCAAGAAAACACGGCCGCAGGCAAAACATTTGGACACACACACACACACACAAACACACACACACACATACATAAACAACCACACATAAAAACTCATACTCTCACACTCACAGATACTGTAACACACTTAAATGCTTTCAGGAAACCACATGCTATACCAACATTTTATATGCATATTTATTAACGTATACTTCCTAAAATGAGCTATGCTGGGTTGTGAAGACAGCGCCTACTACTTTATGCTGTGGTACACTGAGCTATGCTAACAGCTGGGTTGTGAAGACAGCGCCTACTACTGTACACTACGCTACACTGAGCTATGCTAACAGCTGGGTTGCTGGACAGAGAAATCTGCAGCAGCATGTTAGCAGGAGGAGGCTGCTAATCCCCCCTCCTTTCCTCTCACCCCCCCCTCCTCCTCCTTTCATCTCCTCCCCATTTCTTCTGCTGACATCCCACAGCTTTGAGCATATAGCCCTGCAATGATGGATAGATGACCGGAGAGATGAAGGGAGGGATAGATGGAGGGAGGGAGGGAGGGAGAGAGAGGGAGAGGATGAAAAGAGACATCCATAGGTTTTGTGCCTACAGCTTCCTGCTGTGTGGGCGAGTGTATCGATCTCACCAGCCCCTCGGCTGTCTTCCACTCACCTTGTCTCTGGCAAAGGGCATCACTTCTACACACGCGCACAAACACACACACGCACACACACAAACACATCATGGAGCTCACTCTATAACTACCACACACACACACGCACACACACACGTAAGTACACACACAAATACTCACAACCACAAATGCACACACATGCATCTGCTTGATTTAATTAAGACAGCCCATTAGGGCCCGAGTCAGGTTTCCTCCTGTGTGTGTGTGTGTGTGTGTGTGTGTGTGTAGAAGTGATGCCCTTTGCCAGAGTGTGTGTGTGTGTGTGTGTGTGGTGTCAAATTGAAGTTTAACTAGATGTACCGCAGAGCGGTACAAAATATGACCGCCGCCCAGTCCAGCACATGTTTTCCACAAAAAGAAATCACGCTGAAAGGCCTATATGATTCTAACTGTCTCACTAAATTGCATTATCCACACTCAATTCTCACTGGTATCTGCTAGACAACAAGTACCAAAACATGATTAGTTCATAGATTTCACATGTAAAATTCATTTTATACAACCCCACCTCCATCTTGCCTGTTCATAATTATGAGAAATTCTTGATTGTTTGTGTTATGTTTATGTTATGTGTGTGGGTGTGTGTGTGTGTGTGTGTGTGTGTGTGTGTGTGTGTGTGTGTGTGTGCGTGCCTGCGTATGTGCCTGTGCATGGAAGCGTACATATGTCTACTGTGTGAGTATGTGTCATACGCAGTGCCGGCCCAAGCCTTTTGGGGGCCCTAAGCAGAATTTGATTTGGGGGCCCCCTCCCACAACGCAGTCACCTGTGCTTGGCGATAATTGACAACTTCACACTATAATGTCATATTATAAATTAATACAGTGAGGTTATGTATTAATACAGCGACTGATTATGAACTACTGTCCCCCTGGACACAGATGCATAAGGACCCTCTCCCCCTACCCTGTTTGTGCAAATGTGGGTACAAACGGGTGTGTGTGTGTGTGGGGGGGGGTTAGATGTGATTTCCTGTATTCTGGTGCATTTTTGGGAAGGGCAGTACCTAAATTTGTTCAGATTCATAGCCTTTTGCTTTTTGACTTATTGGTAGTGAATTCACACAACTACTTGGGGTTCAGGGTCCCTTGACCTCTTGGGCTCGGTAGGCTCATTCAGTAATCCATCCTTGCTCACATGCCAAAAATGTTTTGGGGCTCCAATCTAGACTTCTGGCCCCATGTGCTTGGTAAACCAATGTATTAATATAGTTGTTATTTACACCAACCCTGTCACCTTTTAATCTTAGAGGGTACTAAAATCACAGATTTATTTGAAACATTCATATTCAAAGTGAAGCACTAAGGGTGGTTTACTGAAGTTGAATTGACAAATAACAAAATACAACAGCATTTGTATTTGTTGTAAACAAGTACATCAGTTTAATGACTTGTTTTTCAACAGATTTGCTGAACAAATCCGCAAATGTGCATTAAATGAGCAATTTTCAACTACAAAATAAAAACAAAATAGACAAACATTAATAATCAAAAATAAAATGTCCCAAAAAATAGATAATTATTCCTACTTCGTTCCTGGTTTTTAGGCATCTGCAACTCTGCAGTGGACGAACCTGCAATGATTAAATAAATACATAAATAAATTAAAAAAAAAACGATGTTAAATGTGTCGTGTCATATTAACAGGCTATGTAACCATTTGCCATCAAGAAAACCTCACCTTCTGGTAGGTAGAGTTAGGTAGAGGTAGAGATGTGCTCCAAAGGACTTCAACAGTGTCTCTGAAAAAAAAAAAATATTGCATAAGTGCATAGTTGATCGAGCAGAATGAGTTTATTTTGCTATCATTACTTACACTCAAATAACAAGCAATTCCACATGTAACAATTCATATTCTATTGGCAAATGAGGCATAATCAAAAGAGTATACTTAATTGCAGTATGGTGAACGCTTAACATGGTGATCGATCTACTGCAGCCTAAATATTAGGGTAGCACCGCTACATCACTTGCCACTATCTTAATCAAATGTAAGTTTATTTTCATCACAGAAGTCTCCCCACCCAACATGGTATATTTTCTCAAACACTACCATCTCTCTCCAAAGATCTTAGAGCAGAGCACACTGCTGTTCCATCTTTGCCTATGAAGCTGGAACGTTACCGATGCCCAGAGTCGTGCTAGTCAGTGGGTTGGGTTGGGACTGGGAGCCTGGGCTTAGTCTGTTGTTGCTATCAGACTTACCACTATGTCACATATTATAGAGCAGTAATAAACTATCAACACTTTCAGGTACGAAATCAGAAACAATCCCTCTGTGGTAAAT
>NW_027468640.1:4609315-4614315 GCF_046254945.1 Alosa pseudoharengus | reverse complement strand
TTAATGATAGATAGATAGATACTTTATTGATCCCCAGGGGAAATTTAAGGTCTCAGTAGCATACAGACAACACACACACATTCTTTAACAGCAGAAAAAGTAATTAAAGTATATAATATAAAAACACAACTAAGCAATAAGGACAGTAGAAGATAAAGAATATACTAAATATACTAAAATACAAATTATACTAACTAACACTTAATCTAAATCAATTCTAAAAACAGTATCCACATAGTGGTGATTAATCAAGGCGCTTGCAATGACTGAGGCAGGGAGTGAGCCTGTGATTCTCTGTGCATAGTAAGGTAAGGTGCTCTGTGTGAATGAGTGTCATGGTGATAGTGCAATGGTGATAGTGGTCATGGTGATAGTGCAAATGAGTAAGTCCAACAGTGCAACAATGCAGAAATAAAGTCTATATATCTATATATTTAACTATTTAAGAAAAGGTATAAGTGTGGCCACAGTTTGGCTGTGGCATGGGGGGAGGGGTTATGCATATGTGCTAATATAGCACGCAAACAGTGAGGCAGAAAGACAGTGGTAAAAGTGGCTAGTGGACAGACAGTATCCAAACATGGAGGGGGTGAAGAGGCAGACAGACTATGCAGAGAAGTATATCTCTCCTCTTCCCTTAAGTGAAACATTGAACATTGAATGTGCACATGTGGCCTTGAGGAATTCTATGCTGAATTTACTCATTTAATATATTTGGCCTTGAGGAATCCTATGCTGAATTTACTCATTTACTATTGATTTTGTGTAGATGTTTATTAAATGTCTATTAAAGTATAATTTACGTATTCATATTTCATGTACATCATTGGGGGCCAAGCAGCGAAGCTGCGAAGGCACCCATTGTGTTTCTATCTTTTCTTATTATTATTATACCTTCTTCCGCCATGGAAGTCAATGGCAGCCCATAGAACCGTCTGGCAAAATGTCGGCACCTCCCGCGCTCTAGCGCCACCAACAGGCCAAAGTTGGACTTGCGTTCACGCACGTAACTTCTGACCTGTTGACCCGATTGTCAAAAATGAGGTATCGTTGGATTCCTTGGACCAAGCCGAGTTCAACGCACCCTATGACGTCATTTTCCGCCATGATGGATTTTCTGCCATATTGGATTTTAGTGAAAGTGAAACTAAAACTTCACAGGTCACAAAGTCCGATCGTCACCAAACTTGACTCACATGATCTTCAGACAAAGCCTCATAAAAGTTGTGGTGTTTTGTCTTCGGAACTATAACCGTTCACCCGTAATATCCAATCGAAATTTGCGGCGAAGCCGCCAAACAGGAAGTGAGCTCATATCTCAGCAACCCATTCATCTATCATAACCAAACTAAGTACATAGACTCAGGACCCAATCAAGGGGACGCTCAAAAAATCTGGTGACCTTTGACCTCTGGGGGGCGCTGTAATTTAGGAACATGCCTTTTAGCCTGTAGCTGCTGTTGTGCTTAGAATTAAAACGCACTAGTGATGTCTGGTAATACTGTTGGAGTTCCTTAGGCCGACCCAAGCCAACTTGTGATGTCATCGTAATTGATTCGGCCGCCATATTGGATTTAATCAAAAACACGTACAAGTTTTCGCAGGTCACAAATTTCAGCGGATCCTGACCAAAATTGGCAGAGACCATCTTCAGACCATGCCTGATGAGTGCATTGATTTCTGGAACAATTGAAAGAAGCATTGGCCTGTACCAGCCAATCGAAATTTGTGGCGAAGCCACCAAACAGGAAGTGATTTCATATCTCAGCAACGCTTTCATGTATCAAAACCAAACTTAGTACATGTACCTCCGACCCCACCGGGAGGACGCTCAAGAAATGTGGTGACATTTGACCTCTAGGGGGCTCCGTAATTGACAAAAATGCATTTTGGCCAGTAGTTGCTGATGCGCATTATTTTGCAATGGAAGTCAATGGCTGCCCATAGAACCGTCTGGTAAAAAGTTATAAAATTTTGCACACTAATTGGGGACAGTCCAATAATTCATTTCACCAAGTTTCATGCCGGCACCTCAAGCGCTCTAGCGCCACCAACAGGCCAAAGTTGGATTTGTGTTCACGGACGTAACTTTTGACCTGTTGACCCGAATGGCAAAATGAGGTATCATTGGAATCCTTGGGCCAAGCCGAGTTCAACACACCCTATGACGTCAATTTTTGACCTCTCTGTTTAAATCACAGCAAGTGTGATCATATCTCAGTCAATCTTTTATTTTTGATGTGAAACTGATGACAGCAAGTTCCATCCAGTTCATTCTAAAGCGTGCGTGCAAGGGCGGGGTGGGATGGGCAGGGGTGGTTGCGGCGGTGGGCTGGCTGGGGGAGGGGGCGGCGACACTCAGCCCTGGTTCAGCTCCACAAAATCAGTTATGTTTTGATGTGAAACTTGACCTTGTAACTCAGCCAATCTTGGGTTGTATGGCATGGAACTTGCTGTGACTGCTTAAGGCTATATGTCTGATGCAACAGCATTGACTTACATGGCAAATCTGGCCTGCTGAACTACCTGCTTGGCCCCCACATTGCTGCTTGCAGCTATATTTATTTATTTTTTCCATTTATTTTATTTAATTAACCGTGTCATATATTTTTTTTTTCTCTATTCCTCTTGGACTAAAACAAGGTTTAGTGCTTACCAGTGTATGCATATCAATGACCTGAACCCCCCCCCCCCAACACACTTCAAAACACATCATGATTTACCTTACCCCCCCCCCCCTCACCGCCCTCCCCATATGCTGCAACACACATCATAATTTATCATAAACACATCTAATGAATTGATCAGCGACCATAAAACTCTTTACATCCCAGAATATACCCCAACATGCCCCGCCCTAATTCTTCCCTGAGCCAATCAGAGGCAAGGTCAGGGGATTTATCAGCCGATGCCATCAGCCCGTGTGTGTGCACCTCTATAAAGTAAGACCTCAGAGGAAGTGATTGGTGATAAACGTATGTGTCCGTCTTATCAGGGCTGCTGCAGAGGTCACTGCTGTCCTCACACACACACACACACACACACACACACACATTCTCCTGTCCAGCATCAGTCCTGTCCAGACACTGATCATATGATACACAAACAGACCCTTCAGCACTAGGCTGTGTTTATGTGTGGAGGTGCAATAGGACACTTTGTAAAAACCACAGGGAGCAAACATATCAATCACCGGAGGTCGCCATGGAGATGCTTGGCCAGTTCAAGTGATTCTCTCTATCTCCCTCTCTCCCACTCTCTCTCTCTCTCTCTCTCCCTCTCTCTCTCTCTCTCTCCTTCCCTCCATCCTCCCACTCTCTCTTGAGCTGAGTGTTTCTCGTTGTGTATCAAGCACACTGGAGTGAGCCCATCAATCTCAGTGGAGGAGAGAGAAAGTGAATGGCAGCCGTATGCTTTAACCCTCCCCCAGGCGTTGTCAGTCAGTATTGCTTATTTACACACACACACACACACACACACACACACACACACACACACACACACACACACACAGATCAATCAATCAGATGGTTTTAGTTCAGCTGAGAAGAGAGCCACTGATTGGACAACAGACATTGAGTTCTATTGAGTTACATCATTGAGTTCTATTGAGTTACATCATTGAGTTCTATTGAGTTACATCATTGAGTTCTATTGAGTTATATCGTTGAGTTCTATTGAGTTATATCTTTGAGTTCTATTGAGTTATATCATTGAGCTCTTTTGAGTTCTATAGGGCTTATTCGCAAACACCGCCGCGGCCATATTGTTGATATGACATTCCAGTTATATAGGCTATTCTATGTGACAATCGCCTGTAGCGTATAGATTTGAGTTGAGCAGAGCACAGTAACGGCTTCATCTCGTCAATATAAGTAGATAAACGTATGGACCCATATCTAATAGACCCAATAGCATTAAGTAAAGATCCGTCATTATTGTCAGCTGTAGCAATTACCCCGATATTTATTTATAGCCTAACTGTCTTGTACCTCGGCACACGTCGCCGCTGAAGGGGAAGGCTTTCAAGTCGCCTGAGTCAAGGTCGGTGAACTTATATTTGTTCCACCAACGACATCGTCTAACATTGCCATGATAGCAGAGAATAAAGTTGCATCTCATTGGACTGCAATTGTATCTTGCGTTTGCCTGTTGCTCACAACCTGCACCCAAGGACTTTGCTAAAGTAGTTTAAAGTGGGTTAGCCAGTGATCGTTCTTGTCTGATAACTTATAGGCTACAGGAGGATCTATGCAATGTTCTGGAGGCAGAAAAGGCTAACATATTTCTCTACATTTCCAAAATCCAAGTCAACAAAACACTATACAAATCAGTATAGCGATCAGTAGTGTTTATATACTAATCAGTATAGCGATCAGTAGTGTTTATATACTAATCAGTATAGCGATCAGTATAGTGTTTATATACTAATCAGTATAGCGATCAGTAGTGTTTATATACTAATCAGTATAGCGATCAGTAGTGTTTATATACTAATCAGTATAGCGATCAGTAGTGTTTATATACTATCTTTCTCCGCTGAGTTTGTTCCTATTATTTGCCACTTGCCGTGCATAGCCGACGAGCTGACAAGGGCGCACCATCAATAACAAATATTAGCCTTGGCTACTGTAAAACTTTGGCTAACATTGCCTACCTAGCAATGCTAAATGCAATACGTCCAAAGGTAATCTACGGTAGGCGACTACATCAGGCTACTGCTGATGTCTCCGCATTGCATAGGGGCAGCTGTCTGCTGTTTGTAGCCTACTGTCTAAAACGTTTTTAACTTAATATAGTATTAATAGCCTAATACAAATATAATAATGGCGATGGATGTGAGGAGTTGGCTGTATGTTTAGCCTATTTATCCTATCTAGCCACAAGTCTCTCCTGCGCTGACTCAACTCCTCAGTCTCATTCTCTTCAAGTTTTCTGACCATAGCTGTCAACATTGAGCATTGAAAAAAAGATTTTTCGGTTTACTCACCCAAAATACA
>NW_027468640.1:4596815-4604315 GCF_046254945.1 Alosa pseudoharengus | reverse complement strand
AACATTATGTCTATGGTTTGGAATTGGCCATGGCCGTCGTAGCCCCTTGAGTTGGCCGTGACGCCCCTTTGAAAATCAGAGGTTTACAGGCCACGGTGGCCTTGGTGCCCCCTTCTTTAAATATTCTGCTTTGCGTCCTACTAATAGCGATATATATTTAGCCTATGGCCAAATTACGCAGTGGAGAAAGTGACAGCGCAAGAAAGTGCGTCCAAATTAACCCATTCTTCTCAGTTGAACTACTCGCGAAGTAGCCTACTTATCACACAGACATCACAAGTATCACATGAAAGAGCTTTTTCTCAGCTTTTAAACGATGTTAGCCGCTATTTGCTGTGGTGAACGGTTCGCGAGAAAAGTAAATAATATCATTCAATCATAAATTCTACTGAAGGTTTTGCGTCCATCTCCCTACCCATTCATCTCGGTGGAATACTTCAGAACCCTTCGTTTAACATATGACAAACCATATATCAGAATAAACAGCAGACCTTACCGAACAGAAAGGTATGAATCAGTCCCCTGTACAGTTAGCCGTTCCAGACTAATCCCGTTTTGAATTTGCAGTAAATTTCAACATACATGGATGTCTCCAAATTTGGGATTTAAGTTTTACACTGTGTTTAAATTGTTCCACATTATTTCATAACGGGCCAAATACAAAACAAATATTACAAATGTCGCCTAGATATCGGTAAATCAGAGGACAGCTGACTGTAAGAGTTTGTGAAAGTAGCCTTAATGATCACAAAATGCTAAGCATGCATCTAGGCTATTTGAGTTTCTTAAAGCTGAGCTGTGCTTAAATTGTTCAATACATGATTTCATAACAGGCCAAATATAAAATAAATGTTAAATATAGCCTAGATATCTGAAAATATTAGATGATCAGATGATTTACAGTTATATGTAATATGTCATGTTTTATGTTTTTGTATACAGTGATGCAGGTCTACTGTAGTGAATACAACTTTGATCATTTTTATAGCCTACTACTGTATAGTTAACTTTGACCTTGGTGCCCTGACATGTGGCCTTTGTGCACCCCACCAAATATGCCCAACTGAAGGCCAAGTGGCCTTGCCCCTAAAATGGTGAAATTCCAAGCCTAATTGTGGGTATGGCCCGTTATGTACTTCACCTCAAGCCTGAAGTATTTTTTGTAGCTCAAACAAATGTTTTCAAAATTGTGCAGTATAGTTGCTTGCCACATTGTAATTGACTCATATTTGTGCATTCATTCAATTAAGGTGATTGAGTTTTAGTTAAAGAAACAGTTCATGAAGCATCCTACAAATGCAGGCTCATTTATGTGTGATGTTACCTAAATTAGTTTTGAGGAAAAATAACCCACATATCGACATCGGTATCGGCTGATATCGGAATCGAAATTTGAGAGTTGGACAATATCGGCATATCGGATATCGGCAAAAAAGCCAATATCGGACATCCCTAATTGTATTCTGATAACAGACAAGTTTGTATTCTGATAACAGACACATTCATATTCTGATAACAGACACATTAGTATTATGTTTACAGGCAAGTTTGTATCCTGATAACAGGCAAGTTTGTATCCTGATAACAGTCAGACACGTTTGCATTCTTCTAACGGACACGCTCATATTCTGATGACACACACGTTTGTATTCTGTTAATTATGAAATATGTGTTAACAAAATGGCAAAACTCTGTACAGTATTGGAGTCGTGTAGCTGTAACACTGTAATGTAACTCATCTAATGGCTGTTGGGATGTAGGGATTGTAATCTGGTTTGGAGTCACACTCATGTCTAAAACTTGCACGCACGCACACACACACACACACACGCACACACAGATGCTAGGTTTGATTTCCTTTCAGGCACGCTCTTCTCGTTTTCTTGTTTATGCAGACAGAAAAAATCTAATAGCAGGTATCTGGAGACCCACTTCAAGCCCTCTCCTCCTCTCCTCTCCTCTCCTCCCCTCCCCTCTCCTCTCCCCTCCATTCCTCTCCTCTCCCCTCCATTCCTCTCCTCATCTCTTCTCCTCCCCTCTCCTCATTTCTCTCATCTCTCCTCATCTCCTCCCCTCCCCTCTCCTCATCTCTCCTCATCTCTTCTCCTCCCCTCTCCTCATTTCTCTCATCTCTCCTCATCTCCTCCCCTCCCCTCTCCTCATCTCTCCTCATCTCTTCTCCTACCCTCTCCTCATTTCTCTCATCTCTCCTCATCTCCTCCCCTCCCCTCTCCTCATCTCTCCTCATCTCTTCTCCTACCCTCTCCTCATTTCTCTCATCTCTCCTCATCTCTTCTCCTCCCCTCTCCTCATCTCTTCTCCTCTGCTCACTTCTCTTCTCTTCTCCATTCACAGGGCAGCCATTTTGAATGTTCTTTTTTATTCCACATGAAAACAGAGCAGAACATGACGGAGCAGCATGCTCCAACACTCGAGTGGTTCCTGCTTTTTTCTTTGTGTGTGTGCGTGTGTGTGTGTGTGTGTGTGTGTGTGTGTGTGTGTGTGTGTGTGTGTGTGTGCGCGTGTGTGCGTGTGTGTGTATGCCTGTCGTGATAATTACTCAGCCTAGAAATAACACAGGCAGCAGCACAACAACAACAATGCGCAAAATCATTTTGCCTGCGGGGGAAGGAGACAAATTGAATCAGAGACACAAGACTGAGGGTCTATATGAAATCATTACCCAAAGACAATTGACAAAGGGCATTTGGGTGTAGTGGCAATCACCAGGACGCAGATGAAACATGGCATCACTACTCCACACCGCTGGGCTCCGGCTTCTGCGTTTACGTCCAATAAAACAATGACATGAACACACGCACACACACACACTAACACACACAAATGCACACACACACTGCTCTTGGCCTATTATAATGTCTGTCTGCCTGCTTGCCTGCCTGCCACTACTATTGTTATTCTTTAATCATGTTTTCCGTTTGTTTTTCATTATCTGATGTTTATTCTTCATTGTGTGTTGTGCTTCTTTTCTCTTTGATATTTTCACAAACAAAGAACTCTGATGCTGCAGTAAGATCAAGCCAGTGCTGGTGTTGTCAGTAGTACTTATGAAGCTGGGTAGTAGCCATGTACCGTATGTATGTGTGTGTGTCAGTAGTACTTATGAAGCCATGTACCCGTATGTGTGTGTCCTATCTCTCTCTCTCTCTCTCTCTCTCTCTCTCTCTCTCAATGTGTACTGATGTGAAGGATGTGATATCAGGGTTCCATTAACAAGTGTAAACCTCTCTCATTTTTTCTCCCCCCCCCCCCCTCTCTCTCTCTCTCTCTCTCTCTCTCTCTACCTCTCCCCTCCTCCTGTCGTTCTTTCCCGTCTAGCTGGGACGACCTACATCTTCGGCAGGGGAGGAGCCCTCATCACGTACACCTGGCCACCCAACGACCGGCCAAGCACCAGGGCGGACCGGCTGGCCGTGGGCTTCAGCACGCAGCTCAAGGACGCCGTGCTGGTCAGGGTGGAGAGCGCGCAGGGACTCGGGGACTACCTGGAGGTCCACATAGTAAGGACACGCTTTCAGCTCTAAATAGGGGTGCTGTTGGGGAGTAAGGACACGCTTTCAGCTCTAAATAGGGGTGCTGTTGGGGAGTAAGGACACGCTTTAAGCCCTTAATAGGAGTGCTGTTTTGTGGGGACACTACCTGGAGGTCCACATAGTAAGGACTATATTGGCTTTGAGCCCTTACTAAGGGTATCTGGGCATCTGAGGCATTGGGGGGTATCTGAAGAGGGGTCTGTCCCTGTGGTGTTGGAAGAAGGAGGTTCTTGGGGTCTCCGTGTAGTAAGGAGCCATGTTACTAGGGAGTGGAAAGGAAGGGTATCTTTGGGGTGTACAGTAGGGACTGAAAGGAAGGGTATCTTTGGGGTGTAGAGACTGAAAGGAAGGGTATCTTTGGGGTGTACAGTAGGGACTGAAAGGAAGGGTATCTTTGGGGTGTACAGTAGGGACTGAAAGACTAGCTGTAGGTTCACATCGTAGGGAGCAGCTGTACCAAAGATCCTTGATTACTAGCAAGATAAAGCAACGTAATTCCAGAAAGACATAATGACCAATTTATTGGTAAAATTCCACAAGTCTCCATTGACATTAGTGCCGCGAGGGTTTACTCTGGTCTGCATTAAGGGGGATTTTCTCCCCTCCCCCTTGCAATAATCGAACGCGGAAATTGTCGAACGTTTGCGCCTCTCGCTCCGCTTTAACCCTCTCTGGCTGTACTCCCCGCGGTGTTGGGACAAGGAGGCTCTTGGGGGGGTTCTAGCTGAACTAGCTGAATGTCCACAGAGGAAAACAGTAACACTCTGTCCAGAAAACACTCTGGTCCATGACTTTGGAGTTGGTGGAAACAGACACTCTGTTCCTTTGGAGGTGGTAGAAGGGGTATGGTAGTAAGGAAGCGTTGAATTTTTTCTTGATATTCTAGGGATGTTTGGAACAAGTCCTTTTAGATAAGGTTTAAGGTGTATCTTTAGGGACGGAAACTAGGGGTGTTTTTGGAACAAGTCCTTTTAGATAAGGTTTAAGGTGTATCTTTAGGGACGGAAAGATTCACCACCTGGAGGTTCTATCTATCTATCTATCTATCTATCTATCTATCTATCTATCTATTTATGGATGCAGTGTGAGGAGTTGAATTGTTTGTAAGTAAACATGCACCTGTAGGTATGATGATTTTTTTCTCAAGACTCCGATGGCACAAAGGTTGTTATTTACTTTGTGGGGTCTTACAGTATAAGTATAGTATAAGTATATATACTTTTTTGATCCCGTGAGGGAAATTTGGTCTGCATTTAACCCAATCGGTGAATTAGTAAAACACAAACAGCACACAGTGAGGTGAAGCACACACTAATCCCAGCGCAGTGAGCTGCCTGCATCAACAGCGGCGCTCGGGGAGCAGTGAGGGGTTAGGTGCCTTGCTCAAGGGCACTTCAGCCATGGCCCACTGGTCGGGGCTCAAACCGGCAACCCTCCGGTTACAAGTCCAGAGTGCTAACCAGTAGGCCACGGCAACCCTCCGGTTACAAGTCCAGAGTGCTAACCAGTAGGCAACGGCAACCCTCCGGTTACAAGTCCAGAGTGCTAACCAGTAGGCCACGGCAACCCTCCGGTTACAAGTCCAGAGTGCTAACCAGTAGGCCACGGCAACCCTCCGGTTACAAGTCCAGAGTGCTAACCAGTAGGCCACGGCTGCCCCTAAGAGAAAGAGTAAGAGAGCTGCGGTCCGTTTGAGAGGAAAGGTATTGATGTGAAGAGATGTGAAGAGATGTGCATGAAGAGATGTGAAGAGATGTGAAGAGATGTGCATGAAGAGATGTGAAGAGATGTGAAGAGATGTGCATGAAGAGATGTGAAGAGATGTGAAGAGATGTGCATGAAGAGATGTGTATGAAGAGATGTGAAGAGATGTGCATGAAGAGATGTGAAGAGATGTGCATGAAGAGATGTGTAGAGATGTGAAGAGATGTGATGAGATGTGTATGAAGAGATGTGAAGAGATGTGAAGAGATGTGTATGAAGAGATGTGAAGAGATGTGAAGAGCAGGGTTTCCGTTGTCCGGTAATTACCGGACATTGGGCGAAAAAAAAAATGAAATGTCCGAAAAAATTTAATCTCTCCGGTCAAATTGTCCGATTGAAATTGGCTAATGATCCCGTCCCCTAACGCAATCTGAATTTGAGAATAAGCCATAATACGTAAGCCTATATTATGCGTCCTCTGGCTATGTTTTTAAATGAACAGGCTCTACCGTTTGAAAAGTAAGCTATTAAACAACACGCATAGCCTAGGCTATGCTGCATTTCAAATAGGAAGCGCGCGCTTAAAACGTCCATGTTAAACAACGAACAGTGAGGCGGTTCAAACATGGCCAGGCCCAGGCAGACTAGCCTTAAAAGTTTTTTCAGAGGCCAGACGCGGATGATGATAAATTGGTAACGTCTAAAGCCTCAGATGTCCGGTCAACTCCAACACCACCAGATAAAAAGCAGAAGTGTCGGGCGTATCTGTCGGAATCAGTGACATTGGAAGTGGAGTTGCGGGGGATGCGGCCGCTCCAAGACACTGTCATTCTCCGTGTACACTGTCACTGGACATGCAAAGTGTTCTTAGCCCAAAGCATACAGTAGGCCTATGCGTTCTCTGTCTATGATCTAGGGCCTCCTCGACGAGGAGATTAGGCTACTGGTCCGCGAATAATTTCTGCCACAATTAAACGGTATCATTGAACCGTGGCCGAAAGAAAAATAAACTAAACATTTCCCAGAATAGGAAACATTTCCTAATTTATTGTTATCAAATAGAGGCATAGCATTAGGGGGTAGTGGTGTGAGCGCTCATTCTTGTATGTGCGCATCTGTGTAAGTTACTGTAAACAGTCACCACTGGAGATAACGTAGCAGCAACAAACAACGTAGCCTTTTTAAAACAACGAACGAAGCGGACTCTTGCTATCCATGAAAAGATACTGGCTAGATCTTGTTCGGTAGGTTTATGTTAGGCTAATGAACATGTTGCATTCTATACAGCTTGATTATAGCCTGTCTCCAATTTTCCCTTAATTTGACTAATTAAGAAGCGATAATATATTTGACCGGCATATCATCAAAATGTCCGGAAAACGAAACCTCTGCCGGTCACTTTGACCGGCACCATTTTTTTCTACCGGAAACTCTGGTGAAGAGATGTGTATGAAGAGATGTGAAGAGATGTGTATGAAGAGATGTGAAGAGATGTGTATGAAGAGATGTGAAGAGATGTGTAGAGATGTGAAGAGATGTGTATGAAGATGTGTAGAGATGTGAAGAGATGTGTAGAGATGTAAAGAGATGTGTATGAAGAGATGTGAAGACATGTGAAGACATGTGTATGAAGAGATGTGAAGAGATGTGAAGAGATGTGTATGAAGATGTTAAGATATGTGTAGAGATGTGAAGAGATGTGTATGAAGAGATGTGAAGAGATGTGTATGAAGAGATGTGAAGAGATGTGAAGATATGTGTATGAAGAGATGTGCAGAGATTTGCAGAGATGTGAAGATGTTTATGAAGATGTGAAGAGATGTGAAGAGATGTGTTTGAAGGTGTTTCAGCTTCTGAAGCCCATAATTGAGGTCTGCGGGTACTGTGCTGCATGGATCTTTATTTTAGTTGTTTGAGAAAAAGTATGTGTGGGTGTGTAGGTGTGCATGAGTATGCAAGTGTGTGTGTGTGTGTGTGAGAGGAGGTGTATGATGCTTCAGCACATACTGCAAAGTTGGCCTACTGGAGTGATTTAAACCAAGTGAGAAATCAGTCTGAAATTTCTGTGACAAGATGATGGATCACATTTGAACTGCGCCAAGGAGACAGTGCTCCAGCCGAGAGTGTTTAAAACACACCTACACACACACACACACACACAGACACACACACACACACAAGCGTCCGTGTTGAAAGGGAACCTGTTTGTTTTCTGCTATTTTCCGGCTCTTAATTGGGATTG
>NW_027468640.1:4569315-4574315 GCF_046254945.1 Alosa pseudoharengus | reverse complement strand
GAGGAGTTACTATGTACTTTTTTATAGAAGAGCGAGATTAATCAAGGAGCTATTTTATCCCGGCCTTCTCCACCAAGGTCACCGAGTCTACCAGGAGCCATTTTGAACTGTGATGAGTCGGGTTTCGGATGCCAGGAAGGGATGCAGTGCTCACATTCATTAGCCTGCGCTGCGGATCCATCGAATTATTAATCACACACTCGTCCTTGTTTGCTCGCTCGCGTCCCAAACACTCTTGCATTCGCTCAAGGTGAACAGCTGGGACGGTGCAGCCTTTGTTTTGTCTTTTTTTTGTTTTTTCAGAGCCCTTTCTGACTGTCAGAAACAGTTTGAGTTCCCACCAGTAGAAGTTCCTGTGCCATGAAACTTTTATGCAGAATGGTGTGTTTTATGGTGTGTGTGTGTGTGTGTGTGTGTGTGTGTGTGTCGGTGTCAGCGTGTCTGTGTGTGTGTGTGTGTGTGTATGTATGTGTGTGTGTGTGTGTGTGTGTGTGTGTGTGTGTGTGTGTGTGTGTGTGTATGTGTGTGTGTGTGTGTATGTGTGTGTGTGTGTGTGTGTGTGTGTGTGTGTGTGTATAGATATTGCAGCCCCCTCTCATTTTACAATGTTCAGGTCCCCCTTCCCAGACCTCAGCATCCTGTCGTCATGGAGATGACTCATCATCAAAGGCAACCCTGCTGTGGTGTTTCAGCATCACTGCTATCAAAATAATTATAAACTTTGAGTCATCTCTCAATATATGAGTTTGTGTTAAAATTAGACTCTCTCTTCTGTCTCTCTTTTTCTATTTCTTTCTCTCTCCCTCCCTCTCTCTCCCTCCCTCCCTCTCCCTCCCTCCCTCCCTCCCTCTCTCCTTGTCTCTCTCTCTCTCTCTCTCTCTCTCTCTCTGCTTGTCTGTGAAGTATTTAAATGGACCTCTGCCACACAGACACATCGACTGGCATGTCAATCAAAGCCATCAATAGTTCTCTAATGAGCGTTCCCAGCCAGGACTCACATCAGAGGAAGCCCTGTGTTATTCCAGCTATGAATGAATGCGTCTGATTGAGCTCATCCAGATGCATGGAGAGAGAACGCTTCTCGTCAAGGCTGATTGAATAGAGGAGATCTGTGACAAGCCTTTTCTCAGCCTTCAGTCCACAGGCTTTGGGCTGCTGGACTAGTTCACATATTACCTTTCTAGTTGGAGGCTCTGTCAGCTCCAGGCCTAATCTGGGTGTAGTCTGTGGTGGACTTGAGATTACAATGAGCTGGGCACAAACCCACACCTCTGGCCGGCTTTAAGAAGAGAGAGAGAGAGAGACAGAGAGAGAGAGAGACAGAGAGAGGAGGGGAGAGAGAGAGAGAGAGAGAGAGAGAGACAGAGAGGGGGGGGGAGAGAGAGGGGGGAGAGAGAGGGGAGAGACAGAGAGAGAGGGGGAGAGAGAGAGAGGGGGGGAGAGAGGGGGGAGAGAGAGAGAGACAAAGAGAGAGAGGTGGGAAGAGAGAGGGGGGAGAGAGAGAGGGGGGGTCTAATTTTAACACAGACACACACACACACACACACACACACACACACACACACACACACACACACACACACACACACATATATATATACACAAACATCAAACACATACTGTACACACACAAACACATATCTACACACACACATACAGACACAAACACATAGAGAACAGCGTATCCTAAATGGTCGTTAAGTAACATAGCCCATAGGTAACATAGCTATAGTCTTTCCTTCTTAAGTGCTCTCTGGATCTGCAGCTCTGAGCAGAGGAAATATATATGCATGTCCCCATATGTGTGTGTGTGTGTGTGTGTGTGTGTTAGTGTAAAAATGTAGAAATAGTAAAGAGTCTGTAGAAATGATTGGAATGTATAGCGTAGTTGAACGCGAGTAGATGTACAGTTTGGGCAGCAGCTCAGGCTTTAGGCTGCTTTGTGTTTTGTCTGTTGTCCTGAGACCCTGAGGAAGATTTACTCAACCGGCCCCAGATTATTTTTACCAATACATCACATTTCTCTGTCAACATGCTGACAGCCAACATGCAGTCGGTAGTGTGTGTGTGTGTGTGTGTGTGTGTGTGTGTGTGTGTGTGTGTGTGTGTGTGTGTGTGTGTGATGATATTCACACATTCAGAATGCTTGGTGTATATATAGCGCTGCTTGTCAAGGAAGAATAGAGTCAGGCGTGATGCACACGTACACACACACACACACACACACACACACACACATATACACACATACACACACACACACACACACATACACACACACACACACACACACACACACATACACACACACACACACACATATACATACACACACACACACACACACACACACACACACACACACATACACACACACACACACACATACATACACACAAACATGGCGACTCACAGACGATGAGTCACAAGCAGCCCTGGGAAAATAAAAATAAAAACAGCAGACATGTTTTCCATCTTCCCTGCAGGTTACACATATGAACACACACACACACACACACACACACACACACACACACACACACACACAAACACACACACACACACACTAAAGTATATATGAGAGTATGGCATCAGACTGCCAATGATCTTAATGATGACACTCAAACTCAGAAAGCACAGCAGGAAGAATAAGAGGAGACTTTTGACATATCGGTGTTTATATGTTTGATTATCTTTTTAAGTCATGTTATCACTGAACTTGGTGTTTATATGTTTGATTATCTTTTTAAGTCATGTTATCACTGAACTTGGTGTTTATATGTTTGATTATCTTTTTTAGTCATGTTATCACTGAACTTGGTCTTTATATGTTTGATTATCTTTTTAAGTCATGTTATCACTGCACTTGGTGTTTATATGTTTGATTATCTTTTTAAGTCATGTTATCACTGAACTTGGTGGATGGAGGAAGACTTCTGTGTTTTGCCATAGCAACAGCCCTAGCCAGAGGCCGGTTGTCAGAGGAACTGAAAGAGAACAGTGGAGCCGAAATAAATAATCCAATCAAATCACATCAAATTAGCACACAGACGGGCAGATGTATAATCGCTTTTGCGCCCCCTTGAGGAGTATTTTCTTCGCAACGTGCGCATAAAAACATGGCGTGGTATGTACTAACAGGCTGCCCCTTGGGTAGGAGAAACTTTCAAAGACAACAGTAGGGCTATTCAGAGCCCCAGTTGTGCATCTATATCAAAAGCAACCTTAACTTATGCTGGCCTCTTACTGTACCCTCACCTTCATGTCATGAAAATCTTCCCTTGCCTACGTGCACAAGTAGTTTGAGTAGAACTACTGATCTTCATTATTGTTGACATCTTATCATGTATTGCATTATTTCATGATCGCTAAATGCTTGATTCCTTTTAATGTTGTCATCAGTTAACCTCATTCAACTGCGCTTGCGATTGAAGTATGGCATTCAGTTGTGAACGTTGGCAAATTGCGGTAGGGGGAGTTTAATGTTGGAGGTGTGGCAAACACCTCGTATCGTCATATCGCCCCGCTCCTGCAGAACCTGTTTTAAAAGGCCATTACAAACATAATATACTTCTCCAAATGAAGCATCTTCATTATCATCCTCTCCCTTAATATACCTGCATAGACACACACACACTTGCATAGACACACACACACTTGCATAGACACACACACACTTGCATTAGACACACACACACTTGCTCACTTGTTCGCCCGCTGTCTCAACCCAACCCCCCTCGACCCGTTGTATAAGCACTGCTGGGTTTTTGAGGAAGTCCCAAAACAATAAAAATGACAAAGAAGTCCGCACACTAGAGCTCCATCATTTTTTTTCTTTGTATTCACCACATGTGACGTTTCGGGACACACTGCCCTTCCTCAGACATAGGACAGGTACCTAGCAGCCCATACTTATACTATTTGAACACCTGACATCACATGATGCAGGTGATTAAAGTGCCGAGTGCAAAGTGCTTCAAGTGCTAGTGTGCAAAATGCAGTGTGCAAAAATGCAATAAGTACAATACAATACAATAAAGTGCCAACGTGCAATAAATAACACAAAGCACAACAGTATTTCAATGCAGTCATATACCAGATAGTACCACTAGATCACATTGAGGAGTAGTGAAAAATACAAAAGTTACATAAATGTTACAGGCAGCCACATCAATATGTGCGATATATGCAACATTAACAACGTCAAATAAGGAACCGATCAGGACAAAACTAACAGATTGGAATTCAGGATCAGAAAGATATTACACCATGCTACAGATCAACACAACAGTCCAAAAAAGGCCAAGGTCAGTTCATAGAAAGGGACGCAAGTCAAACTCTTCATTCATTCCTCTAGGGGCTAGAAGTCCCAAAACACACACACACACACACACACACACACACACACACACACCTACACACAGACAGAGGGAGTGTGAGTTTACCCAAACACATACACACATACACACACACACACACTCACACACACACACACACACACACACACACACACCTACACACAGACAGAGAGAGTGTGAGTTTACCCAATACTGCTTAATTAAAATGATGTCTCAGCGGAGGCTCAGCACTCCTCCATGGCAACACTCTGGCCACTGCAATATCACCACCGCATCGGTCACACTCAACAGCTCATCTCCCCACACACACACACACACACACACACACACATTCTCTTTCTTTCTCTTTCTCTCTCTCTCTTTCTCATTCTTTCACACACACACACACACACACAGACACACACACACACACACACACACACACACAATTTAATTTTCAAGATTTACCTTTCCTCCCATGTGCACTACTTTCTAGGGCATTAGATTTTGGAATGTTGTGTGTGTGTGTGTGTGTGTGTGTGTGTGTGTGTGAGAGAGAGAGAGAGTGAGAGAGTGCTAAACTGAGAGAGAGCTAAGGTGTGAGAGAGAGAGAGAGAGAGAGCGAAAGAGAGAGAGAGAGAGAGAGAGAGAGAGAGAGCGAAA
>NW_027468640.1:4561815-4564315 GCF_046254945.1 Alosa pseudoharengus | reverse complement strand
CCTAGAAAGAGAAGTATTGTAACTGATGCCTAGTTTCAGTAGATGCCTAGTTGTTGACAGGGTGTCCTGAAGATGCCTGGACTTGATGTCTGCATTCCTGCCGTTGCGTGTGTGCTGGTTCATGACCAGAAAGCAGCGGAGGAGTCTTGCTTCGCCCTGAAGGGACTTACTTTCCCAATAATGACCGGCGTTTTATGCATTACCCTGCTTATTATATGGCTACTTGCCAAAACGAAAAAAATAAACTCCACGATATGTCTCTTTACATTTTTTGTTACCGTTTTGTTCTGGCTTTTGCTGCGAAACAAATAGTTCGAAACACACGCTGAATTTGAATCAAACATTCTTTAGAACACAGCTGATCGACCGTCTGCCTTTACTTTTGAATGAAAATCCGTTGCCATTGACAGCGGTCATTATTCAGCAGGCACGGCGCTACGGGTGGGCCTGGACGGGCCTAATAAAAAAAAAATGATATATTTTCATTTTGTCAAGAATTATTAAAAAGCGGCAATTAATCTCATAAACTGTGCTAAAATAGTCTAAATGTTTAGTTTTCAAAACTATTTAAAAAAGCTGGTGATGTTTCTGTGCAAGTTCAGCAGTGCCAGATACGTGAGGTTCTGGGTCGGATCTAGCTTGTCGGTATGCTAGGCTAGATCCAAGTGATCTGAAAGTGTGAAAATAATTTCCAGTAAAGGACAGTGTTGCAACAGTCGTTGTTTAGGTACCTTAAACGTGCACAAACGGTCTCGTTGTATCGATGCAACCAGATGAAGGAGAGCTGAGATCCATAACACCTAGCACATCTCTATGGCTTAATAATGGCTTCTGAAATGCTTTTTTTTGCAATGCAGCAAACGTTGTTGATATTGTGATCGTTGATCTGATTTGCATTAAAGGGCCTAATGGGTGTGATTGATCTTTATGAGCTCTCTTGGAGCATGTTTTACATGACAGATGACGTTGTCAATGAACAAGTGCTGTGCCCGAGGGGTAGTCGCCAGCTGATTTTGCCAGGGCTTCAGCCCCGAATGTATTTTGTACAGCTAACAAATATGAAACCATTATTCCGATCGCGCATTGAAACTTTGAGATGAGATGTACGCATTTAACACGGGTGAACTCACTCTTCTTCATGCAGCAGATTTAACATGAACGTTACCTTACATAACACATAATTTGGAACGTAGGCTACGTGCGCGCGCGAGGTTGGGCATGTCATTGTTTGCATTTGATATGTGGTATACGTTACAAGGAAATCGTGAAGTCATCAATGACAAGGTGGTGGTGGAGTTATCCTGTTCTCGTCATTTAGGCTAGCCTACAAGTTCAGGTTTGTTATCAAGTTCAGGTATAGCCTCTAGCCCACAGTCTGGAGCTGGCCAAACAGTGGTGGCCTACTTTGTTTAGTTCGAATTAGTGAGTCTTCAATGTTCCGTTCTCCCTAAGCTAAGCATAACAAACCATATAATGCATATTGCTATTTAAAAGCCACTCTGCTAGGTGGCTATATAGTTCATTTCTAATAGCAAACAGAAAATGTCAAGATAGCTAAATGTCATTACATCCTCTAATTGTGAAAATATTATTGTCCATAATATTCAATCAATGTGGTGCAAATGAGGCTTGAGTCAGTGGATTAATTTATGAAAAGTGAGCAGCAAGTCAGGCAAAATGGGAATTATGAAAACCGTTTAGACTCTATGGGCTAAGCCCCGAAATGTTTTCAACTGCCCTGCATATTGATTGAAAGTGTCGGGCAGTGTGATTGATCTGTATTGTTGAAAACCTAAAACAAATTAAATATTCGACCTCATGTTATACAAACAGAACTAAACTATGTTTGGGGGAAATATTAGATTCCCACTTTTACAGCCTATAGGCCTTCGAGAGGTCTATTCGAGAGATGCGCTAAAGCACAGCCAGTTTTTTTTTAAGGCCCACCCACAATTGGTCCAAAACTGGAATCCTGGCGCCGTGCCTGTTATTCAGAGGTCCTTAGACGAAAAAAATGACCGGTAGAACTTTGGGAAATCCCATTCAACTCAATGGAGCGTTGTACTTGCATTGTGAAAAGCCGTATAATAACTTAATATATTTTAGTACGTAACTGCTATCTCCTGCCACCTTCTTCCCTCAAACACCATATTATCCAGTGTGTGTGTGTGTGTGTGTGTGAGTGACATAAGGGAGAGATAATGTTTTTTTTTGTTTTGTTTAACATCCACCCACACGTATACATTTATGAAGATATACACACACACACACACACACACACACACACACACACACACACACACACACACACACACATACAGTAAAACATGCCCCACAATGACAACTGACTTCTCTGTTACTGTGTGTGTGTGTGTGTGTGTGTGTGTGTGTGTGTGTGTGTGTGTGTGTGGCCACATGTCCTCTGGCACTGCTCAGCAATCCTTAGGTCAGCCAGAGAGGACCTGTGAGAGCACTAGGGTGAGAGGGCATCTGTGATGTT
>NW_027468640.1:4524315-4526815 GCF_046254945.1 Alosa pseudoharengus | reverse complement strand
TCTCCTCGCCTCCTCATCTCCTCGCCTCCTCATCTCCTCACCTCCTCATGTCTTAAGGCCTCCTCACCTCCTCATCTCCTCATCTCCTCGCCTCCTCATCTCCTCACCTCCTCATCTCCTCACCTCCTCAGCTCCTCATCTCCTCATCTCCTCGCCTCCTCATGTCTGGGAGGGTTCGGGAAGGCGTGGTGTGGGCGACACACACACACACACACACACACACACACACACACAGCGGAGCGTTGGGAGGGTGTGGGGGGGCGTGGTGTGGGCGACACACACACACACACACACACACACACACACACACACAGCGGAGCGTTGGGGAGGGTTCGGGAAGGCGTGGTGTGGGCGACACACACACACACACACACACACACACACACACACACACACACACACACACACACACACAGCGGAGCGTTGGGGAGGGTTTGGGAAGGCGTGGTGTGGGCGACACACACACACACACACACACACACACACACACACACACACACACACACACTCACACACACACAGCGGAGCGTTGGGGAGGGTTCAGGAAGGCGTGGTGTGGGCGACACACACACACACACACACACACACACACACACAGCGGAGTTTTGGGAGGGTTCGGGAAGGCGTGGTGTGGGCGACACACACACACACACACACACACACACAGCGGAGCGTTGGGGAGGGTTGTGGAACGCATGGTTTGGGCCTCCGCCTCGCTGCGCACACAGCCGACTGCAGATTTTAGAGCTTAATGGCGCGATGAAAGCACTCTTGTCTTTAGTCGGGCGCAATCGAACCCTCCCACCCAATGGCACTTCGGCATATCGCCCCCCCCCCCTCCCACACACACACACACACACACACACACACACACACACACACACACATTTACCCACACACACATATACACACAGAAAGAAACAGACCTGGGCGTGGGTCCAGTGCGGCCAAGCATGAGCTGGCTTTTATCGGAGGTCTTTTTCACGGGGCGCTGCGCTCAAATAGCCCCTGTGTGATTATGACAAGTTTATTTCTCCACTTCGCCCGGTCCTGTCTCGCTCTCCGTTTGCTCACGGTTCCTCTCCACTGTCCCTTTGTCTCGTAAATTGGCCTGAGTGGAGACAGGACAGAGAAGGTTGTCGTCAGCAACCACAACAATATCAAAACAACAACAACGACGACAACAATAACAACAACGGACATCAGGTGACATCAGGTGTTTGGCTTCTGCTCCATCTTGCCTGGGTTCTCCTCGTTGTTCCGTGAACCCAAACTGTCCACGAAGCCGAGACCATCCTGCACAAAGCCGCCGCGTTAATAGGATTATCTTCTTTCCAAACTGCAGCAATTTCCCCTTGCCTTCCTCGATTTGCAGATGAGGAGTCTGATTAGAAAAGATTGGCCCCAATCTATTCGATGGCACAGTTTTCTCCTCTCCTGCAATCCCTACTTTCCTCCTCTCTCTCTCTCTCTCTCTCTCTCTCTCTCTCATTCTCTCTCTCTCTCTCCGAATCTTGCGCGTGTTTCTCAAACCCGCGGGCGCGGGAGACTTACGCAGAAGCGGCAGCCCATCTCCGAGTCACGGTACATTTTGCCGCACTCCTGCTTTGTCAAACGCAATTAGCTGGCGCGGTTCGGAGAAGCGCCTTTCTCTCCACTTTGTGACGGGAGGGAGAAGAAAGTAGAGCGGTTAATTAGCGCCGAGTGCCTTGCACTGAGCAGATAACCGCTACCCACTCCCCAATCATCTCTGTCAGGACATCTCCCCTCCTCTCCTCCTCTTCCTCTCCTCTCTCCTCTTCTCTTCCTCTCCTCCTCTTCCCCTCCTCCTCCTCTCCTCTCTCCTCTTTTCCTCCTCTCCTCCTCTTCCCTTCCTCCTCCTCTCCTCCTCTCTCCTCTTCTCCTCTCCTCCTCTCTCCTCTTCTCCTCCTCTCCTCTCTCCCCTTCTCCTCCTCTCTCCATACTCTCCTCTTCTCTCCTCTTCTTCTCTTCTCCTCTCCTCCTCTTCTCCTCTTCTCATCTCATTCTCTTCTCCTCTCCTCCTCTTCTCTCCTCTTCTATTCTCCACCTCTTCTCCTCATCTTCTCCTCTCCTCCTCTCTCCATACTCTCCTATTCTTCTCCTCTTCTCCTCTTCTCCTCTCCTCCTCTCATTCTCTTCTTCTCTCACCATACTATCCTCTCCTCCTCTTCTCTCTCTCTCCTCCTATTCTCTCTCATTTGTAAAGACAAGAGGAGAGAAGAAGGGATGAAGGAAGGGAGGGGGGAGGGAAGAGAATGCAATCTCCTAATCCCCATTGTGCCAAATTTACAGCGCCCTGAAACACAGATGTCACACACACGCACACACACACACACACACACACACACACACACACACACAATCATTACCTCTATGGCAGACAGGCAGGCAATCAACAAATTAGCTGCTGAAGCGTAGCTCCACTATCATTAGCAACTAGCAACCCTCACTATCATTCTATCTCTCTCTCTCTCTCTCT
>NW_027468640.1:4514315-4519315 GCF_046254945.1 Alosa pseudoharengus | reverse complement strand
CGGACACACACACACGCACACATATGTGCAGCCTCACAAAAGAAACACTGACCTCATTAGGGAATTTAGCTGAAATGAAATACCTACACACACACACGCACACATCAGCGTAGATATGTCCATAAGTACATACATATGCGTAATCTACACGCACATAAATGCACCCACATATCCGGTTAAATCCAAACATGCATACATAAAGAGTACACACCCTTATTTATAGCCACACATACAGTATGCAGACGTGCACATTGTGTATCCACACAGCCAGCGAGAATACACTTTCACATACTCACATGTGCCTATGCACTCTCTCTCTCTCTCTCTCTCTCTCTCTCTCTCTCTCTCACACACACACACACAGTACACACCACAGAATCCCATTAGGAAAGTCATAAGATCAGGCAGTGTGACAAATTGAATAGAAGGCTCTAATGCTGATTTAGCCCAACTCTTGGGTGGTGTGTGTTATGAGCTGCAGGAACACACTGCCTGCTGATGTCATATGAGTATGCCCCAGAGACACACACACACACACACACACACACACAAACACATACACACACACACACACATTGAGAAAGGCACAAACAAACACCAAACTCGTTCAAATACACAGAAACACATAAAAAACACTCCTAAACAGACTCAAGCACAGAGAAACACACTCAAATACGAAGCTGCTTACCACCTGGTGAGCCTGTTTTGCTGTTCTGCTCCCAGCAGGGGACTGATGAAGCAAATCACACACACACACACACACACACACACACACACACACACACACACACCGTTAGCTGAAACCAAAGCACATTCACTCCATCCTGGCTCCTGTCTCCTCCTCTTCGCAAACACTATAATTACTCCATTAGGTCACTTGAGTCTCCACAGCCCAAATACACTACAAACCCCATAATCCTCGGCACCCAGCTGTGCCGCCCACTTCCTGCTTTCCCAGGGGCCCATTAGTATGTCCTGCAGCTGGCTGGAGAGATCTGAGGCTAATGGAGAGGGCCTGACTGACATCAGCAGAGGAGGACCAAACGGGGGGATCTGATGTGATGCTCGGGTGCCATGGTAGCACATTAGTGGAAGAGGGTTGTGCAAATAGTGACCCCAATCTTATCCTGATCGGACGTCCAAATGAAATGGCTTATGAATTATGCAGGGAGAAAGACCCTAAACGGCAACTGTGTGTGTGTGTGTGTGTGTGTGTGTGTGTGTGTGTGTGGATTTAGTGTTGTTCTGTCATTTTCACAGAGGGGGGAAAGAACAAGATTTCTGCTGGCCTTATACTTCCAGGTCAAAGTTCACTCTTTTCATGAGGGCAATCAGATAGCAGGAATCCCTCTCACATGTGTTACCATGAGCACCCCAAAAGAGCTGAGAGCATTTCTGATGAACCTGTCACATTCAAGAGATACAACTTACTGACTTAATCCTCTTCCTCTCTTTCTTCCTCTCTCTCTCTCTCTCCCTCTCTCCCCCTCTCCTCATCCCTCTCTCTCCGTCCCTCTCTCAGGTCGTCAGCTGACCATCTTTAACAGCCAGGCGTTCATAAAGATCGGTGGTGGTGAGAAGGGCCGTCACTTCCAGGGTCAGGTGTCGGGCCTCTACTACAACGGCCTGCAGGTGCTGAAGCTGGCGGCCGAGGGCAACCCTAACGTCCAGGTGCAGGGCAACCTGCGTCTGGTGGGTGACGTGCCCTCGGTGCTGGCCACCGACACCACCGCCACCACGCCACTCGCCGACATGTCCACCACCATCATGGAGACCACCACCACCATGGCAACCACCACCACCCGCAAGCAGCGCTCGCCAACCATACGGGACAGTGTCACACAGGTGAGTGAGACACACGCACACACACACGCACACACGCACGCACACGCACACGCACGCACACGCACGCACACGCACGCACGCATGTATGTTTGAAAATCTTGAATTTGTATCTAACGTATTCCACATTCTAGAACTCTTTTTAAATCAAAACAGCTCTTTTACACTGTGAAGGGTTATCGCATGAACGAAGATGCTCTCCAGAGTGCGTTATTTGTTATGGATAAATCAGGCTTTTCATCTTGCCTAAGATGTGATTATGGATGCCAGAAACCTTTTACCAACGTAATTAGGACGGACACTAGTTACATACATGAACATCTGCACACAGCAAATTGTGCTGAGACCCAAAGTTAAATAAACAATCAGGCCAATGGGAAAACACAAACATCAACAACAACAAAATTAAAGCAGCAAAAGACTGAACACTTTGATCGTTCCTAAGTGATTACGGAAATATGGCTGCGTATGAAGTCAGAATTGCCTCAGGCCTTTAGAAGTCTGTGTGCTGTTTAGTTTCCACTTCCTCCTTAGCCATGCGTCTGACACAGACACTAGTTTACACTGCTCATCTCAAACACCTGCTGGTGGCAACGCAGTACACTTCATCTGCTGTGCTTGTGGATTAGGCTACTGATTAGTATATCTCAAAACAGAAGCGATATGTCTGGAATCTACCAATTATGCATGTGTGTGTCTCTGTGTGTATATGGGGGGGGGGGGTATGCATGTGTGAGTTTGTTTGTTTGCCAAATGCATTTCCCTGCTTTGCTAAAACCGTAACCACAATTATGAACACAAAATTGAATTGAGTGTTTGCTGAATGCATATTTTAACTGCTTCGTGGCCTATGGTTAGCAAACGTGTCATTTCCTGTAGTGAACGGCCATTCATCAATTCCATTGAGATCAATTAGCCATTCATCAATTCCATTGAGATCAAATGGCCTGTTATGTGCAGTACAGTTGGCAGTAACGCTGCCCGTGCTGTGTCATTAGCAGAGCCGGACAGTAACGGAGGACTAAGTGCAGTCCTGCATTAGGGCTGCCCGTGCTGTGTCATTAGCCGCCCCTATCCGCGGCCCATTTTGAGAAACACAGCAGCCTCCATGGGTCGCGTGCGGAGGGCAATGCTGAGCACAGCTGGCTTTAGACACGCTGGTCTTTTCATTGGCAATAAGAAGGAGGCATTGTATAAAATGGTGGCTGCTAGATTTCTAACCATGCAATTACTCTCTATTATACCAGCCTTTGCCTTGTCCAAACATAGTATCAGCTGATGACATGCATAGCAATAGCAGAAATCCAGCCTATAAGTGTGGTGTTCTTTTCCATAGTCTAGTCAAATTGTCAAATTCCACTGCAAAATAATCTAGTTTAGATGCTCTCTCCCTCTCTGTCTCTCTCTCTCTATCTCTCTCTCTCTCTCCCTCCTTCTCTCTCTCTTTCTCTCTCTCTCTCTCTATTGCTGTAAATTCTGTCCATTTGAGTGGAAAAGATGTGGCCCCTCTCATCCAAATATAGGCGGATAATTACCACTTGGGTCTAAAAGCCTGATTTGTTGGGGAGCGAGGATGAGGCAGAGAGAGAGAGAGAGAGAGAGAGAGGGCGACCCAGTAGATTTAAGGGAGTAGCTTCTGTCTGGTCACCTTGATCAAGTAGCGGCTAATTAAGCGCTAGCCGTTGGACTGAAGCTGTTTATTTTCACTGGGATTCAGCCTCTCTTTGTGTGTTTATACTTTCGCGCTCGCTTGCCCACAGGCAAACTGGACCAAAGAGCCATGGCTCCCAACTGGCCGTGCGGGGCTGAGTGGAGCGGGCGACGAGCTGCTTAATTAAACCAACATGGCCTTTCCAAACGGGCTGTGGTCACAGCGTCGGCAGCTGAGCCATTATTAGTCTCCGAGCAGAAGAGCGGCTTGCATCATCCCGCAGAAACGCACTCCGAGCCAGGCGCCCCTTTAACTAGCACTTAGGCAGCTGCGGAGTGATGTCACGGTTACACTGGGCCGCTGCGGAGTGATGTCACGGTTACACCAGGCAGCTGGGGAGTGATGTCATGGTTACACCAGGCAGCTGCGGAGTGATGTCACGGTTACACCAGGCAGCTGGGGCGCTGCGTTCTCATGCACACAGACCCATTACAGCGGTAGAGTGGCCACGTTACCTGGCCCAGGTGTAGCTCTGTGGCCGTACGGCTTGGGTAGAGTGGCCACGTTACCTGGCCCAGGTGTAGCTCTGTGGCCTGCAGCTTGGGTGGAGTGGGCAGGTTACCTGGCCCAGGTGTAGCTCTGTGGCCTGCAGCTTGGGTGGAGTGGGCAGGTTACCTGGCCCAGGTGTAGCTCTGTGGCCTGCAGCTTGGGTGGTGTACAGTCCAGCACTGTAGCTGCGAGCCGCCATGGCACATATAGCATAAGCAGCCTCTGGGCTGTGAGCTGTGTGGTTGTACAGCTAGTCATGATGGATATATAGTCCAGCACTGTAGCCATAATGGACAGTTTGACCAGGATGGTAATGGCCACAGATGTGTTTGAGGAGAAAGCGCTCCAGGTTAATTGCGCAGTGACACCACTCATCGTGGACGTCATGGAGCCCACTGGACGTGACGGTAGGACGGTAGGACGGCGGCTTTGTGAAACGAGCTGTAGAGTGATGGACGCCGTGGCCTGTGTGCTCTCAGCGAGACGCCATCATGGACAAATAACTATCTCCACTCCACACTCTGCTGTCATTCGTTCGCTCGGCCTCTCTCTCTCTCTTTCTCCCTATTTCTCTCTCTCCCTTTCTCTATTTCTCTCTCTCCCTTTCTCTCTATCTCCCTTTCTCTCTATCTCTCTCTCTCTCTTTCTCCCTATTTCTCTCTCTCTCCCTTTCTCTCTCTCTCTCTCTCTCTCTCTCCAAGTGATGGTGCTGTTTATATTGTCCAATGACAGGGGTGCTCTTGGCCAGCCTGTGATTAAAACAAGAGCGCCGTGGAAATTCATTTTACGTGCCAAGCAGCACTTAATTGAAGGATGCCATTATGGTAATGCCTCTGGTCATTAGAGCTGCCCTGAGATGGACTACTGTACATGTAGGCCCTTCACTCTCAGCCCTGACAGAGAGGCTTAAGGATTCAGGGTATAGTAGAGGCAGGGAGCAGGTGAGGGGGTAGTAGTG
>NW_027468640.1:4501815-4504315 GCF_046254945.1 Alosa pseudoharengus | reverse complement strand
AGAGAAATGAGCAATGACCACATCAATGCTGACCATATACTTTCCTCTCTCTCTCTTTCATTCATTTACTATCACTCTCTTCCTCTCTCTCTCTCTGTATTTCATTCACTTTCTCTCTCCCTCCTTTCTCTCTCTCTATCCCCCATCCCACCATCTCTCTGTATGCTGCCCAGCTGGTGTAGTTATCTCAGATCTAATGTCTGTCCTATCTGCTGGTCTGTTGGTCAGCTGGTGTAGTTATCTCAGCTCTAATGCGCTTCCTATCTGCTTGTCTGCTGGTCAGCTGGTCTGTATAGTTATCTCAGCACTAATGTCCTTCCTGTCTGCTGGTCACCTGGTGTGTGTGTATAGCTATCTCCGATCTAATGTCCTTCCTGTCTGCTGGTCTGTATAGTTATCTCAGCTCTAATGTCCTTACTTTCTGCTGGTCAGCTGGTGTAGTTATCTCAGCTCTAATGTCCTTACTGTCTGCTGGTCAGCTGGTGTAGTTATCTCAGCTCTAATGTCCTCACTGTCTGCTGGTCAGCTGGTGTAGTTATCTCAGCTCTAATGTCCTCACTGTCTGCTGGTCAGTTGGTGTGTATAGTTTTCTCAGCTCTAATGTCCTCACTGTCTGCTGGTCAGCTGGTGTAGTTATCTCAGCTCTAATGTCCTTACTGTCTGCTGGTCAGCTGGTGTAGTTATCTCAGATCTAATGCGCTTCCTGTCTGCTGGTCTGCTGGTCAGTTGGTGTGTATGGTTATCTCAGCTCTAATGTCTATACTGTTCTGTGACACCCAGAGATGCTGTCAGCCTTATTGAAAGCTTTGCTGGGCTTCATGGCTCTCTACGGGAAGCGGCCCTGGCTGTTGTCTCATCTCACGGTGCTGTTGTCTCATCTCACGGTGCTATTGTCTCATCTCACGGTGCTGTTGTCTCATCTCACGGTGCTATTGTCTCGTTCTTTAACAAAGCGGCGACAAGTCCACTGACCACCAGACTCATATCAATGCGAGAATGTTAATTTTCCATTTTGTGCTGCTCAACAAAATGCCAGACGCTTTAATCAGTGCAGCCATTTGTAAAATGCCAGTTTCATTAAAATGAAGTTCACACATAAATATTTAAACAAATGTTCAATGCAAGTGTTTTGAGTGGGAATGTGATATTTTCAGAAACGTAATTTTCTTTTAAGTGAGCACATGTTGAGTTTTAAATCTGGCAGAAAATAAGCAAGTCTCTTTGATTGTCTCCACATTCCAAAGAGGTGCTGCGCTTCATCAAATAAAAAGAGCTTACACACACACACACACACACACACACACACACAAACAAAGCAAGAGAACAAAAGAAAACACACACTGACATTATCTCCAGCCAACCCAACAGAGTGTGTATCAATAGTATGTGTCCACACCAACACACCGTGCAAGTGTGTAAAATTATAAACAACTTTTTCCTGTCAGATTAAAGGACTGACTCGGTTCTCTACTTTAATGAGTTTGGTGGGGTTTTTTTTCTCTGGCGAGCCCCTACTGAATAATCTAGAGAGGAGACTTTAGAGTGTTCATTTGGATGAAACATCTGTCCACCACTTTGCTAGAAATAGCACACAGCAGAGAGGGATGACAGCACATCTGAACATCAGGGGGAGAGAGAGAGGGAGGGGGAGAGAGAGAGGGGGAGAGAGGGAGAGAGAGAGAGAGAGAGGGAGAGAGGGAGAGAGAGAGAGAGAGAGAGAGGGGGAGAGAGGGAGAGAGAGAGAGAGAGAGAGAGAGAGAGAGAGAGAGAGAGAGGGAGGGAGGGGGAGAGGGAGGGAGAGAGAGAAAGAGAGGGTGAGAGAGAGGCATGGTGAGAGAGAGAGGGAGAGAGGGAGGGGAGAGAGAGAGGGGGAGAGAGGGAGAGATATAGAGGGAGAGAGGGAGGGACAGAGAGAAAGAGAGGGTGAGAGAGAGGCATGGTCAGGGGGAGAGGGAGAGAGGGGGGGGAGAGAGAGAAAGAGAGGGGGAGAGAGAGAGAGAGGGAGGGGGAGAGAGAGGTATAGAGGGAGAGAGGGAGGGACAGAGAGAAAGAGAGGGTGAGAGAGAGGCATGGTGAGAGAGAGAGGGAGAGAGGGAGGGAGAGAGAGAAAGAGAGGGGGAGAGAGAGGGAGAGAGAGAGGGAGGGGGAGAGAGAGAAAGAGAGATGAAGCTAGACCCGGCGAAATGGGAGAGAGAGGAAGAGAGTGATAGAGAGAGTAAGGAGAAAGAGAGATGAAGATAGGCCCGGCGAGATGGGAGAGAGAGGAAGAGAGTGATAGAGAGAGTAAGGAGAAAGAGAGATGAAGATAGGCCCGGCGAGATGGGAGAGAGAGGAAGAGAGTGATAGAGAGAGTAAGGAGAAAGAGAGATGAAGATAGGCCCGGCGAGATGGGAGAGAGAGGAAGAGAGTGATAGAGAGAGTAAGGAGAAAGAGAGATGAAGATAGGCCCGGCGAGATGGGAGAGAGCGAAGAGGAAGAGAAGGTGGTGAAGAGGTTTCAT
>NW_027468640.1:4212961-4500461 GCF_046254945.1 Alosa pseudoharengus | reverse complement strand
GATGCCACTCGCGTTGGCGCCTATGTGCGGAGGCCTATATGGATGGCACTCGTGTTGCCACCTATGTGCGGAGGCCTAAACGGCATGCGTGCGTGCGTGCGTGCGTGCGTGCGTGCGTGCGTACGCGTGTCCGTGTGTGCCTGCGTGTGTGTCTGCGGGCATGCGTGCGTGTGTTTGTGTGTGTGTGTGTGTGTGTGTGCTATAGGTCACCCCACCATTCATACCAATCACATGGATGCATGCAGATACATGAGCTTATTTTGGCTTCTCAGACAGGGTGAATAGAGGTGGCAGACTGCATTTTAACCAGCCAGCGTTGCGTCTTGACCTCCGTCTCCTCCGAAGACCGAGTGGAAACTCAGCGGGCTTTCCAACGCAGTCAATTAGCCGTGCACCAGCATGCGCACCTGTGATCGGCCATGCCTGCCACGTAGCCTACACACACAGGCAAATTCATCTGCAGCAGGCATGAGAGACAGAGAGAAAGAGAGAGAAAAAAACTTTAATGAGAGACATGAACAAGTTCAGCAGAAGAGAGATGTAAAGCAAATCACACACACACACACACACACACACACTTATATAAATCAATATTTGTAGAGGGTTATGGTGAGGCCACTGTAGATAAGATGAGTGCATTAGGTATGCTACTCGCTGCTCCCTAGCACAGACACACCAGCTCTGAACAGCTGGACATTCACACCTGAAGATTAACACACACACACACACACACACACACACACAGAGCTGCACATTCACACCTGAAGATGAACACACACACACACACACACACACAGCTGCACATTCAAACCTGAAGATGAACACACACACACACACACACACACACACATTCACACCTGAAGATGAACACACACACACACACACACATTCACACCTGAAGATGAACACACACACACACACACACACACACACACGGCGCTGCTCATTCACACCTGAAGATGAACACACACACAGGTGCTACTGGGTGCTGATGCCAGCCCTGATTTGTGCATTGTTTTTGGTTAGTCATGTGTGTGTGTGTGTGTTTGTGTGTGTGTGGGTGTGTGTGTGTGTGTGTGAGTGTGCGCGCGCGCGTGTGTGTGTATGCTATGCATTACATGATGGTGTGACGGCAGGGTGTGTTGTGCGTGTGTGTGTTTTGACATTGGTGGACCAGTCACTACTAAGCTGCTTGTGGAGAAGAGGCAAAAGGTTGTGTTAATGCAGACACACACACACACACACACACACACCACACACACACACACACACTATATCCAGAAGCTGTGTGAAGAGACTGCTGGTGACTGCTCTGCTCTGCTCTGTGTGTGATGGTTCAGGGAGTTTTCTGTGTGACCAGATCAAGTCTATTTCCCCTCTGACACACACACACACACACATCCACCCTCCCACCCAGACACACACACACACACACACTTGCATACACACACACACACACACACACACACACACACACACACACACCCACACACACATACACACACACACACACACACACTTGCATACACACACACACACACACACCCACACACACCCCTCTCCTGATGGTGCAACTAATTTCCCCTATCCTCCTAGATCCATCTTAGTTGCCTCAGTGCTTGATGAGACACAGTGTTGACTTACTGAGGAGGATGTTCAGTAAAAACACTTTAGTTTCATCATCAGAAGATGTGATAGGAAATTAGTGTCAGTGGACCCCCCAGTATGACCCTTGCTGATTGGTCTCCTCTGACTGTCTGCAGGCCCCCTGCTGGCAGCCTTTGATAGTGAAGGAGCTCAGACCACTTACGCAACTCATGATCCCGCCCCCCCCTCCGTCCAATCAGAAAGGGGTTGGGGGCAGGGACAGTGGGGTTGGGGTCTCCTTTGATAGTGAAAAATTATGTGTGTGTCCCTCTCTCTCTGTGTATGCTTGTGTGTGTGTGTGTGTGTGTGTGTGTGTGTGTGTGTGTGTGTGTGTGTGTCAGTGGGGGGCACCTGACAGCCAACTCCTCTGACACACTCACACACACACACACACACACACACACATACACACACATGTACATATAAAGAGAGAGAGAGAGAGACACACACAATATTATCTATATAACCAATATAACCAATATTATCATCCCTACCCTAACCCTGAAGCGCTAACCAGTAGGCCACGGCTGCCTGTAAACACCAGACTATTTACTCTAAACACCAGACTCTTCACTCTAAACACCAGACTATTCTCTCTAAACACCAGACTTCACTCTAAACACCAGACTATTCACTCTAAACACCAGACTCTTCACTGTAAACACCAGACTCTTCACTGTAAACACCAGTCTCTTCACTGTAAACACCAGACTATTCTCTCTAAACACCAGACTCTTCTCTTTACTGAGTCTTCTCTCTCAACACCAAACTCTTCTCTCTAAACACCAGACTCTTCACTCTAAACACCAGACTATTCTCTCTAAACACCAGACTCTTCTCTTTACTGACCCTTCTCTCTAAATACCAGATTCTTTTCTCTAAACACCAGACTCTTCTCTTTACTGACTCTTCAGTCTAAACACAAAACTCTTCTCTCTAAACACCAGACTCTTCACTCTAAACAATAGACTCTTCACTCTAAACACCAGACTTCACTCTAAACATCAGGCTCTTCTCTTTACTGACTCTTCACTCTAAACACCAGACCCTTCTCTTTACTGACCCTTCTCTCTAAACACCCTCTTCACCCCTCCCTGTTTTTCTCTCTGTCTTTACCTCTGTTCTTCTCTGTCTTTCTTTACCGATCTTTCTCCCCCTCTCTTCTTTCCTCCTCTCTCCCTCTTTCCCCCCCTCTCCTCCTCTCTTCTTCTTTCCTCTCCTCTCTCCCCCTCTCTTTTCTCCTCTTTCCTCTCTCCTCTCTCCCCCTCTTTCCTCTCCTCTCTCTCTTTCCTCTCCTCTCTCCCCCTCTCCCTCTTTCCTCTCCTCTCTCCCCACTCCTATATGAAGGCAGATATCTGTACCCTCATACACAGAGCCCTACTGAGCAGTCTCCTGGTTGTTTCCATGGAAACACAGCTTTTTGGGGAAGTGGGGTGGGAGGGATGTCTAACCATACACTAACTTTTCTCTCCATCGACAGCGCTTCATCTTTAAAGGCTTGTGTTACTATCTCTGTGTGTTCATGTCAATATGTGTTGATATTTTGAATCCTGTGTTAAGACAAGCCACACACACATACACACAAACACACACACACACATTGGGCAATGACAAGGGCTTGATTCGGTGTTGGAGTGCAGTTAATCCCCTTCCCTAGATCCCTCCTGCACACCCACCCCACTTCAAATGCCACTCTTAGATACTTTTATTCACCTCATCAACATGTAAATGGCTTGCAACAATGTTTTTTTTTTTTTTAAAAATGAGAAAAAGAATAATGTTCTTTTTAGAAAAATCAAACCATTCTTGCAACACAGTTTGGGACATGGATAACTCATGGGGTAGCCATTGTTAGCCACAACCCTTTCTATAAAAAATATATATTTAAAAAGAATGTCTAAAATCTAAATTTAATGATCTATTCTTCTAGCCTGTGTGCACACAGCACTTCCTACTAGCAATGAAAAATCCAACAAAGAAATGCATTCCGTGTCGATGTCTAACTATAACATGTTCTTATCTTTAAAATTACAATGTCATTGTACTGCTAACCAGATTGCCATCCTGTTGAAATGAATATTTTTGTAAGATGTGTTAGCCGAAACAGTGGCATTAGTTGCTGACATGCAAAAACAAATGTAACCCTACATCCATAGGTGAATAAATGTCTGTAGTTGAATACATAAAAAATAGTTTCATATGAAGCCCAATATCTGTATGATACATCTAACATTTGGGAGGGAAATGTATTAATTATTTTAGCTGGGGAAATGATCTGGTGGTTTATATTCATGTACAGGACAATGTGCTGTGTAGTGTTTATTTTCCTCTTTATGGGGACTCAAAGGGTTAACTACCAGTGTCCCGAAGTCCATATATGATTCTGAATAATTATATTTAGACTGAACTAAATAGGCAATGTAGCTGGTTTCCTTTGATAGGGTGGGGAATATAGCCATAGAATATTGATTTCGCAGTACAATATGACATGATTTTCTTTTCATTTTTTGAATTCTTCTACAAAATGGGGGGAAAGTTGTTTTCTCACTCTCTCTCTCTCCGAGAACAATCTTACACAGCTTTCTTTTTGTAATTTTTTTTTTCATGCAAAAATCATGCGGCCAATTTGTCGATGTAAGTGACCTGAACTCCCTGGTTTGCTATCACATTTAACCCATCCAGCCTCAAAGAGACAGACAGACAGACAGAGAGACAGAGAGACAGACAGACAACGCAGGCCCAGTCAATGAGGACAGACAGCTAAAGTACCCATAGCCTTCTGTAGCACATAGTTTGTGTAGAGCTATTGAACTCATATCTGTAGTTTCCCACTTAGATGTTGTACCTGTACAACATTAACTGACCAGTTAGAGTTTTAGCAGCTAGATAAGTGAGGCCAGATAGTCAAAGGCAGAGAAGATAACTGTCTCTCATGTGTTAGCTGAAGACGTTAGGCTTAAGAATAATCTAAAACTGTATACGTGTACCAAATGTCTAAGACTAGGCCTAGAGAGGCTTCTTAACTATGTAGACTAACTAATGGTGAGCTAAATCTATGACTATATGACTAACCTCATTTTCAGTCTAAGTGATGTTCTAATGATGCATAGAGCTGTGTTGATGTTGTTCATTTATTTTATTTTTATTTTTTTGACGTTTCTTTATGGTTGTGTTCCTGGTGGACGCCTGACTCGATGAGTGTCTAACGCTCTCTCCCTCTCGTCCCTCTCTCTTTCTTGTCCTAGGAGGTGAACTAGTGTTGCCCATTATAACAGTGGACTCCCTCGACCCCCCCTCCATCGCCACGCGCTTCCCCGTCCTTCCCCCGCCCCCCACCTACCGGCCCTTCCTCACGCTGCTCGAGACCACTAAAGAGTCCCTGACCCTGCCTAACGGGGCGCGGCCGCCCTGCCCGCTGGACCAGGAGGACTGCGACGAGCCCGCGGAGGTGTCGGCCTACGGCTCGGGCGAGATGACCGAGTCGGACGACGAGGACTATAACAAAAACTCGCCCCTCGTCACCGACCGCACCATCCTCCCGCCTCCTCCTCCGGCGGCGGCGGCCGAAGGGGGCGTCCAGCTGAGCCCCCGCGACCGCCACTTCTCCCGCGCCCCGCCCCTGCCCCCTAGCAACAGCAACAACAACCCCCCCGACCCACCGCACCATCACCGCCCCCCTTTCTCCTCCACCCCCACCGCCAACCCCGAGCAGCTGGGCCCGCGCGTCAAGCCTGGCGGCCCTGCGGGCAAGATGAACACCCGCGGCCAGGTGCTCCTGCCCCCTGTAGCCCCGGGGTCGACCGACCCCGACCGCCCCCTCGGCGTCACGCACCCACCCAACTTCCCTCGTGTTCCCACTACAGATCCGTCCTCGCCGGACCGGGGCCCGCCCGGCGCCGTGGAAGTGATCCGAGAGTCCAGCAGCACCACGGGCATGGTGGTGGGCATCGTCGCCGCGGCAGCCCTCTGCATCCTCATCCTCCTGTACGCCATGTACAAGTACCGCAACCGCGACGAGGGCTCCTACCAGGTGGACCAGAGCCGCAACTACATCAGCAACTCGGCCACGCAGAGCAACGGCACGCTGGTCAAGGAGAAGCAGCCGGGCACAGCCAAAACCACCACCAAAAACAAGAAGAACAAGGACAAGGAGTACTACGTCTGAGGACCAGACTCTGGAGAGGGGGAGAAACAGAGAGAGAGAGAGACATGGAGAAGAGAGAAGGAGAGAGAGGGAGAGAGAGAGAAGTGGATTGAGAGGAGGAGAGCAGGTGTTGGATCAGATTGGCTTCAGCATTGTCACTTCCGATCACATATTCACTTGATTTACATGTTTATTAAGTGTTGTCTACAAGCTTTCCTAATGATAGGGAACTAGCCTCCCTCCCATTCACATCTCAGTACTGATGCTAAGGCAGGATGCTAATCAGAATGGGAACCCATAACAAAGCCCTTATATGGTCATGGGTTCGTAAAGTCTCAGCTAACACAGAGAAAAGCAAAGATGCAGCCAAACATATTGTTATAATACCCGTATATGTGCCAATAGCCCTAACGTGTTCCTGCAGTTCCAGTATAAGACCGCAGGGGGCACTGTCTGTGGAACAGCATTTTCTAGCCACTAAAGTGATTCATCCAACTGAGGGAGATGTTCAAAAAAAAAAGCTAGAATCCATTAGGTGATTTAGTCTGAAGACATGAAAGGAACGAATCATAATGACAGATTCTGGGTTTAGGATAGAGAATTAAATCACCAAATTTTGAGTCCAATTAGTGCTGAAGGCATTAACAGGAGGTAACAACCACGGCTAAATCTCATCACGTAAAATACTGCCAGTATAGCTCTGTGTCAAATACGCCAGCCACTCTGATCAAAGTATTCAGAGTCGAACCGCCTCTCAGAGAAACTTGCTCTCTCTCTCTCTCTCTCGCTCTCTCCTCCTGTCCTTCCCTCACTCCCTCGTTCATTTCCACCTGTCTCACTTTGTCTTTCTGTCCTCTCTCTCTCTCTCTCTCATCTCCAACTCTCTCGCTCTCTCTTTCTGTCCTCTCTCTCTCTCTCATCTCCAACTCTCTCGCTCTCTCTTTCTGTCCTCTCTCTCTCTCTCTCTCATCTCCAACTCTCTCGCTCTCTCTTTCTGTCCTCTCTCTCTCTCTCTCATCTCCAACTCTCTCGCTCTCTCTTTCTGTCCTCTCTCTCTCTCTCATCTCCAACTCTCTCGCTCTCTCTTTCTGTCCTCTCTCTCTCTCTCATCTCCAACTCTCTCGCTCTCTCTTTCTGTCCTCTCTCTCTCTCTCATCTCCAACTCTCTCGCTCTCTCTTTCTGTCCTCTCTCTCTCTCTCTCTCATCTCCAACTCTCTCGCTCTCTCTTTCTGTCCTCTCTCTCTCTCTCTCTCATCTCCAACTCTCTCGCTCTCTCTTTCTGTCCTCTCTCTCTCTCTCATCTCCAACTCTCTCGCTCTCTCTTTCTGTCCTCTCTCTCTCTCTCTCATCTCCAACTCTCTCGCTCTCTCTTTCTGTCCTCTCTCTCTCTCTCTCTCATCTCCAACTCTCTCGCTCTCTCTTTCTGTCCTCTCTCTCTCTCTCTCTCATCTCCAACTCTCTCGCTCTCTCTTTCTGTCCTCTCTCTCTCTCTCATCTCCAACTCTCTCGCTCTCTCTTTCTGTCCTCTCTCTCTCTCTCATCTCCAACTCTCTCGCTCTCTCTTTCTGTCCTCTCTCTCTCTCTCATCTCCAACTCTCTCGCTCTCTCTTTCTGTCCTCTCTCTCTCTCTCATCTCCAACTCTCTCGCTCTCTCTTTCTGTCCTCTCTCTCTCTCTCTCTCATCTCCAACTCTCTCGCTCTCTCTTTCTGTCCTCTCTCTCTCTCTCTCTCATCTCCAACTCTCTCTCTCTCTCTCTCTCTCATCTCCAACTCTCTCTCTCTCTCTCTCTCTCATCTCCAACTCTCTCGCTCTCTCTTTCTGTCCTCTCTCTCTCTTCTTCTGCTCACCTGCTCTCGCTCTCTCCTCGTGAGTGGTGCCCAGCGGAGGGGTCAAAGGTCAAGCATGTAGTGTTCATAGCTGAAAAAGAGACACAAGCTGTTTTTACTCTGGGGGAAACACATACTCAGAATGGGAAAAAACAAACAAACAAACCAAAACAACAACAACAACAACAACAACAACAAATAAGCAAACATGCAACAGAGACAGCGAGAATCACCACGACAACTAGCAACACAGGAGAGCTGAAGTGATGGATGCCGCATCCTCAGCTGTCTCCGAACAGCCAAACTGCTCCTGATCGTCTTTTTTCGTTTTGAATCAGCTGATTATGAGTCATGTGGTGGGACTTGGACTTAGCCGTCCACGCCATCTCTGAGACCAGAAAATAAGAAAAAGAAAAAAAGAAAAAATGAAAAAAATAGTAATACCTAAAGCCGCAAATGACTCAGTTCTATATGAATATATATGTACAGACAGTGACCGCAAAGACTGATGGGGACCTATATAGAGGAATGACAGAGATGCTCGACAAACAGAGCCATGAAAAGTTGGACTTAATATTGTTCCGGAAAAGCTTGTCCAGTCATCTCCCTCCCCTCACACCCTCTCCAGTTGGGACAACCTGTCGACGTGTGTGTGTTTGTGTGTGTATGTGTGTGTGTGTGTGTGTGAGCGTGCCTGCGTGTGTATTTGTGTGTGTTGGGGTGAACGCAACCTTTCAGCTTGAACTGCAAGGACAACCAGGATACTCGTGTCTATTGGTTGGTTGATTTCCGTTCCAACGTTTGTTTGTTTTTTATTTCCCATTCCAAGCTCTTGTTTCTCCATTTGCGTTGTGTGTTTTGTTGGCGTCCCTGAGGGAGACTCTGGTGCTGTGCTTCAGCTGAGAGTGAGACGGAGACTCCGCCTGCCTTTGGCATCTCAAGATGGCCGACGCCCGATCTCTCACCAACCTCCAGTGGACAGCAACGCAGGGACAAACCGCTGGACACTTTCAGTGGAAAGAACCAAGCAGACACACACACACAGACACACACACACACACACACAAGGATTCATACACTCACTTATATACACACATGGATGCTGCACACAAAGCCACGTGTGCACCTGCTGACAGAAATGCTGGTTCTTTTGCTGTTGCTGCTGTTCAAGTGAACTCTAGTATTGCGATTTTCTCGACTCTATTAAAAGAACTAAACTGTATCATGAAAAGAAAAGAAAAACCTTAAAAAAAAAGTTTGTGAAATGTCTAAATATTTGAATCATCCCATCACTGAGAAAAAAAGAAGTGTTTTCCCTATGAACATCCCTGTTTGGAGTTAAAAAATATATATATATACAGAAATGGCTAATTCTGGGAAACAGCAAACTTTATATGTCCTTCTTTTTTTAATTTTCCTCCTTTTTTCCTCATCTGTGTTCACTGTAATCATCTGGTTTGCAAATACTAAGACCCAGAGGTGAGTCCTCCCCCCCCATGAACAGTTTTCTATTTTCCGTTCCACATTTACGCTGATCCAGGCTTGTCTCCACTTATGTAACCATGGTGACCGGCCTCGCACGGGTCATTTCCTCCCCCACTTCCTGAACCCTTTTCCTTCTGTTCTCCTGTTGCTCTTCTGTTCTCCCTGCCGGAGTCGGAGCTTTGAGCTTTCTCTAGTTGCCCACTCCTGCCCTAAGACGATGTCTCTCCCTATCGACTAGACCTGTGTACTCCCCTTCTCTCTCCCTCTCTCTCTACCTCTCATTTAGTTTGTCTCTGCATTTCTTTTTTAAGTTTCCCATCATGCCCACGCCACCACCCCCCCCCACCCCCCCCTCCGACCCGCCCCTCCCCCCCCGGGCAAACATGCTTCTCCCAGTAACTTCCTGTTCTTTCTAAATGTTATTGTAAAGTGTTCAGTGAATTGAATCTAAATATGTGTACATTATCAGAGGGGAATACAATTGGTTATATACTTCTTAGACATGGTCTTGTGTGATTCTTTACATTGCCTCTCTCGTCTGCGCCTTTACTCTTTTATTTTCTGTCCCTGAATCTTATTCTTTCTTTCTTTCTCTCTCCCTCCCTTATCTTTCTTTCTCTCTCCCTTATCTTTCTTTCTTTCTGTCTTCCTTCCTGTTTTTATCTTACCACTCTCTTAATACTTGATATGAAGTGTACCGATGTACAGTACATGCTGCTGCTTCTGCGCAGAGATGATCTTTTCCCTCACAAGTATGGTGCCACTTCAAGGAAGCTTCCGAAAGATGAAAATATGTCCTCGCTGACCCAGCGAGAGAAGGAGGTGAGGAGCACTACTGTAGGTGAACATACCCAGCACGTTTGATCATTTCATCTGAAGATGACACAGAATGGAAAGCCTTTTTTCGCGGGCTTTGTTGAGTAAGCAGTCTGGTGCATGGCCACGAAGCTAGCGTGAAGCAGACGCACGGGTGTATCCTCCTTCAGGTGTAAATCTGGGACTGAAACGACCACTAGAAACGGGCGAATCTTAACAAAGACACTAGGAAAGCATCCCTCTGGTCACCGCACCATTCCACAAGTTATGGTAGCGCTTCAACTTTAAGAGTATGTTATGGTAGCGCTTCAACTTTAACAGCATGTTATGGTAGCGCTTCAACTTTAACAGCACGTTATGGTAGCGCTTCAACTTTAACATTCCACACGTTATGGTAGCGCTTCAACTTTAACATTCCACACGTTATGGTAGCGCTTCAACTTTAACATTCCACACGTTATGGTAGCGCTTTAACTTTAACAGTATGTTATGGTAGCGCTTTAACTTTAACAGCACGTTATGGTAGCGCTTCAACTTTAACAGCACGTTATGGTAGTGCTTCAACTTTAACAGCACGTTATGGTAGCGCTTCAACTTTAACATTCCACAAATTATGGTAGCGCTTCAACTTTAACAGTATGTTATGGTAGCGCTTCAACTTTAACAGCGTGTTATGGTAGCATTCAACTTTAAGATTCCACACGTTATGATACCGCTTCAACTTTAAAGAGGCCCTATGCAACAATTTTAGCAAAAATTACCTTAATTATACAGGTTGAGAGTCGTTCTGATGGTTCTGCAACACTTTTTGGGTCGTTTGGTGGGTGCTTCGTCTCCCCCTAGTGCTTCTCCGCGGAAAAACCGAATATGCAACTTTCTGGTCACGGTCGGAACACATCCGGATGTAACTCGGCGGAAATACTCGAAAATGTAGTCAGATTTAGTCAGATTGTAGTTTCTAAGAAGACTGCAAAACGGACTCCGACTTGGCTTTGTTGCTGTTGAAATTGTAAGTAGCCTACCTTTGGGTGAACTTCGTTTTTGTAATGTGATTTTTGCTCGACCGTTTTATTGTGAGCCCTATGTGTTTAGCTTGGTTTATTGATGCTAGCTCGCTAGCTATTGGGGGTTTAGCGTAGCAGTCACTTGCTACCGAAGCTGCAGGGGGAGCTATGTCGTGAATAATGCAAGCCCAAATCAGGCGAAAACCCAGAAACAGCAAAGGAATAACCAGACCTGCATAGGGCTTCTTTAACATTCCACACGTTATGGTAGCGCTTCAACTTTAACAGCATGTTATGGTAGCGCTTCAACTTTAACATTCCACACGTTATGGTAGCGCTTCAACTTTAACAGCACGTTATGGTAGCGCTTCAACTTTAACATTCCACACGTTATGGTAGCACTTCAACTTTAACATTCCACACGTTATAGTAGTGCTTCAACTTTTACAGCATGTTATCAGTCCCTCCAGGATTTCGCGAGGATTTTTTGAGATTGTTGCGATCTAAAATGCCTGATTTCGCGACAACTTTTCTAAAAAAATTGCGATGGAGATTGCGGTGTTTTTAGCTGTTTGTTGCTAAGAAATTGCGAGAGGAAGTGAAAATTGCACAAATAGTTGCGATTTTTTTTTTATTATTATTTTTTAATTGAGGGTAATTAAGGTTAGTAAGACCAAAATCACACGGATCATCTTGATGCTTATTAAAAAGGATAAGTAAAGGTAAATAGTAAGGGTTACAGAAAATCAAAGTAGGCCTACTTTATTTGTGTAAATACTTTGACTGGGGTAATTCACAAAGCAGTATAACCTTTCGTAGAACTGTCCAAAAAAGACAGCCCCCTAAAGAGATGGCATATGTTTCAATACATTCATATATGTTGTAGTTCATATCTTTTTAAAAATTAATTACATAATTACTGATAGCCAACTAAGTATCTAGTAATTTCATATTGATTTAAACTATTAGACTACACTTTTCTTTAATGTTATTACATTGGTGGTGTGTAAGTCTAATTGACTGCCTGCCACTTTAAGGACGTGAGAGTAGCGTAATAACATATTTAAGTGGATTGGAACGCTTGCATCTCACTGTGTTCGGCTACGACTCGAAATAACTTTTTGCATAGTGCATTAAGATATGTGGATAGAATTCGGGATGTTTTCTATGTCATTAGTTAAAATAAATGTTAAAAAATAACTCGTATGAAATCATTCTTGGATCATAGAAGAGGTAAATGTCTTACAATGTTATTAATTTCTATGATTTTGGTAGCACTGCACTACACAAACTAAGCCCACAAGCTTGCAAACATGACACGAGCTAAAAGGAAATCGTAAACGTTTGCCAATGGGCAGGGTTGGGTCAGATTACTTTCAAATGTAATCCATTACTGACTACAAATTACATGGCAATTTTTGTAATCAGTAACGTAATCAGGATTACCAAAAACATGTAACGTAATCTGATTACTTTAGGATTACTTTTAGATTACTTCAATAAATATGCCCCTAAGTAAAAGACACCACCACTGAATTGATGAAAGAATTCTAATTCTATTTTTCTGTTTATTATTATGACCGCCGCGCAGCGAAGCGGCGGTCATATAGGTTTAGTCTTTTTTTTTTTTTTTTTTTTCGCATGTCCAAATTTCTGTCAATGATTCCCGGGACACTGAAAGACCGGGGTAGACGAAACTTGGTGGGCATGTAACCCCATATGGATAGCATGGAACCATCGTTTTTCGTTTTGATCTGTAGCCCCCCCGCTGGACTGCACCCCCCGAAAGGAGGGTAGGGCAGACACAGTTTTCTGTGAATATCTCGAGAACCGTAAGGTTTAGGAGGACCATTTTTTTTTTGTATGTTGATCTCAAGGGGCCATGTCAACCCATTCCATAACCACTCATTTCATGTATAGCGCCACCTAGTTAAACACAAAAAAGTAAAAATGAGGTGTTGTAATCGCAGGTATCTGTGACCTAACATAGTCAAAACTGCACGAAATTGGAAGTGTAGGATCCTTATGACACCCTCTGAATGCACGCCAAGTTTCGTGGAATTCCGTTCATGGGGGGCCACACAATAAATTAATTTATGTTACTATACACCAACTGGCTTGTAGGTGGCCGGAGACAGTTTTCTGTGAATATCTCGAGAACCGTAGGGCCTAGGAGGTCCACCTTTTTTTTGTATGTTGATCTCAAGGGGCCATGTCAACCCATCCCATTACCACTTATTTAATGTATAGCGCCACCTAGTTAAAAATTAAAAAGCAAAAAATTAGGTGTTTTCATCACAATATCTCTGGCTGACATGGTCAAAACTGCACGAAATTGAAAGTGTAGGATCATTATGACACCCTCCGAATGCATGCCAAGTTTTGTGTACTTTCGTTCATGGGGGGCCTTACAATAAAACAATTTATGTGTACATTTAGTGACGTACACCAACAAGGATTCCCGGGACACTGAAAGACCGGGGTACACAAAACTTGGTGGGCATGTACCCCCACATGGATAGCATGGAACTGTCATTTTTCGTTTTGATCTGTAGCCCCCCCGCTGGACTGGACCCCCCGAAAGGAGGGTAGGCCAGACACAGTTCTCTGTGAATATCTTGAGAACTGTAGGGCCTAGGATGACCATTTTTCCGTATATTTGCCTCCAGGGGTCATGTTAGCCCAGTTCATGTGCACACATGTGCACAAACAGATACACACACACACACACATTCACAGTAATCATGACACATACTCACACAGTAGACATATGTACGCTTCCATGCACAGGCACATACGCAGGCACGCGCACACACACACACACACACACACACACACACTCACACACACACACACACCCACACACATAACATAAACATAACACAAACAATCAAGAATTTCTCATAATTATGAACAGGCAAGATGGAGGTGGGGTTGTATAAAATGAATTTTACATGTTAAATCTATGAACTAATCATGTTTTGGTACTTGTTGTCTAGCAGATACCAGTGAGAATTGAGTGTGGATAATGCAATTTAGTGAGACAGTTAGAATCATATAGGGCTTTCAGCGTGATTTCTTTTTGTGGAAAAAATGTGCTGGACTGGGCGGCGGTCATATTTTGTACCGCTCTGCGGTACATCTAGTTTCATTACATCTAAGAAATCTCTTTGCTCTGAGTAAAGCATTCCTGTGTGAATTAACTGATCTTTTCTTCCAAAAATCTTAATGTAGCCCCTTGTTTTAGTGTTACCATTTACTTTGAGGTCACCAGGTCCCATTGTCTGAAAAACACCCAAAACTAATACATTTCTATAGCTATTCTCCACTTTGGGGGTGGTATTTTGGTGGTTGAAATTTTCCCCATCCCAAAATTGATCACTTAGTCATCATGGATGTGATCATGGATCACTATTCTCCAAACATGCACAACTCAACTTAACCTTTATAAGGGCACACCTGGACAATGAATTTAGCTTTTGCTGCATTTTTTTGACCCAGGGACATGGCCTGAGATTGAATGACACCATGTCCATTTCAATTGTGGGGGTGAGAAAATTATTCCTTTGGGATGTTTTTCAACCAGGGGGACCTGGTGACTTTCTCAAAGTAAACGGTAACACTAAAACAAGAGGCTACATTAAGATTAGGAGGAAAAGATCAGGCAGTGTGCCGAGAGACCTGCCCCAATAGTAAATAAGTTAGTAAGTAAGTATAGATACTCTTTTGATCCCGTGAGGGAAATTTGGTCTCCCAATCCGCGAATTAGTAAAGCACAGTGAACACACAGTGAGGTGAAGCACACACCAACCCGGAGCAGTGAGCTGTCTGCTACAACGGCGCTCGGGGATCAATGAGGGGTTAGGTGCCTTACTCAAGGGCACTTCAGCCGTGGATGTGGGCATGGGAGAGCAGTGCTCAACCACTTCCCCCGCCCACATTTTTTGTACTGGTCGGGGATCGAACCGGCAAGCCCGAAGCTTGTCGAATTAAAAGATAACTAGGCTATCATTAAAAAGTTGCATTGCTTGCATAATAAAATGTAATCAGGTAATCCCCAACAATGTAACTGTAATCTGATTACACAATTTTTTTATTGTAATCTGGGCTGATTATAGTTACTTGATTTTTGTAATCTGATTACGTAATCCAGATTACATGTAATCCGTTACTACCCAACCCTGCCAATGGGTTGCATATTGTAGCCTACTCAAATGTCAGTAAACCAAGTAGGCCTTAATTAACTTACTTTCATAGCTTAGGCAGGTTAGCAACACTAGGTTGAGATGACAGATGCAAGTAAAGCAGATCATTAACGTTAGGGACCGTTCGTTATTTATAAACGGGGTCACCGGAGGGATTTTGAGTGCTTTAATCAAAAGTTGCATGACCCTCCCCTGCCTGCAAGAAAATTGTCAACGACCCTCCAGCAGTTTTTCCAAAAATGACATGACCCTCCCCGGCCAATCGTCGATAACTAGCGCTATGGAGCGCTATGAAAACACATCGACTTATGCAATCGTTCTAAACTCACCCTCTGCTTTCTGATCTTACACATCACACTTCACCAAGATGGTGGCCATTTCTGTAGATTTACTCACTAACATTGTTGTGGAAACACAATAAGCATGGAAACTAAATGCACACTTCCTGCAACTGCATTAGCCTACTTGAAATAATTTACATGAACACATGAACTTGTTGCTATGGACTCGTCTCTAGGCTTCCTCAGTCATTGTAAAGCTGCCGAAGCTGAACATTATCCAAAACTCAATTTCTCAGACGAGCGTCAATTTGGGAGCTTGCTACACTCCTTCCTTCTCAAATGACTTGAAAAGACCGTTTGCACAATTTCACAAATAATCACAGGGACCGAAAAATACCTAACAAGCCAACTTTTTCCGGGTTTAGGCCTATCATTTTAACTTTTCCCCGCTGTCTTCCCGTTTTAATATTTTCCCGTAGAATATCCCATATTACTGTAATACTCTCATAACATTAGTCCTGCATTCTGGCCTGTCTCTGTGTTGTCCTGTTGTTACCCCTTGCCCTTCCAGAGAAACAGATGTATTTAAATCATCGTTTTGCTTGCTTGAATGCGAACTCAGAGTGATGTTAACCTACAGTAGGCCTATTTAAGTTAACGATGTGGTTGTTGTGAGAGCACGATTCATTGGCGCTTGCAGTGTTCGGCCGTAGGCTATGTCTACGTGCGCACCTGCCAGGCTAAGAGCCAAAGAAATCCCCCTGTATATTCACTCCAAGTTGGCCTACCATAACTTACCAACTCTAGCCTACACTGTAGACCATAAACTGGCTATTTATATGACCAATGTATTTGTATTCTGTATTCTGCTTTATGAAGCAGAATTACGCACTGCTACTTGGAAAGTAACAAATTTTTGTTGGCAGGAGAGAGAATGACAGCGATTAACAAATTGCACTTGTTGCTGGTTAGCAATAAATAGGGCCTAATATATTTTTTTTGCAAACAACAAAAACAGAAAGGATGGAGACAGCAAAGCTAGAGATGGGCAGGAACAAGGTCAATTGGTAGAAATGCTTGTCAAAACGTTAGGAGCTGGATGTGTGGATGAATGAAGCACAAGTATGCTTTATAAGCATGCACACTGTTTAAAGTTAGGCTAGGCTACACGGTAAACTACAATTAAACCAAAGTTAGCTTTTTTAGGGCTGGATAAAGTTGACTAAATGGATATAGGCTGTTAGGCGTGAATAAAGTAGCCTAGGCTACTTTGTTGCTCCAACCCTTCCAACGTTAATGGGACGGATGTTGACATTTTCCGTATTTGGCGTGAGAAACCCGGGAAATCTCCCTCATTTTCATTGTTCAATATTGACAGAGTAACGAAAGAGAACGTTATATGGCGACAGAAATCAACAATCAAACAAGCCACTTTGATTTTTTGCTGTTTTCATTAATACAAAAGATGGGTGACCCCCCCCTCCTAGACAAAAAAAGTTAGGTGACCCTCCCCTCAACAAAGAATAAAAAAACATGACCCTCCCCTATTTTCCTCCGGTGACCCCGTTTATAAATAACGAACGGTCCCTTAGCCTTTTATTTATTGTCATCAAAACTGCAAAGGAGTGAACAAGTTATCTCTGGTGTCTGCAGAAGTGAGTGTGGCATCTGAGTCAATATTCTACGCGAGGGGCTGTGAAATTTCACGGGGAAACCATGATGATTGGTCAAATTTGCGAAAAAGTTGCAGTGTTTGGACAAAATTGCAAGGTCGCCCAGAATTCACGAGAATTTGCTGAATTTGCGTTAATTGTTGCGATCGCAACATCGCGAATTCCTGGAGGGACTGATGTTATGGTAGCGCTTCAATTTTAACATTCCACACATTATGATACCGCTTCAACTTTAACATTCCACACGTTATGGTGCCGCTTCAACTTTAACAGCACTAGTGCTTCAACTTTAACAGCATGTTATGGTAGCATACAACTTTAAGATTCCACACGTTATGGTAGCGCTTCAACTTTAACAGCACGTTATGGTAGCGCTTCAACTTTAACATTCCACACGTTATGATAGCGCTTCAACTTTAAGATTCAGGTAGAAGTAGCTGGGGCTTATTTTGAATAGTCTTTCTCTGTAAATATCTATGCTAACATCAGAGAACAAGGTGAAGTCCTCTGTTCATCCACTCTATATCATCTTTAGTAGTTTAGTTAAAAAAAAAAAACATAAGACTTTATACCCTTTATCCTACCCTTTATCACCCTGCCTTCAGGGCACCAGCCGTAAGGATTTTTTGTGTTTTTTTTCCTGAATATACCACGTTCCTCCATCCCAGCTCTTCGTTCCCATGACGACACCTGAAGAACTGCTGAGACTCTGAGTGCACACTAGCCTCATCCAATCAGCACACAGTCCTGTAGGACGGCTCTGTGAGTCATGCGATACGTGAGCGATGATGCGTGCCCAATGATGCATGAGATGAAGAACCCTGCCTGTGGGGAGAAACATAGGAGCCACACCCAAAGTGGCACACAAGCACACATACAGTACACACACACACATACACATGCACAAAGACACACACACATACAGTACACACACACACACACACACACACATACAGTACACACACACACACATACATGCACACACACATACAGGCACACACAAACACATACAGTACACACACACACACACACATGCACAAACACACACACATACATGCACACACACACACACACACATACATGCACACACACATACAGGCACACACAAACACACACATACAGGCACACAGACACACACACACACACACAGGCACACACACACACATCCACGCACACACACACATGCACACACACACACACACACATGCACAAACACACACACATACATGCACACACCTCCACATACATACATGCACACACACAGGCATACACACATCCACACACATACATGCACACACACATACAGTACACACACACATGCATGCACAAACACACACACATATACACACACACACACATACAGTACACACTCACAAACACACATACATGCACACACACATACAGGCACACACAAACACATACAGGCACACACACACAGACACAAACACACACACAGGCACACACATTCACGCACACACACACATGCACACACACACACACATATAGTACACACACACACCTCCACATACATACATGCACACACACAGGCACACACACATCCACACACATACAGTACACACACACACACATGCACAAACACACACACACACATACAGTACACACACACATGCACAAACACACACACACATACAGTACACACACACATACAGGCACACACAAACACACACACACATACAGTACACACATGCACAAACACACACACACACACATACAGTACACACACACACACATACATGCACACACACACACACACACAGGCACACACAAACACACACATACAGGCACACACATACAGACACACATAGACACACACAGGCACACACACACACATCCACGCACACACACACATGCACACACACACACACATGCATGCACACACACATACACACACACTACAGGAGCAGAGAGAAGGAACCCACTAGAACAGAGAGAGGGAACCCACTAAAGCAGTGGTTCTCAACATTTTTTCAGTGATGTACCCCCTGTGAAATATTTTTTCAGCCAAGTACCCCCTAACCAGCGCAAAGCATTTTTAGTTGAGAAAAAAAGACTTAAAACAGACTTAAAAAAAGACTTAACCCTTGTTCGATTTTGACATCTTCATTTCAAAAGGCTATATCCTAAAAGTGATAAGAGATAGAGACTTTCTGTAAATTAGAGAAATATTAAGGATGACCCAAAGTTTATGTAGGGTTTAAATGTTTACATCTAATTTGCATATTATGACGTCATATGGTGGCGGCCATCTTGGATTATAGAATTTTCATGAAAAGTTACATGTTTGAATGATAAAATGCACCACTTCTTTCCCCCCAAAATGTCCCTCACCTTCTGTATGCTACATTGCACAATACTGAATGCTAAGGTAAATAGTAAGTAGTAAACAAACTGTGTAAATCATTACTAATAAATGGCAGAAACAAACCGAATGCATGTAGCGGTAGGCTGGCCTTTTGCTGTAGAGATTTTCCATTTACTATATACAGTAGGCACTCTGATTCCATGTATGGGGCACATATATATTATTCAGATGACACACAAACACAAGTAGACAAGACCTGTTTAGTTCAAAAAATAATTTGCCACAGCAAGGCACAGATCAGGAGTGAGATGACGAGACAAGACAAGAGACAATGTTAGTATTTTTATTTTATTTTTTTTTGATGTTTTTTAGTTTTTTTTCTTAGCTGACAAAGACACACACATCACAAGGACATAAACACACAAAAAGGAACACATAGTGTATGTCCTAAATGATCAGGGAAATAGATAGCAAATCAACAGTGTAAATCAGTGTTTCCCAAACTTTTTTTCTGGGGACCCACTTTTTAAAAATGACAGACCATCGCGACCCATTTCACTTCAAATACCCTGCAACCACCAATATTGTTTTAGGCCACAGGTTCTCCTACTTTTCTATGCCTTCCCCAACCATACATTGCTATAGGATCTAGATAGATAGATCCTGCTTTGAACACGGTTGTGTTGCATTTTGAGCACCATCAGTGTGAAAAGTTGGAAATAACTACTGAAAAGATATGATTTACATGTAGGCTACGTTGCGTTGCAGACAAATGGGTCCATAACACTGTGGACGTCAATTCCGATGTAAACAGCAAATAACTCAAGTCGTTATGTTGTATTGTTGTATTATATTATATCGTATAGTCGTTATCAGAACAAGAGGCTTTTACGCAATAGCTGGAAGAATGCACCTTTACTTTGGAGTTAGAGTAGAAAACGAGAGGAATAGTGTTTAAAATATCCATTTAAATTGTAGCCTAATATAATGCACTGTTGTGCATTTTAAATCAGAAATAAGAATGTGAGGAGGTTGCTATTAACTTTAAAGATTGCATCTACAATCGAAACTATCTACATGCAAATTGAACGGCCTTATGTCCGGTCTATTGATGTCTGCTTTAGTTGACAGCACGGTCACTAGATTTTAATCGGTAAAGTTGAGGAGCTGGCATCTGTTAATGTTCGTGCAAATAGGCGGATTCATGTCCCTTAGTTTGCAACTGCGAGGTAGGCTACATGGCAGGCGCCCACATAACGGTTTCATTTTGAGAGGTAGATATCCATGCTCTGGCACCCCCTCTGCGATGCGTTCGTTCCCCAGTTTCATGAGCTTTTATGACAAAAGCGTGACTGTGGTAGTTAACAAACTACATCCTAATAGAAAACTGTTAGCTTTCCTGGTATCAAATGACAAATGGTATCACAACATAAATTGTGCTGGCGACCCAAATAAAATCTCCTGCGACCCACCCGTGGGTCCCGACCCAGACTTTGGGAAAAACTGGTGTAAATCATTACTAATAAATGGCTGACTTTTTTTTTATGTAGCAGGCCTTTTGCTGTAGAGATAATGACTCCCTATCCCTATCCATACAGGGCCGGCATTCCCATCATCTTGTGATAGACTATGCATGACCTAATGTGTATGTGTGTGTGTGGGAGAGGGAGAGAGCGTGTCACCACCTCCACCATGCGAGCAGCAAGGCCAGATCTGCCTCGCGCGTGGAGAGAATTTGCGCAGCTCGGACTAGGCCTACTGTCATTCTCATTGCGACTCCCCACACTGCCACTACGTTCCCCCCTAACTGTCCTATGAGCACTTCGACCTCGTCTAACATACCCAGTGGCATTAGACAAAGGCTCCACCACGTTACTGTCGCCGCGATTGTGGAGAGGCACACGTTCAGAAGACAGAAGCTAGCGCTATGAACATATGTTGTTCGCCACACCACTAACACCCTGCTAACTTCCCGATGAACACTCCGAACCCGTGAAACATTATTCCCACCAGTGACATTGGGCAAACGATTCAACGTTTGTTCTTGGTGTAAGCTAAACTATGGAGTAAACTCTCACTTTGTCCAGCTGCATCATTGCAAGGCAGGGACGCATCTGAAGCCTCACTAAACGAATCACCGTCATTTTCTGAAGGCAGATATACCCCTTCAGAATCAGGGTCCGCGAATAGAAATAGAAAACACTTCATTTCAGGTAAACTTTTTTGATGCCATTAGACGATAATCTAATGCAAATACTCGCTATCGTTGACAATATCGCTCTGACAAAGTGGCTCACACGCACACTAGCTCTGGTATTTCACGCACTGATTCACTGCAGCTGTAGCGCGAAAGTTTTGTTTAAAGAGTGCCCTTTTTTCGACTCGGGATGACGTATGACATGTCTGTCATCTAGTGGAGTGGAGGTCGAACGAAATATGACACCCTATTTGACTAAATCGGCCGTTTTATTCAGTACCGCATCTTGTCGACTATAGTCGACTGTGGCGCCTAGAGGGTTAAAACCATCCTGGTATGGGGGGGACTCTGTTTTTTTAGGATAATTAAATTGAATACCCTACTGAAATATAAAATTCATTTTATGAACTTATATTTTCCTGAAATATTTATTAAATAATTGTTTTAAAGTATTTTTGCATGGATTCTACTTTTTAAATATATGTATATTTTAAAATCTCACGTACCCCCTGGAGTGCCTTCACGTACGCCCAGGGGTACGCGTACCCCCATTTGAGAACCACTGCACTAAAGGAACACAGAGAGGGGACCCACTAGAGCACTAGAACTTTTTCTTTCATTCCCCACTTTGATCAAGGGGGCATTTTTGAGCCCCACCTTTCCCTCATTGCTCTAAGAAAGTGGTAGGTCAAGCTTAAAATTGTCAAATTTATTGAAATAATGACAGGTTCTAAATATATCCTCTTCAGCAGAGTTAAAATCAACTGGTGCTGCAGATATAATAATAAATAAATACATAATGTGCCATTGTAAATGAAACACACATATTTCTGTTTTCCAGCAACATATTAGGAAGCATAGGCCAATATTTTACAGCATTGTACAATATATTCAATGAAATACCAACATGCTGCATTAAATGGATCCATAACCCAGTCATACTGAGCACTGCTGGTTAGAAAATATTTTTGAAATAAACTTTCCAGGGATGTGATGTAGGCCTACTGATTAATACATGGGATCACAAGAGTGGCTCCCGAATCAGACGTTTCAGCGATTTCACTCAGATTCTCAAAGGCATAATATTGTCGCGATCGAGGCCCCTTTCCCATACCTCAAGTTTTTTGGTGAATGCAGTAATCTTATCTGCTAGGTGAGGTAGGTGCTTGTCTTTGCCTTGTAACTGGAGATTTAACTCATTGAGCTTTCCAAATATATCGCTAAGATAGGCCAGCTTTGTCAATACATTTTCATTAGTGAACGTGCTTGCAGATTCAAACATGCGCGACTCGGAGCTCAAAGACGCGCGACAGCACTTTACCTCGGGAAAGCCACCTTGCCTCGCTGTGAAACAGTAGTGCTAGGCCTACAGCCTTTTGGTCAGCTCCCATCTCCTCGCAAAGTGCGGAGAATAGACATGCTTTTAAAGATACACCAGGCAAGCCTGATGCTTTTTCTCTACGAAACTCCCCCTCGCTCGGTCTGAAGCTCTTTTCCTTTTCTTTGCGTCTTCCGTCAAGGGTTTTCGCTGCTTCTTTGCCGGCTCTGCCATTATACACACGTTTGCAACAATCTCTAGCGTTTCGTTAGCCTGCCTCTGTGCTGTAAACTGATCCTGCTTCGGTCGGCGGGTAGGATACACCGAACTTGTAAGTGGGATATTCTTCCTACAGGCAGTAGGGGCGGGCGAGAGAGCCTTCATTCGCCCCGTAATGAGTCATTTAACCATATACCGACTTACGAAGATGATTAATTAACACAAAAACGTTGCCTGGTGTCCCTTTAAGGGCCGGGTCTTAATGAAATTCACCACTCTCACAACCTCGTTCAAAATCTCATTCAGGTCGGGACTAACTAAGCTGCCTTGACACGAGCGCTTCCCTATGAATAACACAGTGCGTCCATTGCGCATCGGGTGCTACCTGGGCCTAGGCTACAGATAAAAAAATAATAAAAAAAACTCCTGTTTTCGCGCCCCACCTGGCATGTCTCCGCGACCCAGTAGTGAGTCGCGACCCACAGTTTGAGAAACGCTGCACTAGAGGAACAGAGAGAGAGAACCCACTAGAACAGAGAGCGGGAACCCACTAGAGGAACTGAGAGAGGGAACCCACTAGAGAGGGAACCCACTAGAACAGAGAGCGGGAACCCACTAGAGGAACTGAGAGAGGGAACCCACTAGAACAGAGAGAGGGAACCCACTAGAGGAACAGAGAGAGAGAACCCACTAGAACAGAGAGCGGGAACCCACTAGAGGAACTGAGAGAGGGAACCCACTAGAACAGAGAGCGGGAACCCACTAGAGGAACTGAGAGAGGGAACCCACTAGAACAGAGAGAGGGAACCCACTAGAGGAACAGAGAGAGAGAACCCACTAGAACAGAGAGAGGGAACCCACTCTTTTTAAGGAATAACGGTAACACTTTCTATGAAGGTCACTGTTATAATGAGTCATGCATACTGTCACAGTCTGGCTCATAAACTGGACAAAGATGGGAGGACACACGAGAGGTTTGCGGTATAACAACGAATCATTTATTTACATTAATAGAATATATGTACAAAACATTGCAGATCTACAAACTAAGGAAAGTAAGGAATAATGCAACCACAATCAAAAAGCCCCAGCCAGCATCTGGCCTGCAATCAGGCAGGCACCAAACGGAGGGCCAGCATCAGGGTCGAGAGAGAGAGAACACTGGCAGCTCCATAGATTTAAAAGGGTTAGCCTACACCGGGCCCTTGGTGTAAGCCAATCAGCAGCCCTAGCTCTGCTTCCTCTCCAAACTCGGCCTAAAACTGGGATAATAGAGAGACACCTGGTGCCCTGGTGGAACTCTTGCACCCCCCATGAGGGAGCAGCGACACCTGGTGCCCTGGTGGAACTCTTGCACCCCCCATGAGGGAGCAGCGACACCTGGTGCCCTGGTGGAACTCTTGCACCCCCCATGAGGTAGCAGCGACATGGGATCCCCACCGGGGACAATACATTCATAGCACCTTATAATGTGATGTATAATAGTTCACAAACAAGCATGAGACTCTATAGCAATCTTCATAATGCATTATGAACTGTTATTACACGGCTCTTCACAATGCTTTTAGAATGCTCCATTGACTTGAATGGGATTTCCCAAAGTTCTATGGTAAAATAAATTCATGTAATTACCACTGCAAACATATAATTACCGCTGTCAATAGCAACGGGTTTTGTGCTGCTGATCATATCACTGCGCAAGTAGTCCGGTCACTTCTTGCAATGGAACTTTATTCAAAAGTGAAAGCAGACAGTTGATCAGCTGTGTTCTAAAGAATTTTTGATTCAAGTTCAGCGTTCAGCGCAAACTATTTGTTTCTCAGCAAAAGCCACGACAAAACAGTAACAAATAAATGTACTTACACTACCTACTCACAACTCCCTACCTACTCACAACTACACATCCTGTGTACTGTGCTGATGCATTATAATTTAATGATACCTTGTAATGATTTTTCATGTGACATAGCATGTCTAAAGCTAAAGTATAAAGTACCATAGGCAGGCATACGGGAGAGAGATCCTATACTCTTACTTACTTTTTAAAGAATTTTGTCAAGAAGAGAGATAACGAAGACTAGAGGAACAGAGAGTGAAAGAGAGAGAGAGAGGGAAGGAGAGAGTGGAAGAGAAAGAGAGAGAGAGGGAGAGAAAGAGAGAGGGAGAGAGAGAGGGAGGGAGAGAAAGAGAGTGGAAGAGAGATAGGGAGAGAAAGGTCTTGTCTTGTGAGTCTTGTGAACTCTATTTCTTTAAAGAGGGGTGATCAGTGAAAGAGTGTGATGTTCAGCTGGAACCTCTTTCAGCCATACACACACACACACGTCTTACCGCCTGGTTGCATCATTTGCTCTTCCTTAAGTAACGTGCCATGAAATAGCCAACCCCCAGAAGGAGTTTCCTCGTCAACACCATGACTCTACTCATGAAATAGCCAACTCCCAGAAGGACTTTCCTCATCATTAGTTATCCAAACGTAATGGCACACACACATTTATGCACCCATATACTCTCACACCCCCCCACACACATTTGCATACACATAGTCTATTAAATGGTAAAATACATGTGCAAAACATCATACACATACTCAGAAAACAAAATGTGTGTTTGTTTGAAACATCTTCCTGGTTTGTTTATGTAAAGCACTAAATAAACTTGACTTGACTTGACTGGTTGCCTCTGAGGGTGCCACCATCGTTCCAGAACAAAGACATAGATAAATGGAGCGCAATGGAAGCTTCTAGAACACGGAACAAAGACATGGATAAACGAAGCGCAATGAAAGCTTCTAGAACACGGAACAAAGAAATGGATAAACGAAGCGCAATGAAAGCTTCTAGAACACGGAACAAAGACATGGATAAACGAAGCGCAATGAAAGCTTCTAGAACACGGAACAAAGACATGGATAAACGAAGCGCAATGCAAGCTTCTAGAACACGGAACAAAGACATGGATAAACGAAGCACAATGAAAGCTTCTAGAACACGGAACAAAGACATGGATAAACGAAGTGCAATGAAAGCTTCTAGAACACGGAACAACTCAACGATTTCTCCCATGACCCAGCAGGCATCAGTGATGGGGATGAAGATGACACTTTAAAAGGGCTTTTACTGACGCCTGGAGACACGCATTGGTCACAGTCCCACACAAGCATTGGTAGGCTATATCTTCTGAGAAAAGTCAAAGTCATTTCCACACAAGAGTTTTGATTGATAATTCTGAACGCAGTGTTTCATTGTGCAGGGAATTTGTGGTGTGGAAAAAGGAAGTGAGTTTTTTGAGGACGTAGTGAGAGATTGTTTTGAAAATGTGTGTAATCAGAGGAGTGTGAACTACTCGTATGCTTAATTTGCAGCCAGATTGCTCCTCAATTTCATGTTTGGACAGAAAATTTTCCTTTTCTACAGGGCTTCCCCTGAACCTGCTGGTTCGGGTGCAGAGTGACCTGTAGCGCCTCCCGGAGGGGAGTGGGGATAACAGTCTGTGGTTGGGGTGAGAACAGTCTTTGATGATGCTGCTCGCCTTATGCAAGCATCGCTTGCCCTGGATGGCTTGGAACCGGTGAGGAACCGGTGATTCGTTGGGCGGTTTTCATCACCCTCTGCAGTGTTTTCCGGTTGGAGGCAGAGCAGTTGGCATACCATACTGTGACACAGTTGGTGAGGATGCTCTCGATGGTGCAGCAGTAGAGGTTCACCAGGATTTGAGGAGACAGGTGGACCTTCCTTAGTAGGTAGAGGGGTAGAGGTATGGAGGGTCCAAGAGAGATATAGACTCCCAGAAACTTGAAGCTGGTGACACACTCCACCTCAGTCCCATTGATGAGAATGGGTGTGTGTGTGCTAGCTTTAGACTTCCTGAAGTCCACAATGAGCTCTTTGGTCTTCTTGTTGTTGTCAGTGCAGCACAGCCTGAGGTCTGTTGGTTAGGAAGTCCAGAATCCAGTTACAGAGGGAGGTGTTGATGCCCAGTTCACTGAGGTTGGTGATGAGTTTGGAGGGGATGATCGTGATGAGTGCTGAACTGAAGTGAATGAGCAGCATTCTTACATAGGTGTTGCTATTGTCAAGGTGGGGCAGGGCAGAGTGGCATCCTCCGTACTCCTGTTCTGACGGTAGGCGCATTGGAAGGGGTCCAGTGAGGGTGGTAAGCAGGTGGAGAGTTTTGGCACAGGCACGATGGTTTAAAACACTTGCAATGCTTTCATACATACCATTCACGGACTGGGAACAAAATTCAGCCCTGGCAATTTTCTCCTGGACCGGCCCACCACTGGACCGACGCCCCCCCCCCCCCCCCCATAAAACTAAACTAAAACTAAAAGTTAGTGTGCTGTCATCACATTTTGCAAAATTAGGCTACCTTCGTTACTAACCTACCAGTTGATACTTTTTACGTGCATCGACTCGTGATTGATTGTGCATCTAATGTAACACTCAGTGGAGAGACTTCCACTTTCCACGTTTCACTTTCACTGTCGTTGTGAGCTAAAAGGCTACTATATGGGAAATACTTTGAAGTTCCTTTTGAGTCCAAACATGAATAGGTTTTCTTTAACCTGTGCTACACTTTTCCACCAAGTTGTGCGAAAATTGTAGGCTACCCGGAGTTTTTTTTTTATGTTGACAGACAAACCGCACTACAGTAGCCTACATGGTGCAGTAAATGGAAGCTCTTGGTAGCGCGTGCAACTAACGTCTATAAAAATATATTTATGGAATAAAACTAGACAACTCTGATTGCTGTTTACGGTCAAACTGCGATTATGTGAACACCAGCCAGCGGAGGGCACTTATATAGCCTAGGCTACCAGCATGGACTAGTACTAGGCTATATTTCCCCACAAACCAAGCGGCTGCTTGGACAAATCCACTTGAGGGGTGGGGCAGGGGGGCGCGATCGTAACACACACTGAACCTGTCATGAAGAGGCCAAAATGATTGACTTGTCACCCCCGAATCCAAATGGATGCAACTGCATTTATAGGCTAGGCCTAGGTCTACATGACGGGCCACAAATAGGCTAAATAACTAAATTTGGACCGGCCCACCGGGCATTTGCCCGGTTGTACAGATTACCAGTCCGAGCCTGTTACCACATGTCCGATAAGCAACACACACACACACACATACACAAACACACACACACACATTGAACTCCTCTCTGAAACGTCACATGCACTGATAGAACCATCTGGTGTCAGAGCAGAGATGCTTCTCTGAGGGAGATATAGAGAGGGAGAGGGAGAGAGGAGGGGGGGAGGGAGAGGAAAAGAGAGAAAGGGAGATACACCATGTGAGAGGAGAGGTGAGAGAGCGAGGGAGAGAGATAAATAGTAACAGACAGATTAAGGAGTGATGTAGAGAGAGAGAGATGAAGAGAGAAACAGCATTTAGGGGAAATAATGAGAGAGAGGGAAGATGGGAGGGGTGTAGGGAGCTGAGGAGGGAGGTAGAGAGGTGAGAGAGAGAGAGAGAGAGAGAGACTGTATGTAGCGTGACGGTGTGAAAAAGAGGGGGAGAAAGAGATAGCAGTGTACGTGACTGGCAGGAAAGCAGTGGAGAGTGTGTGAATCATGTCAGGGGATGTCTACATGTGTGTGTGTGTGTGTGTGTGTGTGTGTGTGTGTGAGAGAGAGAGAGAGAGTTGTGTCAGGTGATATCTCAACAGCAAGTGCTGGAGTTATCAGGAATGGAAAATGGTTCAAGGAGTTATTCTCTTTTTTTCCTTCTGTCTGGTACTATTCACGTCCTTCCTGGTCGACACTAAAGTGTGCACATGCACACACACACACACACACACGCACGCGCACACACGCAGCACACACACGCAGCACACACACACGCACACACACACACACGCACACACACACACACAGTCTTCTTTCAGTGGAGTTTCCATGGCAACGGTTCCCTGTTCTCCCGAGTGTGAGTTGTGTGGCGGAGAGCTCCGACTCTGGAACAGTCTGGAACACCCCGGCCCTCTCAACTCGGCTCAGACTTCTGGCCCAAATACAACCTCTCCAGTCCCAGCTACCTTTACACACACACACACACACACACACACACACACACACTACTAGAGTGTGGCTACCCAACTCGAGCCCGACCGGGCCCAACGGGTCGGGTCGGGTTCGGACAAATATTTAGAAATTATATGCATTGGGTTCGGACAAATATTTAGAAATTATATGCATTGGATGCTTTACATTTAAAATTAAAGCTTATTATGTTTGGTAACCAACAGGGGCCTATTGCACAAAACTAGGATAAGGGATTAAGCCGGGATATCTTGGTTATCCTGGCTCAATTTATCCGTGATCCAGTTGCACAAAAGCAGGATAGGGGGCAGCAGGATATGTTATGGTATAAGTTACCATGGCGATTTATTCTGTGGAGCTAGCCTGCTCCAGACCAGGCTAAGTTCCAGGATCTATTTAATCTCATCCCTTATCTCAGTCAGCAGTCACCACAAACGGAAACCAATAGTTATTCCACTGCCCACTACACATTGTCATCACATATACCTAGACCCACGGTCATTATTTAAATGTTTGTGATCATTAATTAACTTTTACATACTCGCAATTCCCGACCTGTCATGCGACAATGTGACGCCACGGGAGTGCCTAACCATTTCGCACGTGGTGGTCACGGAACTAGTTGCAATATTCTCCTTAACAGAGGTGTTGCTGTTTGTTGCTGTTGTGAAAAGGCTATCGCTACCTACTTCACACCGTAGAAGAAGCAATGAAGCTGCTTTAGTTGCCATGGTGAATCAGTGAATCTGTGATCGGTGGCGGGGTCTATTTGAGGGAGCCGTGAACGCGCACTTATCCAGGATAGGTTTCACCTGGCTTGATGAATCCGTGTCTGCTCATCCTGGCTTGGTCTTTGTGCAACCAATTAAGCCTGTACGCTCGTGTTTTGGATTCATTGAGCGCAGCTCAGTAACTTATCCCGGATGTCTTAATTCTGCTTTTGTGCAACGGACCCCAGGTCCCCCTGGTTGAAAAACATCCCAAAGGAATCATTTTCTCACCCCCACAATTGAAATGGACATGGTGTCATTCAATCTCAGGCCATGTCCCTGGGTCAAAAAAAATCCAGCGAAAGCTAAATTCATTGTCCAGGTGTGCCCTTATAAAGGTTAACCTGAGTTGAGCATGTTTGGAGAATAGTGATCCATGATCACATCCATGATAACTAAGTGATCAATTTTGGGATGGGGTGAAAATTTCAACCCCCAAAGTGGAGAATAGCTATAGAAATGTATTAGTTTTGGGTTTTTTTCAGACAATGGGACCTGGTGACCTCAAAGTAAATGATAACACTAAAACAAGGGGCTACATTAAGATTGTTGGAGGAAAAGATCAGTTAATTCACACAGGAATGCTTTCCTCAGAGCAAAGAGATTTCTTAGATGTAATGAAATAATAAAGAGAAAAATAAAATGAGAATTCTTTCATCAATTCAGTGGTGGTGTCTTTTTCTTAAGGGACATATTTATTGAAGTAATCCTAAAGTGATCAGATTACGTTACATGTTTTTGGTAATCCAACTGATTACGTTACTTATTACAAAAATTGCCATGTAATTTGTAGTCAGTAATGGATTACATTTCAAAGTAATCTGACCCAACCCTGTGTGTGGCTGTGTGTATGTATGGTGTTTGTCTGTGTAATTATATGGATAGGTGCCATATAAAAGTAATGATTATTTAATTATTTAACCACTGTCCCTTGCCTTATGGCATTCGGTGACGTATTTGGCAGCAAGATTTGCTGTCTGTCCCTGCTGTCCGAGTAAGACTGCCATTATGTCTTGTTCTTCTAGATTTCTGAACCCCGGGATTAGGCTTGTAAGACTGTCAAAGTATGACGTACGTATAGTTGTATATTTCTCACAGTGAAGAAGAAAGCACCTCAGTCTCAACCTCACCTGTTACGCAGTGACCACATATTCTTTGCTCTCTTGGCAACCAGGATTTTCTCAGTCTGCCCTTTTCTATGGCTAGACTGTGGTCACGGAGTCTGTATTTGGTCAGGATCTGTCTCTGCTTTATATCTCTAACAGTAAAGAGATATTCTTCCAATTGGTATTCAGATTTTATTGACCGGTAACATTCTAATTTGCTTTGGTTTTTTGTCTCCTTTTGCCAATGTTCCAAATATTTTTCTTTAGATTCTTGAATGATCTTATTATGACCGCCGCCAGCGAAGCCATCTTGAATTTAGTCACGGTAAGTCGAGCAATGAGTAAGAATGAACAGGTATGATAAGGGATCAGATTCCAAAAATAATTCAGTGGAAATGCATGGATTCCAGTTTCTTCCAGTAGCAGCAACTGGATTCATTCTTACTCGTCGCTCGACTTATCGTGACTAAACTACCAGTGCTTTTTCAAAGTTCTCAATGTCTCGTTTTAAATGTCAGGGCCTTCGGTAGTCTACCAATGAAGTGTGGAGATACATTGAGCCTCGTAAACGGTGTAAAACAGTGATTTATTTGCATGGCTAGCCCGATGCCGAAGCACCACCATTGAAAAAGCTGTTGGTAGCATCGGCTAACTAGCGCCAGATTTTGGAGTGCAGGGGACAAGCCGAGATGGGCTATGAGACATACGTTCACACTCGGTATCATGTTTCAATACACTTTAGGTCAATACCACACCGGAATTCTCCTTTAAAACTCTGCATATTGTATTTGTGATGTTCTTTTCAAACATACTTTTTTCTGTTTTCTCTTTTTTGTTCTTTATATACAGAGATGTACCAGTGTAAACAGTGTGGCTATGAGAGTAAAGCTATAGTAGGATTTACTCATCATATGAAACTTCACAGTAATGCTCCAAATTGCCCTTTTACCTGTGGTGTCCCAGAATGTTCTCGTTCATTCAGAAAATTTGCAGCCTTTAAGTCTCATCTATACAGAGATCATAAGGGATCTAAGTCTCACAGAAGTGAAGAAATTGGCACAACACTGATTTGTGAGTTTGAATTTTGTCAGGCTACATTTATCTGAAGGTTTTCCTTAATCATTTAAAAACCCATATACAAGAGGGCAGGAAAATAACATCCTTTTCGGAGTTGTGACAAAACGTTTGGTGTGAAATCCACTTTTGCATCTTATATCTCGCGAGTACACAAAAACTGTTCTGCTGCACATCTACATGTATAAACAACCAACCCAAGAAGCTCAGATTGGAAACCCTTCCCAACTTATGAGTCAGCCATCCACCTCTGTCACTGAAAATGATGAACAGCTGGAGACAGGTGAAAGTTATGAAAGTGTGGAGGAAGAACTCTTTTTGAGAAACTTATCTATGTTTTATTTGAAGCTTCAGGCTAAATTGCTTTTACCAGCCTCAGTCATTCAAACCGTCATTGAAGAGGTCCAAGAAGTTCACAATGTTGCTCAATCACACCTCTTTTCAAAACTCAAAGAGAAATTGTCCGCACTTGGACTGCCTGCCATGACTGTAACGAAAGTAATTGAGGAACTCACAAAAGATGATATATTAAAAAAGGGTAACAACATTTTACGTACAGATCAGCGTCACAAGTCATTTTTTTTAAAAAACAACTTCAATTATGTTGAACCTCTGCCTTTGTATCTGTGCACAAATGACTCAGGAAAACAATGCTTTGCACAGTATGTGCCAATTAAGGAAACCCTTACTTCTCTCTTTGAATCTGAGGCTTTTAAAAAGCAATATGAAAAGACCCATTCTCGCATCCCCAAGCATGATGTGTTTGAGGATGTATGGGATGGACAGAATACTACTGACAATGTCCTACTGAAAACTGAAATGTCATCAGTAGCTTTGATTCTTTATCAAGATTCTTTTGAAGTTGTGAATCCGCTAGGATCGGGCCGGAAAAAACATAAGGTACTGTCAGTGTATCTAACACTTGGTGACATATTGCCCTACAATCAAACATTGACCACATGCAGCTAGTTCTTCTCTGCAGGGAGCAACACTTCAAGTTTTTTGGACAGGAAACTGTTTTCAGTCCACTGATACAAGATCTAAAGGATCTAGAGGACAGTGGTATAGTGTTGAGAGATTCTGTCTGTCTGTGCTATAGCCGGAGATAATCTTGGTTCTAACTGTATTGGTGGCTTTGTGGAAAACTGCAGCAGGAGTGCTTTTTTTAGGTTCTGTAATATAGACAGACAAACATTTCAGTTGAGTCCATTGTCCACTGATTCAAAGAGAACAAAACAGTCATATCAGCAGAATGTACAAGAAAAAGAAGCAAGACATGCAGACACAGTGAGTGGCATAAAATTTGACTCCATATTCAACCAGCTATGTTACTTTCATGTTTGCCACCCTGGCCTCCCACCCTGTCTGTTTCTGTTGGCATGGCACTGTGCATCAACCACTTGGTAAACCAGGAAAAACAGTTTACTTTTCTGGATTTGAACAGACGGATAAGTCAGTTTACCTATCTTGGAAACGACGCACATGACAAACCTCCTGAGTTCACACCAGGCAGTGAGAAGTTAAATGGTCATGAATTGGTGCCTGTTGAGAGTTCTGCCTCTAATTATTGGGGATAGGATCAAGAATCCTGGTGAAAATAGTGTTTGGAGGTTAATTTTGCTCATGAGAGAGATAGTTGCTCATGTTTGTGCGCAAAAAATTACTGCTGATCAGATTGCCTACTTGAATGTCCTGATTGAGGAATACATTCGGTCTAGGGTGGAGTTGTTTCCACAACATCCCCTTAAACCAAAGCACCATTATCTTTGTCACTATCCTGAGCTTATTCTTCGATTTGGACCTTTGATCGGTCTTTGGACATTGAGATTCGAAAGTAAGCACACTTTCTTCAAACAGTGTGCCAGAAAACTGCACAACTTTAAGAACCTGTTTGCGACTCTAGCAGAACGTCACCAGCTCCTTCAAACATACTTAGGTGCTGGTAGTCTTTACCCTCCTGAGATCCACACTGAAAAAGGAACTGAATTTCATGCAAGTGACTATAATGAGAGCATCAAGGTTGCAACTGCTTCACTTAACTTCACCCATGATTCTACTGTTGCCACTAATGCTGTCACTGTCCATGGGACAAAGTACAAAAGAGAAATTTATGTTGTTCTAGAACGAAGTGATGAGGGCCTTCAAATGGGTGAGATTAAATTGATTTTGATCCATTGTAGCAGTGTTGTGTACTTTGTTGTGGAAAAGCAGCTGGCTGTGGAGTTTGTGGATTTGAGTATTCACAGTCTAACAGATGAAGTCCATGAGTCAAGCTATTCATGTGTTAAACAAGAAGACCTCCTTGATTACTATCCATTAATGAGGTATGAGCTGAATGGCACAGTTATAATATTTCATCACTCTCTTCCAGACATATACTGAAATGTCAGCGCTGATGGAGGACATAAAAGAAGCTGTGTTGGCGGTATTACCCAGTCTACCAGAAGATAAAGTCCAGATGCTGTTGAACAACTTGGCAAGCATTGCCGTGGAGTCCAAATCCGATCTGCAGTTCATTAAAGAGGAGGATCTCCATCAGAGTTTCCGCTACAAAAAAATGGTGCCGGTCAAATATCCTATTATCCCTTCTTAATTAGTCAAATCGGCCGCGGTTCAATGATACCGTTTAATTGTGCCAGAAATTATCTGCGGACCAGTAATTGCCTCATCGAGGAGGCCATAACCCTGCAGATCATAGTCAGAGAACGCATAGGCCTACTGTAGCCTATGCTTTGGGTAAAGAACACTTTGCATGTCCAGTGTACAAGGAGAATGACAGTGTCTTGGAGCGGCCGCACCCCCCGCAACTCCACTTCCAATGCCACTGATTCCGACAGATACGCCCGACACTTCTGCTTTTTATCTGGTGGTGGAGTTGACCGGACATCTGAGGCTTCAGACGTTACCAATTTATCATCATCCATCGCGTCTGGGCTCTGAATAAACTTTTAAGGCTAGTCTGCCTGGGCCTGGCCATGTTTGAACCGCCTCACTCATTTGTTCGTTGTTTAACATGGACGTTTTAAGCGTGCGCTTCCTATTTGAAATGCAGTTGGCTATGCGTGTTGTTTAATAGCTTACTTTTCAAACGGTAGAGCCTGTTCATTTAAAAACATAGCCAGAGGATATAATATAGGCTTACATATTAAGACTTATTCTCAAATTCAGATTGCGTTAGGGGACTAGCCTGGCGGGCCATCCTATATCATTGACATGTATAGTCTGGCATCGAATCATTCACCTCGCTTAATCCAAGGGGCGGCCAGAGAATTGCCTTTCAAACTGCCTAGGCATGCAATAGGCCAGCGCTACGACCATATCCGTATCCGGTCGGCAAAACGGCAAATACATCCTTCTTCGAAAGGAATGACTTAAGTGCATTGTGTTGATCTACTTTCAAAGAAAAGCACAAGTCCAACTCCTCCAAAGTTGACGCCAACGCCGATTCAAACAACCGCTCTTCGTTTGCCATAGCCACCTTCCTTGTTGTTCACCGTCGCAGGATGTCGTTATCCTGTTAAGCCCGCCTTAAGACTCTCTAACGAAATAGAGCGCTGTGATTGGCCGTCATCCACGGTGTTAAGCCAATAGAAATTCCTATGGTTCGATACTAGACGTACAAGCTGAGCAAATTCATTTGCCGCCGCTAGGGTGCGTCTAGATTTCTAGGCTATTAGGGGACGGGATTATTAGCCAATTTCAATCGGACAATTTGACCGGAGAGATTTAAAGGAACCGTATGTAAAAAATGTATTTCAATTAATCATAAAATTGCCCTGATATGTCACTAGACATTAAGAAATCATGTTCATTTCAAATACTTATATCACTGACAACAGTAGTCTGGCCAAGATATTGTCATTTAAAAAGTGAAGTTGCAGCCCTCAACTGATGTTGATGTTGTCATGTTGTATTTTGGCCTAATGCGCCACCCTCCACCTATCTACTAATCACAAAGTCAGTAGTGTTTCGTCATCCGGTTGCCAACTCTGCCAGTCAGAGGGGAGGGGAAGGGGATACACCGCTCTACAGTAATTTGAAAGTGATTGTAGTACCCGTTTTGGAAACAATCTTACATACGGTTCCTTTAATTTTGTCGGACATTTCATTTTTTTTCCGGCCAATGTCCGGTAATTACCGGACAACGGAAACCCTGATCTCCATTTTAATTTCAATTTAGTTTTTTTGTGGATATTGAGTGGTGCTATTACAATAGAATGTTTACTTTTTCTTAGACCAAATGTAATACGGGACATTGACAGCTGTGGACCACTCTGACATAGTCCTCAGTACCACTACAGAGGATCCTCCATCTTCTGAATCTGAGAACACTACAGCGTCAAGCAGTAATACATCCAGAATGTCTGTGAATTTAAGTAGTGTTCCTTGGAACAGAATGCCGCCTGGTATCGCAACTGCAATATCACTGGAGAAACGTCCATCTGCTAAAGACCGCAGGGAGATGGTACGGATCCTTGTTGATGAAATGAGGCTGAATGAACCAAATCCATCAAAAGCTCAGTGCCAGACAAATAGCCAAGATGATTGTAAAGCAACATCCTAAGAGCTTTGCTGATGCTATGAGAGATGATTGTAAAGCAACATCCTAAGAGCTTTGCTGATGCTATGAGAGATGGCACTGTGATCGGCAGTGGCTATGGATCTTTTTTGACTCAACTAAAAACATGAGTAGAACATGTTAATCGTGGAAATGCTCTCTCCAAACGAAGGAAGCCGAAAAGGGTCTCAAATGCACCTGAAGACATAGCCAGAGGACCAGCTGACCAATATGGCTGCGTGAGATGGCAACCTAACGGTCCACCAGGGGAGACTGTAGAGGGTCTTGAAGAGCAAAAGAGTGAAATGAAAGACCTGTATCACACTGAGGGACCAGCTGGTGCAGAGAGAGGATATGTGATTCAGTTAATGAAAACAACCTACTACCTATAAAGGAAACGCATCAATGCCTGCCCACCTCCTTCTGTTTCTGAGCTGAAGAGTGAGTGGCCCTATCTTTTCATTCCAAGGGAGTTGTACAGCCATTTCAATTTGCTCACCGACATCAACATTCTGGGAAAAATGGAACAGGCTATGGAAGAAAAGGGGAAGCTGATCCTTAGGTTCTTCCAGCACAGACCAGCAGGTACCAGTGCAGATGAGGTTGAGCGCATCCTGGTCAAGTACAGCAAAGAAGAAAAGTGTGATCCATGCCCATGTGTGATTCTGCTGCTGATGGCCCACTTCAAAGAGCATACAATTATTACACTTTATGTTAGGCTTTAGGCTCTTGAAAATTATGTCGGATTGATCATGTTACCCTCAATAGTCAGAGGAGCTAAGTTGTAAGCAAAGATTTTTGGAGCTTAAAGACATTTCACCTTGCATCCAAAAGGCTTCTTTAGTTCTGGCCTGATAATGGGGAATCTTCCCTCCTCTCTCAAACAATCTTTTGACAAACAATCTTCCTTATCCAAAATGTGGACATCAGTGTTCCTTTAAAGACATTGACATGCAGATTTGTGAAGTGAAGGAGGCCATCTATATCTAATAGCAGTGAAGGAGGCCATCTATATCTAATAGCATGACCATTTAACTGCTCGTCACCATCAGAGCAGTTCTTGTTCTCTGGATGCTGTGACCATGACTACCACTCCAATTCCCACCTTGGTTGACTCATGTGACTCTCTTGTCACATGATGACGGGTGTGGTCTACAGCTCCACCTCCAGTGGTCCAGAGATACAGCTCCTGGTTCAACATCATCAGGCCAGAAATGAAGAAGCCTTTTGGATGAAAGGTGAAATGTCTTCAAGCTCCAAAAAGAAGTCCAGTTGCTTACAACTCAGCTCTTCTGGCTACCATGATCTGGATGAATAAGAATCTATACAGATATCATGGCCTACGGGCAACGAGACAGTGATAGAGGACGGAGGCGTGAAATAAACAATAACGAGGGTTTATTTTATAAACCACAACGAAAATGAACGATAACAACACTAGACTAATGTATAAGCAGGTAGTAGTCAGTTCTCAGTAGTGTGGTGCGGGCGTGTGTTGGGTGTAGGAAATGTAGCGTATGATTGTTGCGTGTTACATCAAAGGAAATATAAAGTAAATAGAGCAGCGGTAGCCGGCGCAGCAAGGCGCAAAGCGACAGAACAGCGGGATTTCCAATGAGGTTAGTTCTGACAACAATAGAAGTTATGAAACACACATACAGTTACTTACTACATTTCCTTTTTTTTTTTTTAACAAGATCATAGAAAAACACACCTGCACGCACGGGACACACAAAGCCTTGACCAACCACTTTACCTAAGGTTGACGGTGAGGTTGGCGTGTGCCAGTCGAACGAACAAGTTGCGAAGTTGTTCCAAATGTGAACTCCAGGTGGCGCTATGTACAACCACGTCATCCAAATAAACTGCACAACCGTCCAGATTTGCAACTACTTGGTTCATCAGTCTTTGGAAAGTACAGGCGGCGTTACGTAAGCCAAATGCCATGACTTTATACTCGTACAAGCCACTGGATGTAATAAAGGCGGAAACCTCACGCGCACGATCTGTCAACGGAATTTGCCAGTACCCTTTTAACAAGTCCAATTTAGTAACGAAATTAGCTGACCCCACTTGGTCCACACAGTCCTCCATTCTAGGGAGCGGGAAAGAGTCAGGTTTCGTTACACTATTCAACTTTCTGTAATCGGTACAAAACCGATGCGTTCCATTGGCCTGTCTCTCCCCAGAAACTCTATAGAAGCGTTGACGAATTGGGGTTGCTTCCCCGACATCGATATCGTGGCTAATTAGAGTAGTCTGAGTGGGAGTATCGGAAAATAGACACGGAAACTCTTTTATCAGCGCTCCTAACTCAGACGCCTGATCTGGAGTCAGATGGCCCAACAACAATGACAAGTTAGCCAATGATTCAGTGTTGTTGAGTTTTCCCAACAACGCTGCATCGTCGGGTTCACATGCGTCTACCTCCTCCAGCGCTGCCACCGCTGGCATGGAGGAGACAGCAGCGGCAGGGCAGATCTGAGCACGGGCACATACAGCGCCGTCCTCACCCGGTGCTGCCACTACCGTACTGGGAACGGAGCTTCTCTCAACTTTTACAGTCGGCAAATTTTCTTTTTCAAGACCATCCCGATCAAAGTAGGGTTTCAGCAGATTTATATGACACCGTTTCGCCCGTGTTTTCCTATCTGGTGTAGCCACTACATAATTGTCATTTTTCTCTTGGCGAATCACTGTATACGGCCCTGCAAATTTAGCCTGAAATGGAGAGTGTATGACAGGCAAAATTACCTGGTCGCCAGGCTTAAAAGAGTGAGACACGGTCTTCCTGTCGTACACTTGCTTCATTGTAATTTGTGCTTTTTGCAGTTTCAACATGGCCAATCTTCCAACGGCATATAAATGTCGCCTGAATCCATCAACGTAAGCGGTCATGCTCGGTGGAGGTTCACTGCTTTCACTATCAATCAACGATGCTATCGGACCACGCACATTATGGCCAAACACAAGTTCGTTTGGGCTAAACCCGGTACTTGCCTGGGTCACCTCCCTAACCGCCAGCAGCAGCCAGGGAAGGCCGTCTTCCCAATCGGTGCCTAATTGTACACAATACGCTCTCAGCATTGACTTGTACGTCTGATGAAAACGTTCCAAGACACCCTGACTCTGGGGGTGACGAGCAGATTACTTATTATGCTGGATCTTTAACACGCGTAATATTTGTGAGAATGTTCTGGACGTAAAACCAGGGAACGGCGGCAGCGCAGGACTGTAACCATCACCTGCTTTGATAACCTCGCGCGCAGCAGAGCGCGTCACAGCAGACACCGGACACACGCGGGGAGTATCACACACTTCGAATAGAGGTTCTAGGTTAGAATGATCAACACTAGGCAACACCTTGGCCAGACTGTTACCAAGAATCATGGCAGTGCCATATAACGGGAGCGCAGGACGTACGCCAACAAGCACTTCACCTTGGACCAAGTCAGAGTCTATATACACACTCTATGCAGTGGCACAGATAAAACATTAAGATTAATTCCACGCACTAAAACAGACTGACCAGAATCTGATGCAGACGAGAACGGCAAAGCTGACTGTAAGATAAATGATTCGACCGAACCAGTATCTCGAAGTATTTTAATCGGCACTTTTTCTCCCTCAGCGCTTAGTGACACAAAGCCATTTGAAATAAAGGGAGCAAAACTCTATTCAAGGTCGGACTTGCTCAGATTAATCCGCTGACTAGGGAGGGTTATGACCAAGCCAGAGCCTAGCGCATCCTTAGTCTGAGTAGTAGTACGGGATCTCGCCTTATAATTCTGTTCTTTTTCTTTCTTCTTTTTTAACTCCTCACAATGCCACTTCGTGTGCCCTACGCCTAGACAAAAGTGGCAAGTTATGTTAGGATCGGATTTATTTGGAGTGCGCTCAGTACGAAATTCTGACCTTGGTTTTGTGAACCAACACATAGTCATCCGCCAAAACGGCCGCTTCAGCCAGCTTGGCAACGTGATGTTCTGTGATATAGGTCGCAATTTCCTCGGGAAGACATTTTTTTAATTGCTCAATCAAAACAAGACTACGCAATTCCTCAAACGACTCGACTTCCGATGCAGAACACCAACGATTGAACTGGGTAGCCAATTTGTCTGCAAACACCACATATGTTTGCCCAAAACGTTTGCGCATCCCACGGAAGTTTTGGCGGTATGCTTCGGGCACCAATTCATAAGCTTTTAACACAGCTTTTTTCACACATGTATAGGTTCGACACTCACGCCGGTGATCCACTAGCATGCGATGCGAACACCGCGACGCAGTATCCCTATTCATTTCTATGAGAAGCGAATTCCGCACCCGCGTAGGATTCTGGGTATGCGGTGCGACGAGTGCTGTGGCTGCGGCGCGTCAAAAAGTTCAGCAATCCCCAACTTTATGCAAATGAATCCGTCCATCGCGAGGCGAGTATCCAATAGTAGAGCAAAACGCAGGGGAGGTCCATCATCACGTAGCCTAAACAAAACCTAATTTTCCGGTAGTTTGGTTACCGCCAACGTACAGAAACATGTCCGAGGAGAAAAAATAAGCATAGCAGTGTCTACATTTCCGTGTTTGTATGATGTGTGGCTAGAATCCTACAGGGACAACTTCATGATTGAAATGACCGCCCAACTTGCAAACTCATTTATAGATGTGACTTTCCCTCGGTAGCCTAATTTAAAAATAGTGGAGGGAAACATTTTGTTTGGTTGTTTACTAGGCTACATGCTCTTGCCCTGTTTCCACACATCTACAAAAGGGAACGCCCATCAAAGCGTCCTCATGGAGGGTAGCGTTGCGATTTGGCGAGTTCGCATCGCATGCTAGTGGATCACAGGCGTCAGGCACACCCAGTGCTGCATAAACTTGGGCCGCACGGCCACTCAAAGCGCACTGGAGCAATAAACAGCGCGTAGCATTGGGCCAATTATGTAGATCAGCCACCCGTTCAAATAGAGTAAAAAAGGTATCCACATTAGACTCTTCGAATTGTGGAAGAAGCCTAATGTTTCTCGCGACATCAATAGTGCTGGCATTAACTAGGGTAGGAGGTGCCAATTTCCCTTCCTCAATTAATGCCAATCGCTTGTGCTCAAGCACCAATTTCTCACGTTTGAGCTGTTGATTCGCCAGTGAGATCTCTCGTTCCAATTTACACCTTTCAATCTGTGCTTGATGCTCCAAAAGTTGCTGCTTGCCTTTATCTATCTGCAATTTTAAAAGCTCCTTCTGCTGATCAAACGATAAACCCTCTAGAGGTGATTCAGGAAAAGGCTCAGACTCTGCGGGCAAAAACTCCTGCTCCACTAGAGCATCACGAATAATGGTTTTAATTATGCTTTTATTTCTCTTAGCAGAACTAGACAACATCACGTTATAATGTCCAGCAACTAAAAGAAGCTGCTCCTTAGTAAATGCTTCGAAAGCCTCCACTCCAATTATCGACTTCCGACATGGCTACTATCAATTAGCTGTTCATATATATAAACCAAACAAAAACAAGCAACGTGTGATGTAACTCGCGTAACAAGACAACCCAAAGCCCCCCTAAACATTTACCCCCGACTAATCTAACCTATTTTCTGACTGCATCCGAGAGCCGGGGATTAGCAGAAATCTGTCCACCAATACCGCTGGAGTTCCAGCCATCCCGACTAAAGTCAATTCAGCTTTCTTTCCACGACGGTGACCACCAGCCCAGACGCAGTCGCTGGAACCTAAACCCATATGCCGGAGCGTTCTAATTGGGGAATAACGTTGCTATTAAATTATCTTGTTACCCAGGAACACCAACACCTCGCCAGCCCACGAAACAAAGCAAACTATGTATCTACAAACACATACGTTAAGTAAGCTACTGAACAGCTATCGGAGACCACTAATGATCACATTAGCCTTATTGCGTCCGATAATTATAGTTTACCATTTTTGCTCAACCCACCGTTTACTAACTAATCACGTACAAACTTATATGCACACCTCTCGCCCTCCCCAAACAGATGAATGATATCGGCTCAGTCACAACGTAAGCAACGTAAACACTCACCGGAGTTACTCACGTGATGCGTCCCATTCATTCATAAAAATGGAGTGGCGGAAAACAAACAAATCGACGAAAAACGCGGATTTTATGGCTAGTTTGACGAGCCCCCACACTATCATGGCCTAGGGCAACCAGACAGTGATAGAGGACGGAGGCGTGAAATGTTTTATCAATAACGAGGGTTTATTTTATAAACCACAACGAAAATGAACGATAACAACACTAGACTAATGTATAAGCAGGTAGCCCACTTCATCAGTCCTAATTGGGGAGACACATGCAGACCATTACAGACAAGGCCTGGCAGCCTTCACAGCAGACATGTTACCCTCAATAGGTCAGCTGAGGGGGATGATAATGTGTTCAGTTCAAAATGGTGACATTTTCAATTTTTTGTTGTCGTTTCTTTTTTTTTGTTGTTTTTTTGTCTTACAGGTGTTCTCAACAGCAGTTGATGTTGAGAGAACAATACTGCTTCCTGCGTCTCCAAGACTCATCGTCTTAGGTAGTGTATTTTTTTGTCTAGAGACTATATGAGACTATATACAGTAGAGACTATATGAATGACACATGTGGAAGGCAACAGAAAGAACATGAACAGAAGAACAATAATAAATCATTATACTCATGTGTATTTAATTATGTTTTAGGTGATGTCCTCACAGCAACAAATTGGATGCTGAGCACTGAGGGCCATGTGGTTGTGGGTCCACACCAGAACATTGTGGCTGGATTGGCAGCGTTATTCGCATGCTACTATGCGTTCAATTTGGTGTATCAAGAGGAGGCGTCGAACACACTGGAATTCATTCAAAGGTGTGTGCTGGAAGGGGATTGTAGTGGATTATTACTTTGTTACATTTTCGATCATGAAAAACAAATGGTGTTATTTTTATTTTTGCAAAGCTACTTTCTGCTTCAGCTTGCATGCGTGGCACTCTGCAATTAAAGCAAATTTTAAAGAAGTTTTAAAGAACCCCCCACCACACACACACACACAGCTCTACCCTTCACTGCATGTCCTACTCTACCCTACTCCAGTGCCGGTTCAGACCTCCATGGGGCCCTAAGCAAAATCCTGCTAAGGGGCCCTCCTACCTGAACTCTGAGCGCGAAAATGTCAGTCGCCCGCATTCAAACAAACGGGATATGCGATTATATTTCACAACTTTGCGAGGTACTGTGTCTGGGAAAGGCTGGCAAGCAAGCCGCAGACAGAACAGGGGATTCACTTCCCTGTTAGGTAGGCCTATGCTAGACCAGCAACAGGCACTGGAGTGACTCCTTTTTCTCCTCCATAGTAGCACACTAGTTGGGAAACTAGCACACTAACCAAAAAGTTATCTGTGTGAAAATCCTGCTAAGGGGGCCTCCTACCTGAACTCTGAGCGCGAAAATGTAACCATTTTTTACAGTATCGTCTGACACCTCAGTGCTCCCAATACAATCATCCCACCCCATTTTGGATGTCTATGGAAGTTACCAAATATAGTGTTTTTCTATAAAGGACTAGGAAAAGAAACATAATTGTGTGTGAATCACCTTCACACAGCAATAAAGGCCCAGTTTCAGTGTCTGGGCTGTTTGCTTTTGATGCTTGCTGTAAATATCCCCTTGCAAAAAATAACTGCAGTTTTTTCAAGTACAGTTCAGTTATACCATAGTAGGCTACGGTGCAGTATAGTATTTTCATGTCCAAAATACTGCATTTCTGTAGTAATATGCAGTACAATGCAGTTTTTTGTGTCTAAAATACTGCATTCCCTGCACAAGAACTGCAAATATTTACTCCAAAGCTGCTGTTTTCATACTCAGACATCTGCAGTTTGACACTTGAAGTAATGCAGTTTTTTTTTTGTAAGGGGTCTGGTTGTGCCTACTGGCGGACTTCACCTGTGTGTCTGTAGTAGGCTACTTGCCAAAGACATAGGCTATGAACTGGCTCCCCTGATTCTCTTATTATTTCAATATTTTTTTCAAACGTAGACTAGGCTATTTTAAACAATCATTTTAATACTTCATATAGGCCTGATTTATGATGTGCATCTATTGTCCATGCAGCACAGCGAATCAAAGTTACATTAGGCTAGGCCTACTTTCCATTTTGCATACGTTCAGTTGTAGGCTAAAAGCTTGACTGAAACATTGTAAAACAATTAGTTCTTTTAAAAATGTATGGGAAGAGTGAAATTATTAGTTTCTACGGGTCCTCGCATGTTTTTAAAGATGCGGTCTTTTTTTTTTTTAATGTCAGTCGCCCGCATTCAAACAAACGTAATATGCGATTATATTTCACAACTTTGCGAGGTGCTATGTCTGGGAAAGGCTGGCAAGCAAGCCGCAGACAGATCAGGGGATTCACTTCCCTGTTAGGTAGGCCTATGCTAGACCAGCAACAGGCACTGGAGAGACGCATGTTGACATCAAACCATGGAACGAAGCAAGTTTACCCGACTGCTGTTCCCGCTGTCATTCTCGTGCCGTTTCTTCCGTTTTTCATGCCCTGAATGGTAATTTGGTTTCATGTTCATCTTCTTAATGTATGAGGCACTGTCGCTATAACTGTAAAGGGCCTACTAACTTGTCTGTCACTAGCTTGACTCAATAGGAGACGGGGGAGGGGGTCTTCATTAACTTGCGGGGCCCTACGCAACTTGCGTAGTGTGCGTATAGGAAGAACCGGCCCTGCCCTACTCTCTGCATGTGATCCTTGTATATTTCAAAAAATGATGAAAAACCGCAACTTGATGGGTTTTGTCTTTTGTAAACAATGTATTTCATTAAGTGTCTTTTTCCTGATTTTGTGACTTCAGATGCTTCCTAGGGATCAACCCAGGGGGTCAGGATTTGAAGGGTTAGCTTCAGCCACTTAGCATGGCATTTGGCCGCCGACATTTTTGAAAACATGGCGTTACATGGTTGCAACTTCCGGCACCAGTTTTTACATGCTGATTGGTAGATGACAGCTCATGCACGAGTTTAGTGTTGGGCACGAGCGTCCTCGCGCATCCATGTTGGTTCGCATTTCTGGAAGACGACAAATAAAACAACTAACTACTTGGATTAAGCTACTGATACTTGACTTAATGCCTACATGGTTTAGGCTGTATTACCGGACTTTGTGGTAAATAAAAGAAAAATGTTAATGTTGTCATATTAGGCTATTATTTGCCGTAGATGCGGGGTGCCAAGTAATTACCTTAAAGTAACTGACTACCATACACTTTGGCAGATGCATAGCAATGACCTATATCCAATTATTAGCCTACTCATTGCGTTGTGTATGAAGACTATTTTAAAACGCACAGGCTGTAGTTCTGTAGAACGCAACGTCTGGATCATATAACCTGTCTCCCCAAGTGATTTAAAACTAAACAAATGTCAATGACTTATTTCGTTTGCTTTCTTTCAACATTGACATGATTAGGCTATGCATTTGATTTAAATGTTCAGGCTGCCAGTCGAGGCAAAAGCCAAATGTCCAACAACAGTTGCAGACTCTATGCCTGCTCGAACCACAATACCCGAGGGATGTGCGCTTCTATCGGAAGTTTAACTTGCGTTGGCTTCATTTCGTCTGCCTGCAAATGTAGCCTAGGCTTAACAAGCTGCAAATTCACACTGGGTGCAGCAAAAATCCCAGCTATCCACACGTTTCTTACATACCATGTCTACTTAATTAATAGTCATTTTCGTTGGATAGCCTATTGCGTAATAGGCCTACAACCTTGTCCAAATATAGTATTTAGGGATCATTATTTGTGAAGCCTAAAGTGACACAATATTGATTCGCATCGTTTATTATCACATATGAACATCACATTAAATAACCTAGGACTTCAGAGACAGGGCAAACTTTACCACCATTCCCAAAATGTTATCCCAACCAATTAAATGAATTTGCGCTTATAACGAGGTGAAGCGCGTACCCGAACAACTTCTTTTCCTCTGAGGGAATGTCCAATCTTCATCAACGACATACCGTTGTACCTTACGTTGTCTCAGTCTGTAACGTGGAATCTAATAGGCTAATTCTAGCTGGTGCCGGAAACGAACACCCATGAAACGCCATTTTCGTAAAGATGGCTGCGGTCAATTTCATGCTTTTTTGGCTGAAGTAGCTAGCCTAGCATGGGCCATTGAAATGAATGGGGGCGGGACTTAGTCACTCTCTCCAGTTATATATAATACCTCCACACAAAGGCCACAAAGTGGATCAGTCCAAGAAGTGGGAAGGTGCAAGAGAAGAGAAACAGCAATGTCAGTCTTCATGTCTCTGCACTCCTAAGAAGGTTAAAGGACTTTGAATGGCTTTGAGCCCAGTTGCAAAAGAAACAACAACTGCACACTGTTTTGTTTAAAAAAAAACAAAAAAAAAACAATGGTTCCAAAATGTGGTTATTTTTTACATATTTGACTTTGTTGCTGCAAATTACAGTAGTTAATTCAAAGTTACACTGTGTGGCTGTAAGTATTGTGCAGTCTGGTGTATATTTATGTGAGTTTGTTGTCATGTCTGAGTGAGTTTGAAAATATACACATGCGGTATTGAGTGTTAATAAATGTTTTGTATTGTTGCAGCACTGACTGTTGTTTTATTATAATAGCTGAAAATAATTACAATTACAAGAAATTACAGTGCTTAATTTGCAAAACATGACAAACAAACATATATTAGCTGTAAAAACATTCTACAATAAAATAATGAATTATGAACAAGTAACAGCTATTTAATGGCAAAAATAGTTGGCAGGTAACTGCATGTAATTTGAATGGGATACAAGATAATACTGTAAATTAAAATACAATAAATGGTTGTTTATCATATAAAACAATACATTGTTGTGTTTTATATACGGCAAAAAACTGTAAAACGTATCCAGTAATATGTTGTAATTAATGTTTACAGTAATTAATAACACTTTTAAAGCACTTTATTGGCAACTTTTTTGCCTGTTCTTTACTGTAAATTCTACAGGAAATCTGTTACAGTGTACAATTTGATCATTGAGAATAGTGTTAAACAACTTCCCCAGACTACTGTTCACACAAATGCCTCTGAAATTATTAGTGTCCAATTTATCTCCACTCTTGTATTTGTGTGTAATAAAAACTTGGCTCCAGATGTCAGGAAAACAGCCCGAACTTACAGTGAGGTTGAATAGTTTGAGCATTGCTCTTTGCAGCTCAGGGGTGCTGTTTTTAATAATTTCCCCTCTAATATTATCAGGGCCGCAGGATTTTTTATTTTTCAGTTTTTTTATTTTGGATTCAAGTTCAATTTGAGTAATTGGGAAATCAAGTGGATTTTGGTTGTCCTTGACTGCCTTTTCAAGAGATTGTAATTTTGTCTTGATAGTTTTGTAATTAGAATTTAATTCTTGGGGCGTAATGTCTTTGTATACATTTTCAAAATGTTTTTTCCAGATTTCTCCATTTTGAATGGGTAGGTTTTGTGGTTTAGATTTATTCAGATTGTTCCACATTTCCCAGAACTGATTGTTCTTAATTGATTCCTTAACTTTATTGGGGGTTTTGTTAGTGTGGTTAATTTTTTTCTGTCTTAGCAGCCATTTGTAGTGCTTCAGTGTTCCATGGTAGTCTTGTCGAATACATGCATGCTCGGGTTGGTGGTGTTTAAGGTTTAAGAGATGTCTCAGTTTTTTCCTGAGTTGTTTACATTCATCATCAAACCATTTCCTTCTCTTTTGTTATTTGTTTTTCTTTTTGTGAGATGTTTGCATGCAGCTACACACACACACACACACACACACACATGCCAGCTACACACACACACACACACACACACATGCACACACACACACACACATGCCAGCTACACACACACACACACACACACACACACACACACACACACACACACATGCCAGCTACATCTGCACACACACACACACACATGCCAGCTACACACACACACACACACATGCCAGCTACATCTGCTCTCACACACACACACATGCCAGCTACATCTGCACACACACATGCCAGCTACATCTGCACACACACACACACACATGCCAGCTACATCTGCACACACACATGCCAGCTACATCTGCACACACACACACACACACACATGCCAGCTACATCTGCACACACACACACACACACATGCCAGCTACATCTGCACACACACACACACACACATGCCAGCTACATCTGCACACACACACACATCCCAGCTACATCTGCTGCTTTTAGACATATTTGATTTAATTCATCAGTGGCTTTATTAACACCAGCTTTGCTGATTTCAAATGGTTTTGAATTATAACATTCAATGCATTCTTTTAATTCTGGGGAGTTTAAAGCGTTAACAAAATGTCCTGGGCTGTCATGAGTCCATCTATACCTTTTGTTTAGTTTGAATAGTTTACTGGACTAAATTTTTGGCTGCTTTATGGTTTTTTACGGAAGATGTTTGTCTGGTTATGGTCTGATAGTGGAGTTTGCTGCCTGACAGTGAATGCTTTGAAGGAGGTGGGGTCCATGTCAGTGATTGCATAGTCAACTACACTAGCTCCAAGAGCTGAACAATACGTGAACCTCCCTAAAGAGTCCCCTCTGATCCTGCCATTAAGAATGTACAGACCTAAGGCTCGACAGAGGTGCACTAGCTCTTTTCCATTTTTGTTGACAGTATAGTCAAGGCTGTGTCTCATGGGTAAATTTGGTGTGAAGTACAATTGGCTTTGATCAAACACATGGTTGTTACCTTGTGGGTCTACATAGTCTATTTCAGACCCGGTTCTGGCATTTAGGTCCCCACTCAGCAGCACATTCCCCTGGGCCTGGAAAAGGCTGATATCTGTGTAAAGGTTGTCCATGTATTCCTCCTCATAGTAGGGGGATTCTATTGGGGGGACATATATGGCACATAAGTATATGTCATTTACATATATACCCGTGCTACTTTGTAGTTTTAGCCAACAGTGTGATTTGCCTAATTGCACTATAGAAATGTGTTTAGTGAGCTTTTCTTTGTACCACACCAAAATTCCACCAGAACTCCTGCCATGACGTATATTATTATTTTTTAGGGAGGGAATTACAATTTCATTATATCCCTTGGGACAGTGGGTGGGTGTTTCTGTGCGGCACCATGTTTCGGTAAGAATAAGTATATCAAGTAGAGGAGTAAAGTCCCTGGATATTCCAAAAACTGATATTAAATGAGCTCATGTTTGGACCACTTTTGGAACAGAATAAAAAGTTATACAGGTTGATTAGTAATTAATTAATCAAATGTTACATTTACTTTAATTTATTTAAATTTAATTACCTCTCTCTCTCTCCCTCTCTCTCTCTCTCTCTCTCTCTCCCTCTCTCTCTCTCACTCTCTGTCTCTCGCTTATTGAGAGTTGGAAGTGTGTATGCATGTACCCCCAGTAAAGCATCTCAATTGATCAAGTAAAAAGACCTGCAACAACACACACACGCACACACACACACACACATAGAGTACACACACACACACACACCCATCAGAGCTACTCCACAGATGAAGGGACAGCTCCGTTTAATGGATAGATCTCTGATCCCTAACAAACACATTCTCTGGAAGTGAAGGGTGTGTGTCTGAATATGTGTTGGTGTTAATTTGCGTGTGTGTGCGTTTGTATGTGTGTGTGTGTGTGTGATTGGTCATAGTCACAGCTTGACTAAGCCAAGGTGAGGAAGGAGAATATATATTGCTGGATGTGGATACTCAGCAATGCATATTAATCAATAATACCTCTGGCAGGTAATGCTTGCTAATCAGAGCCTCAATTGTAGTTAGCACACAAGACGGGCATTGGCACACACACACAGCTTGTTTTCTGCCTTAACACAGCTTTCTCTAACAAAGAACATGACTTTCTGCGAGATGAAAAGGATTTCATCAGAAATAAAATGTTATTTATTGTCTGCTAACGCAGGAAAGAGTACAATATTACAATAATACTAGTGCTGTCAGTTAAACGCGTTATTAACGGCGTTAACGTAAACCTATTTTAACGGCGTCAATTTTTTTATCGCGAGATTAACGTTCTTTTTGGTGTAACAAACTTTGTAGTTTTTTCACATGCTGTTGCAACAACTAGTAACGTTAGAACAACTACAACACCACACCAGATCTAGCTAGACTGGATGGAATGGAACGTTGTATGTGCTGCACGTACACGCCCCCTTTTAGGGAAAAGATGACTGATATAATGGAAATCTATGCTGCATCAAAGTGGGGAGCGAAAAGGGCTTATAGTAAACTTATTAAATCTTGAAACAAACGTGAATAAAAGGCACAGAATAAGGTTGGTGTAAGAGTTATCTGTGTGTTTATGGGATTAATGTGACAATGTTCCTATGTTTTGCTCTTTCCAGTTTACTAACAGGAGTGTCACGAATGTATCGATAGGCACAGTCAAACTGCCCGTGTCATAACATCAACTACAAGTCACACATTCATTCTATCACTTGTAATATGAACGTAGCCTATTTCCTACAACTAGGTGAGATACTTGGCTATGTTATACTGAAGTTCCACAGTTAGCTAGCCAGCAAGCTAACCGTTTTGCATGGAATATTGTAGCGTCGGTGGATGTACATGTCTAACGTTGAATGAGTGTCTCCCAGAATGCAGTGCGAGTGAATGCTAGAATGTGTAATGTCGGTTATAATAGTTGTAGTTACGTTTACCATGTTGTGTATTTGTTAGCGTGTTAGTCTCTTTAGTTGTACCTCATGTGTTTATCCTCGTGTTGATGTGTGTGGTAAACCCTTATTGTGTGTAGCATGTGCGGCTGAGACTACCCCTGTGTTGCCCTATGTAGTTGTCTGTGTCCGTATGAGTCTTCCTGTTCCAATAAATGGCCGTCCTGGCCAAAGGTGAATCTTGTCTGAGGGTGAGATCGCTACAATATTATGGTAAGTGTGGCTACATGCTAAATGTGTACAATACATGCATGGGGTATTGCAAACGAATGAGGTTGGTAATGTACATCGTTTCGACATGAGCAAGTTACATAAACATAATTCTTCATAACTGCCGTGTTAGTAAAATGATTGAATGTCCTGTGAATTTATAACTAGATGTAACGTCAACGTGTGATTACTAGCTATCTTTCCCATTGGATCAATGATATAATGTTAACATGTTTTCCGCTAAAATGGGGCGTGATGCAGATTAAATATATCTTTATGATGATGCGCCGTTAGTAGGCTACGTAAAGGCATGCTGCACACACTTGATTGGGCTAACGAGCCGGCCAAAGAGTAGTAGCCTAGGCTGACGCATTAGTTGTGTGCCGCCAAAGATTTTTTCACCGTCACTTGTTCTGTTATCAACATTCCTCTTTGGCTGCTACTATTCGCGATGCACTCTGCTTTCAACATTCATTTACATTAGATTCCATTCTTTTCAAAACAACTCCGTACACCAGCATCGCACTTTGCCGCCGTGTAAATCACGATTCAGTTATATTTGGTCGACGCTGCTCCATAAAATCCATTGTTCATCCAGTGTTTGCCTGTTAAAAACTTTGGCGTTGATGTGTGTGGCAAGTGACAGTGCACCATAGACTGTAGGCCTATAAAATGGCAATGCACTCATGTTGAAAAGTTCCTTATTTTCAACTGAACTCAAAGATAATGAATATAGTATGAATATAATATTTTCTGTTTGTTATGCCTTTATAATGTGTGTAGGCCTACATTTTGTGCATGCACTTCTGCGGTAGCATTTATTTCAGTGTATATCAGCTATATTTCTGAAGAATATATTGTGTTGCCTCAGGTCTGCACATCTTTTGAAATTGGATTTGAAATAATCAAATAGACCTACTACGTCTTAAAGTTAAGTTAATAAAGTAACTTGCTTTGCTTTCATTTGAATCCCAATCAAGATACACAATAATTGCTTCATTGTTAATATGGACTCCTGGGAAGTTCAGAAATGCAAAATAATAGAATTTTAATCATATGATAAAATATGTGATTAATCGTGATTAACTATAGGAATTCAGCGATTAATCGTGATTAAAAATTTTAATCGTTTGACAGCACTAAATAATACTAAAATAACTCATTAGACAGAAAATGACAAAGACCGGAGAAAGAGAAAAGAGTTAAGTTGGCATTAAGTGGTGCCATATCCTCCGATCACCCCGCGGGTCTTAATAAAGAGGAAGAGCACTGAGGTTGAGGGTGAAAAGAGGAGGACACACACACACACACACACACACACACACACACACACACACACACATTTACACAAGAGGAGGAGGGAGTTATGGTTTGAGGCTAGCAGTTATTACACGCCTCATCAATACACAAGCCAGCCGTCAGATAAGTGCCTCTCCTGCAGGGGCCTTCGCAGAGCAGCACATCAGACGAGCTGCTGATAAACGGCTGATATGTTTACTCAGGGGTTTACAAGAGCGCAGGGATTTCCCAGGGAGGGTTTTATGAAAGCAAGCGCAAGCGGGGCTGTTTACTTGGGGAAGGGGGTCAGTGGTTCAAATGAGATTGCAGGCTTTCATCATTAAAAGGGGCGGCTGCGGAGCGCTCCCGACTGCCCTGCCCCACGGGCGGTGGCCTTGCCCAAGATGCGGCGTAAGAAGCTTAAAGGCAGAACACTCTCCCCTTGACTTCATCCAGAGGATGCTCTGCCGTTGCCGTGGCAGCAATCACCAAGAGATGGGATGGAGGTGTGAGAACCGCAGGGATGGAAGAAATGAGATGAGCCAGATGACATCAACCTCTGCCCTCTCTGCTCCTCCTTTCTCCTCTCCGGTCCTCTCCCCTCTCCTCCTTTCTTCTTTCTTCCTCTCTTCTCCTCTCCGGTCCTCTCCCCTCTCCTCCTTTCTTCTTTCTTCCTCTCTTTTCCTCTCCTTTCTGCTCCTCTCCTCTCTCCCTTCATCTCCTTTTCTTCTCTGGTCTTCTCTCCTCTCTTCTCCACTCCTCTCCTCTCTGAACCCCTTCATCTCATCTCCTCTCCTCCCCAGTCCACTCCACTCTCCTCTCCTCTCTGATCCCCTCATCTCCTCTCCTCTCCTCTCCTCTCCTTTAGGCGGGGATCACATTGGCCAGCGTCAAGAGTAAAGCAACGCTCAGACCATAATAAGTTCTGTCTCGTTATGGTAACACAAACGGTTTGTCTCCTCTCCTTTATGCATTGCGTTGTGGTTGGAAAGTTGAACCAAGTTCACCGATCAGCTTGTCCAGCGCTAGCGTTACGCTAGTGTTGCCACAGTTCCGCTGCCGAACCGTAGAAAACAATAGGAAACCTGCCGCTTGCCGCTGGTCAATGTGATCCTTACTCTTACCTGGGCTGCTCCTCTCCTCTCAGCGTTTGCATCTTCACTGTGCTCTGTCTTTTTGCTTCCTATTACTTCCTATTCCTTCAACTTCCTATTAATTTGCATCATATGCTTAATAAATGTGTAAAAAAAGAGGATCAGATATTTAATTACCCCGATCCATATGTAAAACATATTTTACATTTGTTTGTTACGGCATCTCTGTATTTGTGGTTGGATGATGTCCTGCTTTCTGGGAAGTCTCCAAAGCACAAGAGGGCGACATGTCTTTTGGAAAACAGTGAGGCACTCTAGCACACCAACAGGTAGAGAGAGGATGTCCTTTGTGTTTCAGCTTGTACTTTGTCACCTGTATAGAGTCATGGATTTGCACCACAGTATAACAAGTTCATCACAACTTATCAAACTGCTATTTTGACAAAGATTGCTGAAGTTTGACAAGAAGTCAACACAGGAACTCTTGACTCTGTCTCCATTTCCCACCCCCTTGAGATGCATCAAGAGAGAGATGACAAGTGTCCCCTGACCGTCTGGCAGGTGAGTTCACAGACAGGCAAACAGCAAAAGTACACACACGCACACACACACACACACACAAACCTCATTTGACACTCTTTTGAAAGTGTTGCTTTCACTAATCTTAATGTAAAAAATTCCATGAAAGATGGAACTGATTTCAGTATTGGTCAGTCATTCAAACTCTATTTGCTACAATTGGAATTATACATCAGTTATTGAAACCATACAGCAGGGGTATTCAATTAATCTTCAGCGAGGTCCAGTTACGGAAAATTTCCTCAAGCAAAGGTCCGGAGCATCATAATTGTTTAACGTGCGTGTTTAGGCTATGTATGTGTATGTATGTATAATAATAGGATGGATGGATGGAGCCTAGTTGTAGATAGATAGATAGATAGATAGATAGATAGATAGATAGATATTTTATTGATCCCCAAGGGGAAATTCAAGAAATAGGAGATTGTAGGCCTAGGCCTAATGTTTAATGTGAAATAAAATAAGTAGCCTAAAAGGCAACATTCGAAATGAGGAGAAATAAGAGTAGCCTAATTGGGGAGAAAAACTGAGTAGCCTTGGCTATTTTTAAGATCTTAACGTGAACTTAAAATAAAATTTGAGCTGAGACAAGGATGGATATTCCACAGCTGGTTCCTTGAACCCATTAATCAGCAAGTTTAATTTTTTTTAATTTTTTTTTTTTATGTTGACCCGAAATCCTGGAAACCCAGGAATATCACGTTGTTGGGCAGTGAATGCATGTAGGCTTAACTAGATTGTGGTGGATCAATCATATTGCCTTCTTAAATCGTAAAATATTCTGTGGTCTCAGTTCACTGTTGAATGGGCCTAGCCTACCTTATGCTTGCTCAAAATATATGCTTTGTCCAGTAGAGGTGCTTCAAATTGGCGCTTAAAATCGCCTGTCTCAGAATATATAGAAGAGGTCCAGGGCAATTCCGCGCAAAACTGTCACATCCATATTTAGTTGGCGTTACGGACGTGACAGTTTTGCGTGGTATTGCCCCCGTATCGTTATATAAAGCTGTTCTCGCTGTCTAGCTTTCTCCTATTTGAGCAATCGATGATTTGAAAATAACTTACTTATCGTTAACTTAGATATCCATCTGATTGTTTCTCGTCCCGTCTCCTCTCCTCGCTTGTTTCAGGCTATCAGTCTCTTCTCCATAGTAGGCTACTTTACTCACTGACTCGACTTTATCAGAATTCACAGATTTCACTGGCTGAGTAGCAGCAAGCGAAATGATGGTTCCTGAAGCTCCTGAAGTAAATGCTGTTATCCTAACCAACGAAACATTTAGCGCAGCTTTGAAATCTTACGTGAAAATCTAAATTAGGCTATTATGGTCTGGGTCCGGATAGGATCACGTCACGGTCCGGACTCGGACCGCGGTCCGCCATTTGGTGATGGCTGCCATACAGTGTTTTAATTGTTATTATATTATTATTTTTATTTATGTATTTATTAATCCCTCATTGTTTGACAGCTGAAGGAAGATATCCTTCTTGCTGGGAAGCCTGCAAAGCACAATAGGGCAACATCTATTTAAAAACAGTACCTCACCTCACCTCACCTCACAGGTATCAGGAGAAGGTTTGTTTTGTATTTTGTGTTTATTGAATTCATACATCATCATTCAGCTTCATTCAGCTTGCACTTTGTCGCCTCTGTAGTGTCATAGTTTTTGCGCCACCATAGTACAAGCCAGTCCTGCCTCATCAACCTGCTATTCGTAAACATTTGTGTAAATGCACTGACATTTCGATGAATAACTATCAAGAAGTATGACACAGGAATTTGGTTTATGCACCAGAGGCTCTTTTAGCCAGCTCATACATTTCTGGTGGAGCATCCACTGTGTCATAACAGCATCTTCTATTATTCAACTTTGACACACGCATAAATCCTTCAGCATCTTAAAGAAGCCCTATGCAACAATTTTAGCAAAAATGATCTTAATTATGCAGGTTGAGAGTCGTTCTGATGGTTCTACAACACTTTTTGGGTCGTTTGGTGGGTGCATCGTCTCCCCATATTGCTTCTTCGCGGGAAAACCGAATATGCAACTTTCTGGTCCCGTCCCGAACAAATCCAGATGTGACTCAGCGGAAGTATCCAATCGCGTCTCGAAAATGTAGTCAGATTGTAGTTTCTAAGAAGACTGCAAAACGTGGCTTTGTTACTGTTGAAATTGTAAGTAGTCTACCCTTGGGTGAACTTCGTTTTTGTAATGTGGTTTGATCTCTCTTGAACAATGTGTTTGCTTGACCGTTTTATTGTGAGCCCTGTATGTATGGCAAGCCGATATTGATATCAGGCATAATTGTCATGTACATGTAAGCCATTTTTGTCAACTAGTTAACTAGTGAGCCATGTTTGTGTGAACTAGTTAACTAGTAAGGGCCAAAATATGCACACTAGTTAACTAGTGGGAGCCAAAAGGCTCACTAGTTAACTAGTGAACACATTTTAGCTTCACTAGCTAACTAGTGAGAGCCAGAAATGTCTACTAGTTAACTAGTAAAGGCCAAAATGCATACCAGTCAGCTAGTTGAAGGCTTTTGGGTCTCACTAGTTAACTAGTGACAGCCAAAAATGTGCACGTTTACTAGTGAAGGCAAAACACCTCACTAGTTAACTAGTTGCAGTAGGTCAATGTCACTAGTTAACTAGTGAACCATAAATGGCTTACTAACTAGCTAGGTGATGGCAGCAGGCTCACTAGTTAACTAGTTGATGCATTCTTTGTCCAAACTAGTTAACTAGTGAGGTCATACATGTATACTAGTAAACTAGTTAAAGACAAAATTCACACTAGTCAACTAGTGGCGCAGAATTCAAATTAGGAGGCGGAGAACTCTGGAAATTGAGGCTTTCTATTGGCTCCCTATGTCCAAATAGAACATGACAACCAATCACAGTGCAGAATTTCACGAAATCCCACCCACAACATTTGCATGTGGCACACAAGTTAACATGCTGGCCAAAGGAACTCTAGCTAGTAAACTAGTGGCTTCAGTGTGACACTTACTTGTAAACTAGTGAAGGCAGAACTGCTTACTAGTTAACTAGTGAAGACACAAATGCCCACTAGTTAACTAGTGAGGTCTAAAAAGTGTCACTGGTTTACTAGTGTGCACCAAAACACCCACTAGTGAACTAGTCATGGCAATTTCCATTCGACTAGTTAACTAGTGAGGTGCAAAAAGTGTCGCTAGTTTACTAGTGTGCCCCAAAATGCCCACTAGTTAACTAGTGAAGGCCATTGCAGCCCCACTAGTTAACTAGTGAGATGCCAAAACGCTCACTTGTTAACATGTAAAGGCCAAAATGCCCACTAGTTTACTAGTGAGGGTGTTGTAGGCCTAACTAGTTAACTAGTGGCATGCTAATTTTGTTCACTAGTTAACTAGTTACACCTAAAAACACAAACAAGCTGACCGTTTTTGTCCACTAGTTAACTAGTGGAACAATTTAAGTCTCACTAGTTTGCATGTGTGGCAGTAAAGCAGCTCACTAGTTAACTAGTGCGCACAATACACACACTAGTGGCTGTTTTTGGAGCTATCTAGTTCACTAGTAATGCAAAAGGTACTCTTACTAGTAAACTAGTGACACATTGGCCTTCACTAGTTAACTAGTTGACATGTTTGGCCTTACTAGTTTACTAGTAATGGAACAGGACATGCTTACTAGTTAACTAGTGAGCATATCTGCATTATTCATGCCTTTCACTAGCTGATAGAGGGCATTTTGAGCCTTACATGTTAGCTAGTGAGGACAAAACACTGTCCATAATGAACTAGCAGGAGAAAAATGCCCCTCACACTAGTAAACTAGTGGAATTTGAATAAATACACAAACGGCTGGCATTTTGTGCAACTAGTTAACTAGTGGGATGTAACGTTGGACACTAGTTAACTAGTGCGCAATGTCGCACTTGCATGCAAATGAAGAAGGCGGAACAAGGATTTTGATTGGTCCATTTAGGACTCAGAAACCTAGAAAACATGGCTGACTTCGTCCAGGCTGTTCTACATTACATTACATTACATTATATTTGGCTGACGCATTTTTAGCCAAAGCGACTAACAACATGGTAAACAGTTTAAGTTTTAGAGCAATTCTCAACAATATTAGGACAATAAGAATAAGTGCATCAGTGAGTGCTGTTTTTAACAGTTACGTGTCAGTTTAAGACGGCTGGTGAGTGCTAGGATCAGCAAGACTTGTTGTAAGTGTTGCTATGAGAGGAGATGTTCTCTAAAGAGCTGGGTCTTCAGGAGTTTTTTGAAAATGGAGAGGGATGTCCCTGCCCTTGTAGGAACTGGCAGTGTGTTCCACCAGCGAGGAACAACAGATGAGAAAAGTTTGGATTGGCCTGAGCGTACCGGAGGTAGAGCTAGACGTCGTTCGTCTGAGGAGCGCAGCGGTCTGGAGGTAGCGTATATCTGTATGAAGGCATTCAAGTAGGTGGGAGCAGAACCGGAGACTACTTTGTAGGCAAGCGTTAGAGCCTTGAATTTGATGCGGGCCGCCATAGGTAGCCAATGTAGCTGGATGAGTAGCGGGGTAACATGTGCCCTCTAAGTTCTAAGAGCAAACTTTTATAAACTAAGATCGTTTGAGCATAAAAATATGTTTTGATAACATGTCTAGTGACAAAATTGTGGTGTATTGCTGTAATCTTCGTTCAGTTAATGTCTACAATCTTTAGTTTTTCAGTTATTAGTCTGAAAATCGCGATAAAACTGGAGGCATTTGTATATGGTTGCCTAGCAACAAAACGTTTCAGTAACATGAACATTGATGATAGCATTGCTAATGTGACAAGACTAGCTCAAGTGGTTAAGCAGCAGGACATCATGTGGGAGACCAGGGTTAGAAGTGCTTGAAGTTTTTTTCTTGAGCTTTTAATTACTTTTGAAACCATGTGCAGTTAATGTGTACAATCTTTTTCAGTTATTAATCAGAAAAGCGTGACTGAATGGATACATTTATGTCTGTGGTTGCCTAGCAAGAATAAACAAAGAATAATATTAAAATTGATCCCTTAAATCTTTGGTGTGGATCACTAAGAGCTCACTTGTTAAAGCATGGGGTTTCCCTGTTATTATTAAAAACCATTTTGACAGAATATGAGATACTGCATATTGCAGGCTCTGCTTTACTATCTATACTGAAGTACCGTTGCAGAGCAGTGTGTCACTTTAGCCACTAGGGGCACCCATCAGGACCTGATCGCGAGGCTATGAACAATAAATTTACATTTAGACTGGGTGGGATTCTTACATAATACCCAATAGGAGTCTTCTACCCACCCTCTCATTAGAATTTGCATAATAGCCGTTTAAGGCACTAGTTAACTAGTAAGGCCCACAACACCCTCACTAGTAAACTAGTGGGTATTTTGGCCTTTACGTGTTAACAAGTGACCATTTTGGCATCTCACTAGTTAACTAGTGGGGCTGAAATGGCCTTCAATAGTTAACTAGTGGGCATTTTGGGGCACACTAGTAAACTAGTGACACTTTTTGCACCTCACTAGTTAACTAGTCGAATGGAAATTGCCATGACTAGTTCACTAGTGGGTGTTTTGGTGCACACTAGTAAACTAGTGACACTTTTTAGACCTCACTAGTTAACTAGTGGGCATTTGTGTCTTCACTAGTTAACTAGTGAGCAGTTCTGCCTTCACTAGTTTACATGTAAGTGTCACATTGAAGCCACTAGTTTACTAGTTAAAGTTCCTTTGGCCAGCATGTTAACTTGTTGTGGGTGGGATTTTGTGAAATTCTGTGCTGTGATTGGTTGTCATGTTCTATTTGGACATAGGGAGCCAATAGAAAGCCTCAATTTCCAGAGTTCTCCGCCTCCTAATTTTAATTCTGCGCCACTAGCTGACTAGTGTGAATTTAGGCTTCAACTAGTTTACTAGTATACATTTATGACCTCACTAGTTTGGACAAAGGATGCATCAACTAGTTAACTAGTGAGCCTGCTGCCATCAACTAGCTAGCTAGTAAGCCATTTATGGTTCACTAGGGACATTGACCTACTCCAACTAGTTAACTAGTCACTAGTAACCTAGTGCCTTCACTAGTAAACATGTGCACATTTTTGGCTGTCACTAGTTAACTAGTGAGACCCAAAAGCCTTCAACTAGCTGACTGGTATGCATTTTGGCCTTTACTAGTTAACTAGTGGACATTTCTGGCTCTCACTAGTTAACTAGTGAAGCTAATATGTGTTCACTAGTTAACTAGTGACCATTTATGCTGTCACTAGTTAACTAGTGTGCACAAACATGGCTCACTAGTTAACTAGTTGACAAAAATGGCATGCATGTTGGCCTGATATCAAGATATCAGAATAAATGCCCAAGCGGCTGGCCAAATTACATAGAAGTTAACAAGTGGGAATTTGACATTCAGTAGTCAGCTACAAAACATTTTTGTACCTTACTAGTTGACTAGTAAAATATAGAAGTCTTTAAACTAGTTAACTAGTGCACATTTCGGTGTCCACTAGTTAACTAGTGAACATGCTGAGCATTACTAGTTAACTAGTAAGATATAAAACGTGTTAACTAGAGAGAATTTGGGCCTTACTAGTTAACTAGTGAGCATTTTGGCTGTCACTAGTTAACTAGTTCACACAGAAATGGCTCACTAGTTAACTAGTGGACAGAAATGGCTTGCATGTACATGACAATTATGCCTGATATCAAGATATCTGAATAAATGCTCAATCGGCTTGCCATATGTATGTGTTTAGCTTGGTTTCTTGGGTTTAGCGTAGCAGTCACTTGCTACCGAAGCTGCAGGGGGAGCTTTGTCGTGAAAAATGCGAGCCCAAATCAGGCGAAACCCAGAAACAGCGAAGGAATAACCAGACCTGCATAGGGCTTCTTTAACGTGCTCATTCGCTATGTGCAACACCCAACCTGGTGCATGTAAACAGCTACGCTACATCAATAGCCACTACAACACACCTACAACAGCTACCAACAGCTACGCTACATCAATAGCCACTACAACACACCTGATGCTCCACCCAACCTGGTGGGTGTAAACAGCTACGCTACATCAATAGCCACTACAACACACCTACAACAGCTACCTACAGCTACACTACATCAATAGCCACTACAATACACCTGATGCTCCACGTGCATAAATCAAATTCTTGCAGATATTGTCTGGATTTTTTTCCCTCTGAGATGCTCTAAGACAAGAGTCAAGTCTAGTCTAGTCTAGGGCTGTCAATCGAATTAATTGCATACTCTGTGATTAATTAATCTAAATTAACCGCATATATATCATTGAATAATCAGCATTAGTGACATTAAAGTTCAAAAACTCTTTTATTATCATTTTCACTGTTCAAATAATGGCCATAATAATCTATGATATGACAATATGCTGAGGAAATAAATTCAAAAGTGCTTCGGGAGGAAGTTTTTTTTCACATACAGGGCATTTCAGGCCACAGATAACCTAGGGGACACAATGAAAATAAATTAACACCTCAATGTCAACACTATTTCTTTGCATTGATGTGCGACTTTAGAGTTGACGAACGCCAGTGATATGCAAATTCCTTGCTGCAGACATTGCAGAGGACTTTATTTTAATCCACACTTCATTTTTATCAACACCATCAGGCAGTTTTTTTTTTAAAGTAAATGTTCCAATCAATGATCTAGGCAGCACATTTTCTTCTCTCTCCATTTTACAGTCTAATGGTTACTGACTAGAACGGCTCGGGGTCAGAGGTCATACGGAATCAATGAATCTGTGCTATTTTTTTTTTATCAGTTATTTTTTCTCAAATTAATTAATCAAAATTAATCAGTTATTTTGACAGCCCTGGTCTAGTCACATGTAGCACATGTAAAAACAACGGGAGCAGTGTTGCCAGATTGGGCTTCTTTTGACTGTCGGGCAGGGGGAAAATAAACTTTAGGCGGGCAAATAAAATTTTTTTCTCTATGACAAAATCATCCTTGGGGCGGTTTTTTGCTGATGAGGGCGGGTTTTTGAGCGTGATTGGGCGGAAATCACTCAATCCAATCTGGCAACACTGAACGGGAGTATGGTAACAAGAGAGGCATGACAAGTGATTCAAACTCCTAGCTGTCTGCCAGGTGAGTACACAGAGGTGCATTGAAGTCACAGTTGAAGTTCACACACATACACACACACACACACACAGTCAAGGAACCTCATTTGACACCCTTTCCAGACAGGTGAGTCAGAGACAGGTAAGCGACCTCAGGCAAGTTATATCAGACAAACACATGCAGTAGTTTAATATAAATGTAATGTTTGACTGCTGCTTCAACTAATTTTCAAAACAACAATTCAGTTCTGTTGCCACAGAATAACAGTCTCAAACTCATTTGGATGCTACACTCATGGGTGGACTGGCCATCTGGCATACTGGGCATTTTCCCGGTGGGCCGACGCACCTTTTGGGCCGATAGAATAGGCTATATAATTTTGGCCAACGATCGGCCCAAAGGAAGGACAATCAGCGGCCCATTGGTTACATTTCCATATTGACACTCGACTGATCCAATAACAGCTCACGTCAGGCCCCACCCCTCGCATTTTGGCTCAGAGCCAGGATTCTGTGAGCGCATCAAAAGTTAATCGAAGTTGCCTACACAAAATTGCGGCGGGTGCCGGTAGTGACAATAGTGCAAAAGTAACACCAATGTAGAAGCTTCAAAAATACAATATTGCAAGTAGGCTAGCATATGTCAGCAACATGTTGAAGTTCGTTGAGTTTGAACGAGGATGTAAGCAAACATACAGAGCAGAGGGACAGTGAGCAGGTGGTGGAGCCTAGTTGAGGCTACATGATAAGAACTCAGTGATGGAGCAGGTAGGCTATGTGTGACATGCCATGCTGACGATGATGATTATGATGATTATTAATTGCGATAATGTAATGATATGGTAGGTAATGACAACGTAGTAAGGCCGTGCTGTGATTATAATAACAAATAGCGCAACTTAAATGTTAAATGAATGATTTGGACAGCAAAAGAGTGTCAAATCGATTTTAATTTTTGGTCAGATTGATCAGTTTCCATCAGACGCCCAAAATTCAACATCGATGGCATGAGTGGTGGTTGGTCTCTAGTAGAGCGTCGAAAGGGTTCTATTTTGGAAGGGTTATCATGGTAAAGATGGGCTAAAAGACTGTAGACTGGCGGAAATGTAGGCTACAAAAGTCATATTCATGCACAAGCCAACTAAGCTATATACAGTGACCTATACGATAGGCTACTGGAAGACATTAAAGATAATTAGTTAATATAGCTATACTGTTCCAAAATGTACCAGAAATGTAGGTAGTATAGCCTACAGGAATAAAATATTTCCAGCAACAGCCCTGTTTATTTCAGTTGTCCTACAGTGATTAATGTCTAGCCTCGTGAGACCATCCTGATCTCGCGAGCTTCAGGGTTTCACTCGCAGATCAGTCTGGATACTTTCCGTTAAAGAAAATTTGGAGCAGTTCACCAAACGAACGTCCAATAAGCGTTGGCTTTGAGGCGGGTTGAGGTGTGACGCAACGAACAACATGACGGCATCCACAGAGATGAGCATAGCTATCGCGCAAGTTTTATTCAAATTAGAAAGTATTCCTGGGTAAACTGTGAAGCTATGAGTCTCAGCCATGCAGCTGGGAGGAATGAACGACACAGACATCCTCCACAGCTGATTCCAGTTCATAATGGAGGAATATACTATCTTCAGAAGTGTAGGGCCTACCGTGAAAACTTGATGGGAATTGTCGTTGATTAGGTTCATAAATGGTAAGTTAAAACATCTTAACGTTTGTCACGTTACCTAACTTAATTGTATGTTAAACGGCATTAGAAGAATACTTTGTTCATCTAATTGGTTGATTTGGCCCGTCGATAACCAACAAAGGTGGTGATAGACAGATGGTTTATCCAATCAGCTAACCAGTATGTCCGCCCCTTCCCAAAAGTTCTTCAATTTTGCGGAGCAAATCCATCTGGCGGAGTCAGGTTAATTAATGTCTATGACAATCAAGAAATTCAGCTCCTTACACATAGGCTTCAGTAACTGGTGCTGTTGTCAGTTGAGCATTTTATAGTTTAAATGTAGCCTATTGAATAATTTAAAAAATGATACTTTGAATTCAAGCAGAAACTCTTTAATAATTGCTTATATAGCCTACTTGAATATGGAGATCATGTGCTCCATGGCTACCTCTGATCAGTCAGAGTGATAGCCAATGAGGCCTACATCTAAGGGTAATGCAAAGATTTTGTATTTAATTAGGTGTGCCCGACCGATTTGAGGGCCGCTTTGGCCAAATATGCCAGGGCCGATTTTTGGTCCCAGTCCGCCCCTGGCTACACTGATGTTGAATACAGAGAGTGGAGTTGCCAATGTGCACCCAGAATGCACCTGGTACCTGGTATGAACTACCAGAGTCCTGCACGGGTCCAATTTTTTAAATCCGCACCCACCCGTACCCGTCATGTTTAAAACCGCATCCGACCCGTTTTCCGACACCAGAGCTAGTTAAAATCCGTACCCGACCCGCATTAAATAAAACTGACACCCGACCCGTACCCGAGTTAAAGAGACACGTTTAAGGAACTAATTACACAACCATTAACATTGCAGATCCAACTTCAGCTGAAGTTGACAGGCATATCGTACATGATGTATTGTGGTAGCCTGGCTACTTTTCAACACCCGAGTGATAAAATTTTCGGAGTGTCTATTCGTACCCCTGGTATGAATAGTCTTGGCCACACAACTGGGCTATTCACACCCTGTTACATAACAACAAAAACATGTTGATCGCGTGCCCAAAAAACATGGCCGACATTCGTTTTCTCGTCAGCAGAAAGTGAAGAATTCTGAACGGTTTCAGCACTAATATCTGTTCAAATTAAAGTTGAGATGGAAAAGTTGTGTTTTATTTTCATAATCTTTGTTTAGTGAACACATACAACCGTCAGTTTGCTAGCTATCAGAAATTTCGTGAATATGACGTTCAGGCCTATAAACTATAAGTTTATCTGCAAACTTTAACATCTTGTCGAAGCAGATAGTGCAGTGGTCATAGGCAAGGGCTGGCACGCGGGAGACCGGGGTTCGAGTCCCGTGTGATGCGTTTTGGCGGAGTGAGTGTGCATGTGTACCAACGTCTCTGGAGAGAAGGCGCGCAATTTGAACAAGAAATCGGTTCTCAAACGGAAGTTTTGATTGCAACAATTAGCTAGTTCATGCACCAGGGTGTAAATAGCATGCAGTACTATAAACACCTGGGTACGAATAGCATCCACTTCTAACTGTACATTGATGCAAACAGCATACCTTATTCAGAGTGTCTATTACACAGCTGAGCACTCTGTTATGTAACAGCAAAAAAAACCATGTTGCTTGTTTTTAAAAAATAAATAAAAATATTATTACATTGTGTGATCAATATGCCAGATTAAATGCACAGGGGTGCAAATAGCATACACTGATATTTGTACCAGACGGGGTACTAATAGGACACATTGCTGTGTGCACCGGGGTACGAATAGCATACATTGATATTTGTACCAGACGGGGTACTTATAGGACACATTGCTGTGTGCGCCGGGGTACGAATAGAATTCACTTCTTATTGCACCAGGGTACGAATAGCATACACTGCTAATTGTACCAGGGGTGCAAATAGCCTTACCCTAACATTTTACCACTTTTCAAGCAGATGCGTCTACAAGGCTATCGCCACGCAAATGCCTAATTTAGAATTCAAACACGGCCTTGCACACACAACTTATTAACAGCAGTAGTAGGCTAGCCTACATTAAAAGAAGGAATGATTCGGTCATAACCTACACCGGATTATGCATTAGCCTGTGAAACTTTATGGAAATAGGCATAAGACGTGTGACACTATCCCATTTATTTGAGTGCAAGATTGAATGGGGAAAATGTGCCTATACCTTTTCCCACGCATAGGAGAAATCTCGCTCGCTTGCAGGGATGTCAATAGATCTCACAATCTAGGCAATATTGGGAATTAAACAAGCATGCTCTCTCCACCATGACAACATGTCAAAAGAGTCATCTTTAGGCGTTTTTTTATCAATGTGCAGCCACTTTTGTTCTGAAAGACTGCAGGCAGATCCCGCGCATGTGATTTTTAAAAGTGAAATAGCCTATAGGCGCCTGTTTTGGGAAGGCACGTACGAAACGTGCATTTCAAATGCTTTTATCAACTTGAATTGCAGGCATAGTATTTAGGATGTGTTACTGTAGAACATATTGTTACATATGCACGTGATGTTTATGAAAGGCCAATTCCCACCCGTGTCACCCCCGTGTCCGACCCGACCCGCATCCGACACAGTAGAATATTTTCACCCGTTTCATCAAAATGTGCGGGTCACCCGTCGGGTACCCGCGGGTACCTGAACCCGTGCAGGACTCTGTGAACTACTGTATGTAGCACTGTTGGTGGAAGAGAACTGGGTACATTTGGGCACTATATGGGTACGTTTGGGCACTATATGGGTACCCCTTGGCACTATATGGGTACGTTTGGGCACTATATGGGTACATTTGGGCACTATATGGGTACGTTTGGGCACTATATGGGTACCCCTTGGCACTATATGGGTACGTTTGGGCACTATATGGGTACATTTGGGCACTATATGGGTACGTTTGGGCACTATATGGGTACCCCTTGGCACTATGTGGGGCACTATATGGATACCCCTTGGCACTATGTGGGGCACTATATGGATACCCCTTGGCACTATATGGGGCACTATATGGGTACCCCTTGGCACTATATGGGTACTCCTTGGCACTATGTGGGGCACTATATGGGTACGTTTGGGCACTATATGGGTACCCCTTGGGTACGTTTGGGCACTATATGGGTACGTTTTACATTGAAAATTAACGGAAATGGGAATTACATTGAGTTACTTTTAATACACAATTAATTTAGTGTTTTGTAAGCAATTCAAACTGCTAATGAACCGTAGTAGTTCTGTACTGTTCTGTAGTTCTGTACCATACTGTTTTGACAGTATGATTTCAAATGGCAAAATTCTGCTCCTAGCTTAGCTCAACATTGCAATAATGTTTTCTAAACACAGGCCTCCTACAATATCACCTGACGGGTGACACACATTTTGTTCTAATTTCTTTCTATATCTAGGTCTTATAACTGATATCAGTATTGATCTGTACAGTAGGTCAATGTCATTATATAAGAGTCATTGTCTGTTAAACATACATAGGCTACATCTACAGTCTACATAATTAATTGTAGATTAGAATTAAAGAGACAACATTCAAAGTACTGGTTGGGCTACTACTATAAGGACAGCAGAGCTCTATGTAAATTATGACATTCCTTTATATTACAGGTGAATAGGCTAGCATACAGGTGAATAGAATAGCATAAAGGTAAACAGGCTAGCATACAGGTGAGCAGGCTAGCATACAGGTGAACAGGCTAGCATACAGGTGAGCAGGCTATCATACAGGTGAACAGGCTAACAAACAGGTGAAGGCTAGCACAAAGGTGAGCAGGCTAACATAAAGGTGAACAGGCTAGCATAAAGGTGAACAGGCTGTCAAAGAGCATGCAGAACAGACTCTTTGCACTATGACCCGGGGGGGAATGAGAATGAGGAAGTAGGGGTTTTGCCCTCATACTAACTTCTGTAGCATCCCAGTGGACATAATCTAGATTAGGAGGGGAAGGAGAGAGCATAGAGAGAGGGGATGCACAGTGAGAGGTAGATCACTCTGCAGTGCCAGGGGCTTTAACTGGCACCATTTTGAACTTCCCTGTGGCCAAAACTACATTATTAAACAAGAGGAGTAATGTTTGCCATCAGCACCAGTTAAACTATGAATAGAGACTTCGGCAATGATAACACACTGTTTCAGTTACAATTTAATCCATTTCAGCTGCCTTCAGAGCCTGGACTTTGAAGTGGTAAGGTTAAGACGTGAGATTTATTTGAATTATACATGTCAGACACGTGAGCAACATGAAAACCAATCTAGTGCCATTTCAGCTGCATGCCTGTGGTTAATATGCCTTATTGCACCACTGCATAGCATCCTGGGGGATGATTCAATGCCAAGTCAAAACATGCCTCCTGTTTTAATCTTTGCTTTATCTTTTTTATTCATTGTTTTTGTAATTATTTAATTACTATATTTAAAATCTTGTGATTTGCTAATGTTTACTGCTTTCTACTGGTGATGTGTAAAGCACATTGAACTTGGTATGACATACATCAGTGGTCCCCAAACTTCTTTCTTTCTTTGCAATCTAATACCATTGTTAGCTGTGTTTATTTTATATTGCCATCATGTCATATCAACATAAAATGTAGTTCAACATGGAAATAGCTCAAATGAAATAATACTAATAAAAAAGACTTTAACATTCCCAAAAGTATATTTTATTCAAAATGTGTGAACTCAACATGAAAACCTCGTGCTCGTGCCCCGGAAATCGATCAAAGCCCGACGTCATCAAGGGCATCTCATTCATATAATTACAACCAGAGGAGGCAAGACCGAGGGGAGAGGAGGGAGGTGGAAGCAAGGGGACAGGCGACTTCCCGGAAGTTGAACCACCAATGGTTGCTGGTGTACCCATCTCTTCACTAGCCCCCATTGAAGCCCATTCATTTAGGATTTTTTTTAAATCCCATAACTTCATATAGCACATAACCTGTGCCGACATTGTACTGTAGCTTTGTATTATCTACATAAACAATAGAAGGCAAAACAGGCTTAGCTAACTCGTACGTAACGCTGAGTTCCCATAAGAATCTTGAATTTCCCCTTGGGGATCAATAAAGTATCTATCTATCTATCTATCTAGAAGAATATTTAGCATGTCCGGTTGTAGGGAAGCTAACTTTGACGTACTGTAGTTATGCCCGTCGCACCGTAGGGAGATAACCGTATTGTTTGGATAAAAAGTCCAGCCATACATTATAGACCAGGTTTCATGGGCCAGACCCAGAGGTTTTTTTAATGTTATTTTAACCACTCCTTGCGCAAAAGGTAACACAACATATGGGGATCTGTGCAGTCTGAAAGCTTTAGGTAGTTTACGGTTTATTCTGGCAGGAGCTGGCCTGTAAAGATTGCTTCAGGATAAAAAGGTCAAATTTAGGATATTTCGTGGTAACATGGTAAAAACAAATTGCGGAGATATCCCCACAAAGACAATCAGGTACATGAGTAATATTGACCGTTTCAAGAGAGTTCCATTATCAGCATCATTGTTGTTCCCACAAGGCTTCCATTTTAACATTTCATATGTTATCTTAATGAAGCGGAAGTAAATTAGGAACAAAATAGAACGTTCATGCATTGTTTTTGTTTTTCTTGTCGAAAGGGTCTATAAGGTGTTTGAAGACGTACTGTGTCTGTGTGTGTTGCATCCCTCACACTCAGAATGCTAATGAGCCTTTAGGTTTTGTATTGTATTCACACCCAACACAGCTGCACACCAGATTCCTCTGGCTGCCTGCCAGAGGTACTGTGAGGTTAATACTATCTATCCTACATCTCCGTTGAGACAGAGCTTATTCGGAAGGGGCATGCTTATTTCTCCAAATATCCAATTAGATGCTACTGGAACTGTTCCCAGAAACATGTGTCACCTGACAGCGTTGTTGCAAGATTCTTTTCTCTCTCTCTCTCTTTATAATATTGCCAATACATTTTGCAAAAATGCCTCTCCCTGTATCTGGAGATGATATCTCCACCCAGTCAGACAGAGGTTTCCATGCATGACAGGCTGGCCTTAGATTTCCTCTCCTCACAAAGGCCTAAATGGTACGAAATCACTGTGAAATAAACGTCTCCGACAAAACAGAATCGCTTACTTTACATGTAGCAAGTCGACAGTGACAGCCCGCAGACCCTGGACATCCTGGGCAGAAAGGGGTCGCCTCAGGATGTCCAGCTACTAACGTTGATGTCAGAGTGAGGAAGAAAGAAAAACATCTTTCTGTCTGACTGACTGTCTGTCGTGTGCACTGTAATCGACTGCTCAGAGATTTCTCTTCAACCAATCATTACCTGTCCATCAGGGAATCTCTCCTCCTGATTTGTTTCTGTGCTTGTCAATCATTCTGACATGCACATTGAAAGAGAGTGGGTGTGGCTTTGCTATTTCTAACCCCTTTTGCATGTTTTAAACTTCTAGCATAGTATTAGTGTCTGATGTCTGGGAAGTGATAGCTTCTGACATCTTGGGCATGTTAGCGTAAGGTGTCTTGGGCATGTTAGCATAAGGTGTCTTGGGCATGTTAGCAGCATCTGATGTATTGGTTGTGTTGGTGCAGGAACAGGGCTGTGAATCTCCCTGCCCTCTGAGCCTGTAGCTGGTATGGGGGATTACTGGACAGAAGGCATACTGCTCATTAATGCGAGGAGGACTTCTGCACTAAAAACCATTTCCCTTACGGCACTCTCTTTCTCTCTCTCTCTCCCTACGGCACTCTCTTTCTCTCTCTCTCTCCCTACGGCACTCTCTTTCTCTCTCTCTCCCTACGGCACTCTCTTCCTCTCTCTCTCCCTACGGCACTCTCTTCCTCTCTCTCTCCCTACGGCACTCTCTTTCTCTCTCTCCCTACGGCACTCTCTTCCTCTCTCTCTCCCTACGGCACTCTCTTCCTCTCTCTCTCCCTACGGCACTCTCTTCCTCTCTCTCTCCCTACGGCACTCTCTTCCTCTCTCTCTCCCTACGCCACTCTTTTTCTCTCACTTTCATTTTTTTATTCTCATTCCCTCTCTCACTCACACTTTCTCTTTCAACCTCTCTCTTCATCTCTCCAGTTCTCACTTGTTCTCTCTCTCTTTATCTCTGTCACCCCTCTCTCATCACTCTCTTTATTCTATCAATCTTTCTGTCACCTCTCTCATTCTCTCTCTCTCTCTCTCTCTCTCATACATACACTTATTCCAGGCAAGAACCTTCTGAAACATTAATTGAATCTTTTGGGCTTGAGTATAGTGGCTGGGTTTAGTGTCTCAGTGCCTAAGTAATAGTATATGAGTATAGTGGCTGGGTTTAGTGTCTCAGTGCCTGAGTAATAGTATATGAGTATAGTGGCTGGGTTTAGTGTCTCAGTGCCTGAGTAATAGTATATGAGTATAGTGGCTGGGTTTAGTGTCTCAGTGCCTGAGTAATAGTATCTGAGTATAGTGGCTGGGTTTAGTGTCTCAGTGCCTAAGTAATAGTATCTGAGTATAGTGGCTGGGTTTAGTGTCTCAGTGCCTGAGTAATAGTATATGAGTATAGTGGCTGGGTTTAGTGTCTCAGTGCCTGAGTAATAGTATATGAGTATAGTGGCTGGGTTTAGTGTCTCAGTGCCTAAGTAATAGTATATGAGTATAGTGGCTGGGTTTAGTGTCTCAGTGCCTGAGTAATAGTATATGAGTATAGTGGCTGGGTTTAGTGTCTCAGTGCCTGAGTAATAGTATATGAGTATAGTGGCTGGGTTTAGTGTCTCAGTGCCTAATAGTATCTGAGTATAGTGGCTGGGATTAGTGTCTCAGTGCCTAATAGTATCTGAGTATAGTGGCTGGGTTTAGTGTCTCAGTGCCTAATAGTATCTGAGTAATAGTATATGAGTATAGTGGCTGGGTTTAGTGTCTCAGTGCCTGAGTAATAGTATATGAGTATAGTGGCTGGGTTTAGTGTCTCAGTGCCTAAGTAATAGTATATGAGTATAGTGGCTGGGTTTAGTGTCTCAGTGCCTAAGTAATAGTATATGAGTATAGTGGCTGGGTTTAGTGTCTCAGTGCCTAAGTAATAGTATCTGAGTATAGTGGCTGGGTTTAGTGTCTCAGTGCCTGAGTAATAGTATATGAGTATAGTGGCTGGGTTTAGTGTCTCAGTGCCTGAGTAATAGTATATGAGTATAGTGGCTGGGTTTAGTGTCTCAGTGCCTAAGTAATAGTATATGAGTATAGTGGCTGGGTTTAGTGTCTCAGTGCCTGAGTAATAGTATATGAGTATAGTGGCTGGGTTTAGTGTCTCAGTGCCTGAGTAATAGTATATGAGTATAGTGGCTGGGTTTAGTGTCTCAGTGCCTAATAGTATCTGAGTATAGTGGCTGGGATTAGTGTCTCAGTGCCTAATAGTATCTGAGTATAGTGGCTGGGTTTAGTGTCTCAGTGCCTAATAGTATCTGAGTAATAGTATATGAGTATAGTGGCTGGGTTTAGTGTCTCAGTGCCTGAGTAATAGTATATGAGTATAGTGGCTGGGTTTAGTGTCTCAGTGCCTAAGTAATAGTATATGAGTATAGTGGCTGGGTTTAGTGTCTCAGTGCCTAAGTAATAGTATCTGAGTATAGTGGCTGGGTTTAGTGTCTCAGTGCCTGAGTAATAGTATATGAGTATAGTGGCTGGGTTTAGTGTCTCAGTGCCTGAGTAATAGTATATGAGTATAGTGGCTGGGTTTAGTGTCTCAGTGCCTAAGTAATAGTATATGAGTATAGTGGCTGGGTTTAGTGTCTCAGTGCCTGAGTAATAGTATATGAGTATAGTGGCTGGGTTTAGTGTCTCAGTGCCTGAGTAATAGTATATGAGTATAGTGGCTGGGTTTAGTGTCTCAGTGCCTAATAGTATCTGAGTATAGTGGCTGGGATTAGTGTCTCAGTGCCTAATAGTATCTGAGTATAGTGGCTGGGTTTAGTGTCTCAGTGCCTAATAGTATCTGAGTATAGTGGCTGGGTTTAGTGTCTCAGTGCCTAATAGTATATGAGTATAGTGGCTGGTTTTAGTGTCTCAGTGCCTGAGTAATAGTATATGAGTATAGTGGCTGGGTTTAGTGTCTCAGTGCCTGAGTAATAGTATCTGAGTATAGTGGCTGGGTTTAGTGTCTCAGTGCCTAATAGTATATGAGTATAGTGGCATGGTACAGTAGTTCTTCTCACTGCCTCTACAGGCCTAGTATGGATAAGCCCTTAAACAACCTTTTAAGGGCTTATCCATACTAGGCCTGTAGAGGCAGTTAAGAGGCTCTTATACGTTAAGAGAGCATGCTTATGCATTTTAATTGTAAACAGATTTAACAAAACACTCTCTTGCACTGCCAGGACCCCTTGTAAAGAATAATACTCTTACAGCGCCTACAGTGCAGTGTTTTACCATCTCCTCCCCCTCAACTTTTACTTTAGGGACACAAAGTAGAAACGATTAAAAACCAAACATTTGGGGTTTATCTCAGTGCATTGGGTAGTGTTGGAATGGTTACCCCTAAAAAAACACCATTTGGGGTTTATCTCAGTGCATTGGGTGGTGTTGGAATGGTTACCCCCAAAAAACACAATTTTGTCGTCAGTGGTTTTAGTTGTTTGGTTACCCCTCAAATTGGTGATGCAGAGCATTCTGGGTGTTCTGGATACTTCTCAAATTGGTGATGCAGAGCATTCTGCATGTTAGTACAGTCAAGTATACTGCTATACTACAACCACTACAAGTGTACTACAACTATGCTCTTTCCAAGTATACAGTACCAGGTGAGAGAAAGGGTTTATGCTTTGGCTTTGACCAGTATGCTCACTGTGTGATAAATATGGAGAGATGTTTCTGGCTCTGGCTGGGGAGGATTGCATGATGCATCTGAGAAGAGTAGATTTACTTCTGAGCATGTGGTAGCACTGCCACCTGCTGGATAAAGTTGGTATTGCATTATGTGACATCTTGAGGCATAGCAGGTGCAAGCTCCAGTTATTCCCTCCCCGTAGGTCTGTCTGGACTGAGCAACTAGCCAGCTGTGAGGACACTAATGCTCCACTGTCCCTCACTACCAGACTGATATTCAGGCAGGTTAATAAAAACATTAAGTCAAAGCCTTGGCCAGCATATAAGGAGTGGAATATTTAGCATCTGTGACTGACTGTTTACCAATGGACATGGCTGTTTCTTAAGGAAGATTACAATGACACCTGGCAGGACTCTTCACCTGTGTGTGTGTATTGTACTGCATATGATGTCATCATGAAAAGAAACCAGAGAACACAACACTACTACTGTTTTTATTTTCTTCAGAGCCAGCCACACACCATAGCATTTTAAGTAAGGCATAATTCATAAGCAGCATTACAATGTAGATTAAAAAAGGCAAAATACATACAACCAATGTGTGTGTGTGTGTGTGTATGTGCATTTCCATGGCTACATGTATGCAGAAGGTTATGTAAATTCTACTTCCCCTAAACCTATGTACATATTATTTGTGTACTAGAATATGCCTCCACACGCCAGATGCATTTGTTTACTCCTGACGAGGGAGAGATGTAAATAACATGAGCTGCAGGGACGTCCGGCTCACTCTGTTGTGCCTGGAAGTCAAATATACAACATATAATCTGCATCTTTCACACACTACATTTATACATTCTAAATAAATAAATAAAATATATACAACATATAATCTGCATCTTTCACACACTACATTTATACATTATAAATAAATAAATAAAATATATACAACATATAATCTGCATCTTTTACATACACTACATTTATAAATTATCAGGCATATTGTGTTATCAGATTGTAATGGTTTGTTCATTTTACTTTTTTGAGAGACTTTGTTTACCTCTTTACTCAAACTCAGACTTTACTCTTCTCTTCCTCCCTGATGAAGATCTCACCATTGGCACGTCTCTGCCACGACGCCTTCATATCAGGTGCATGAGCCCACGGAGCAACCAGCTACACACACACACACACACACAAAGAGAGAGAAGACTTGTTGTAAAGCATCCTCTAACTGTAGTTGTATTCTGGCACTTTTTGTAGGCCACAGGCAGAACAGGTAGCGCTCTACTACTGCCAGAGGAACGGACACTCACTCCATCCAGAGTGTGTGTGTGTGGTAAGATGTGTGTCTGTGTGTTTGTGTGTTGTGTGGGTGGGTGGTTACGGTGTATGTGAGAGAGAGAGAGAGAGTGTGTGGCTGCACTATGCCCTTTACCTGATGGAGAAGGTGATCTGTGATTTCTGAAGTCATGTTCTCCTGGGCAGAGCGAATCTTCACCCTCACTATCAATCTCTTGGCCCGTGGAGCTGCAAAATATAAGAAGAAAATCACTGAGACAATGTCTGAGGAGTTACTCAGGACCAGTGTTGTAATGTAACGGAGTACAAATACTTCGTTACTGTACTTAAGTAGAAATTTCACGTATCTGTACTTTACTTCGCTATTTAAATTTATGTCAACTTCCACTTTTACTCCACTACATTTCCTAGATAAAATGTATACTTTTACTCCGTTATATTTCCACTAAGCATCTTCATTACTCGTTACTAAAACATAAAATTTGAAAAAATGTGTGCGACTGCAATAAGGGAGGTCTATTTCATCTCTATTTTTTTATTATTAATAATTTTAATACATTTTTCAAAATCTTTCTCTATTTTTATTCTCTTGTTTGTTGCTAAAGGAGGAGGACGCACAACTGAAACCGCCATGGAAGCACGAGTACCTACTGGAGGACCTCCCGTTATCATAGACGACCACCCCGACGATAGTGGTGAACTCGGTGAACAGGGTAGTGGTGAATATAAAGTCATACACCCGTGGCCGTATTTGCAAGAAATGTTTCTGTACATCGGCTACCTGCCCTAGCGGCCTGTGAAAGGCTATTTATCCATAGCATCGCAGGAGTTGTCTTCAGTCCAAGAAGAGTAAGACTGAATCAGGCCCGGGGTGGGTAATAGGGAGAATTCCCGGTGGGCCGCTTCACTTTTGGCCCGGTCGAGGAAACAAATATTGACATTTGTCACGTTAGTCTATCTTTTCTTAAAGTAGGACACGTTCCGCATTCTGTGCATGACACCAATGCAATGCCTCTGCATTGGTTGTAGCCTACGTGAGGGTGTTCTCCCCTCCCAAAAAGAGTTGGTTGCGTCCATATAGCCCGTCTTTTCCAAAAAGTTTTCTCAGATATGGATAGCCAAGCCGGCCCTACAGTAGACACAAGCATCAGGAAGGATGGAGGGTAGAAAGAGGCCAGGAGAGACTGAGCAGCAGATCAACCAGTCGACAACTGAAAATGATGAGCCCGAAATTAGTGATGAGGAGGCCATGACTACAGGGACAAGTAGAGAGGATAAATTAAAGTTATTTAATGTAAGAAAGAGCAATTACCCTACATGATAAACCTATATGCCTTGTTTGCTCAGAAGAGGGTGTAGTAAAGGAGTAGGCTAAATCACCAAACAACAATATAGCCTACCCATGCAAGAAACATGTAGCCTAAACATTAGTTCAATAGGCCTCTTTGTGGAAGCGTGGGATAGGCTACATTTCAAAGGCTTTCTTTCTTTCTTTCTTTCTTTCTGTTTTGGTACTGTAACTTGTGGAATAGTGGAATATTTTTTGTTAACTTCTCAGTTTAAGTGAATTATTATATAACCTTTACACATTTGTTGAACCATGGTACTAATAAAAACTACAGGATAGTAAGAGCTGAAATGTTGCTTAATTTATCCAATTTTCACCACTATGGTCGGACCAAACAACAATATAAGGAACGGGCTGCGGTTGATGATGGGAGCAGCCAGGTTTTCTTCTCTTGCGATCCTTCACATCGAAAGTGACATTACGGCCAACCTGACGAGGCATGCAGGACGCAAAAATCGAAAATTACTGTTGCACTAGTATAGCATCTTGCCGTGCCAACGTTGCAATAAAGGTTGCCTAAATGCTATGTATATAAATGTCCTGTCAGCTTAGGCTACTAATTGATTTTGCGTTGTGTGTAGATTTGGAATTTTTATTCCACTTTGTTTAAACAGCAAAGTGGCGAAGCCTCGTTGGAACGCGCGTAGGCCTGGCTACATATAGATACACCATGACCCTTTTTGTGCATCTAGGCCTATACTGATCGCTGTGGATTACTCTTTTTCGTGTCATTGGATTACAGCTAAATATGAATATTTATGTCTTAACGTAATGGCGTGATTGCGCTTCGTTTCTGCGTTTGGAGAGGCAGACTGTTAGGTAGGTGAACTATGGCAAGCGATTTTAACATTTTCCCGCTAGACTGGATATGTATTGCAGATATCTGTAATTCAGTTTTGCCTAGTCAAAACAAACATTTTAGATATCCGCAACTGAATTCTTCCTATCCATAATCGTCATTTCAGATATCCACAAAGACATTCTTCCTAGGACAAATGACGCCACATTTGCCATTCATTTCTATGGGGTTTATCATTACGGATATCTACAATTCAGTTGCAGATATCCACTATGTGAATTACGGATATCTGCAATTGAATTGTAGATATCTGTAATTCCAGTTAGAGATATCTACAATTTGATTCTGACTAGTCATAACTCCAGTTGAAGATATCTTTAATTCACTTCAATTCAAGATATCTACATGTTCCTTTTCAGATATCTTGAATTAAGTTTTGACTAGGCGAAATGACATTGTAGATATCTGTAAATGGAATTTTGACTAGTCAAAATGACGTTGTAGATATCTCAAACTGGAGTTAGGGATAGTCATAATTTGATTGTAGATATCTATTATCAAGTTATAGATATCTTGAATGAGTTTTGATTAGAGATATCTGAAATTGGAGATATCTATAACTTTCATTCTGCCTAGTCAAAATGTAATTATAGATATCTTGAATTAGAGTTTTGACTAGGCGAAATGACGTTAGAGATATCTGTAGCCTATTGCTATGCAAATTAGGCCCGCATCCCACTTTAGGCGGGAGAAGAGCGTGTGGTTGTTCAAATCATCAAATCACATAGCACCTGTTAACTGTTAACTTTGTAATTAGCACCATGTCAGAGCAGCCAGAGGGCGAAGGAGTTTTTAATCGTCTTTTTAATGCTGCAGCCTATGCAAGACAGGAGCTGGCAGCAAGAATTGATGATTCAATGTTGCTTTGATTTTTTCGATTACAGCCAACAACACCATTATGAATGGAATTTCCTGTAGCTGGTGCTGGTGAATTTAGTAGCCTTGGCCTACTAATTGATGTAGGCTACGACATTACAGCCTGCTTATTCTTCTTCCATTCATAGAAATAAGGAAATAAGCCCACTTTTTCTTCGATTATGTTGGGGAGGGGAAATTAGCTGACAATGTCTAAGTAGATGGACTAGCCTAGAAATCTAGACGGGCTCTGCTACGGAACTAAAGAGCAACGTCTTGCACAATAATTTGCACTAGTCATAATGACGTTTGAGATATCTTCAACTTTCATTCTGCCTAGTCAAAACTGAATTAAAGATATCTGCAATTGCCATTTAAGATGTGTGACGAGTTGAATGTTGTTTTCAATGACGTGAGGACAGATATCTGTAATTCAGTTTTGCCTAGTCAAAACTAAATTACAGATATCTCTATCTGACGTTTCGACTAGTCACAATTACGTTACAGATATCTTGAATGACAATTCCACCTATCCAAAATGTAATTGCGACTAGTCAGAAAGACGTTGTTGATATCTACAATGTTAATTCCAGATAGTCAAATTTAGCGGGTAAATGATAAAATCGCTTGCCATAGTATGCAGGTGAACACTTCCTTTGATTCTTGGAGTTATCGCTATGATTTAGGTCTGCCCTGCGCTCAAAAGACTACAGTTTGGAGTTTACTTACTTTGCCTTTGTAGAATCGAATTTGAGTGTTCAATGACTCGTTCTCCTTAGCATACATGAACCGATGCATGTTGTTATTTAAAATTCCACTCTGCTAGGTGGCTGTAGGCTATATAGTTCGTTTTTAATAGCAAATAGAAATGTCAAGATGGCAACAGTTCATTACATTCTTTAATTGACAAAATATGATTGTACAAAATATTCAATCAATGTGGCGCAAATGAGGCTAGAGGCGGTTAATTTATCAAATGTGAGCAGCAACCAGACCCTATGGGCTAAGCCATAGACAGTAAAAGAAAGGCTAAGCCCCGAATGTTTATTTTGCGTTTCAAGCCAACCGTGCTGCATTGGATTTCATGAGGACGAATTGTTAAATTGTTAAATTGTTACAATGTAATTATATATATCTTTATTTAGCATATTTGTTTTCTCCATATGGGCTCATGCGGTGTTCCCCAGGTGGTAGGCCAGGTCTCAGCTGCTACAATTATTTATTTATTTTGTCCTCCCCCCCCACTGGCTCAAATGTCAAACTCCGCCTATGCCAAAATGTTCTCCCTACAAGCAGGTCTTTTTTTTTTTTGTGAAAGAAATAAGTTATTTATTTTTCATTTCAGAGAATTGTGCCTAAAAAGTCCTAGAAAAGAATGTGATTTGATTTGATGAGTGAGATTAAGAAGATATGGGAACCCTGAATATGCTTTATGCTTTACTATAAGAAAGCCAAAATAAAGTTTACAATAAAAGTTCTAAATAAAACCGCTTGCTTTTTACTTTTAAGTAATATTCTAAAAGGCAACTTTCACTTCTACCAAAGTCTTTTTCTAGTACGATACTTGTACTTTTACTCAAGTATTGCTTTCTAGTACTTTATACAACACTGCTCAGGACGTGTGTGCGCATGCGTGTGCGCGCGTGCGTGTATGCATGTGTGTGTGTGTGTGTCTGTGTTTATGTGTGTGCACTCGCATGTGTGTACGTTTGTGTGTGTGTGTGTGTGTACGTTTGTGTGTGTGTGTGTGCGTGCGTGCGTGCGTGCGTGCGTGTGTGTGTGTGTGTGTGTGTGTGTGTGTGCGTGCGTGCGTGCGTGCGTGTGTGTGTGTGTGTGTGTGTGTGTGTCTGTGTTTATGTGTGTGCACTCGCATGTGTGTACGTTTGTGTGTGTGTGTGTGTGTACGTTTGTGTGTGTGTGTGTGCGTGCGTGCGTGTGTGTGTGTGTGTGTGTGTGTGTGTGTGTGTGTGTGTCTGTGTGCCCCTCACCTCCTGCGCAGATGAAGGAGAACTGGCTCGTGCAGAAGAAGTCGTTCCACCTCCCCGAGTTGCTGGTCATCAGCCCCGCACAGCCCTCACCGACGCTGTTATCTGGTTGGCCAGTCTGCCAGTTCCGGAACGAGGAGCCGGTTCCGTCGGTCCAGCTCCAGTCGTCGCTGAAGAGGCCGATCCACATCTCGGTGGCGCCGCTCGGCCTCGCGGCCCAGATGTGCCCGCTCTCGGCGTCGGACCCTACGCTGGCCAGGTCTGTGTGGTGCGTCCGGCAGTAGGCCTGTGCTGAGGACCAATCCTTCCTCTCGTCAACCGCCACAAAGCCCCGACTCTCTGGGCAGGGGACCAGAGGAGTATGATGCGGATATACTGTGCACTTACGGAATACTCATACTTATAGAATACACATACTTATAGAAAACTCATAGTTTTAGTAAAGCAAGTACTAGTAGAAATGTGCAAGCAGACTCCTTTAGATGATCTGGCTGTCAAAATACAGACCAGCTGTTTGATGTAGTGCTGCCAGCTTTCTTTAAAGGAATGACAGATGTCATTCTCATTGGTTAAAGGAATGTTACACCCAAAACACACCCATAACTGATTAAGAAACAGAAGACCAACCCTTTTGAACAATGCACCTAGCAACTGATCACAAAATTACACCATTAAATTATCAAATGTGGACAGGACACGCCTTAAATGTCTTTAAACTTTGCGTCTCTGACCATTAGTTTCCAATCGCTAGATAGAGCCCTTCAAGTTGGACTTACGGTCGAAGCAGACAAACTGCTTTATATTGCCGCACTGGTCGCTGAGCCAGGCATTCATGATGCCAAACATGAGGATGTCAAACCCATATATGGCGGCGCACATCTTCGGCTGTGCGTTGGGGTGGCCATCGCCCCACTTCCTGTAGCCGGGCTCTCGGGCCGGGTCCGACCAGCGCCACGCCAAGGAGCCGCCACGCTGCAGCCCGATCCAAACGGGCTCGGCGTAACCGGGGGGGATGGCGGCCGCGATCTGGCCCATCTCTGAGGCGTCGGCAGCGCTGGCCATGTCTGTGTGCTTTAGCCGGCAGTAGTGCAGCGCCTCAGACCACGACCGCTGCTCACGCACAAAGTGGAACTCACGCGCCTCTGTGGAGGAGAGGAGAAGAGATGAAATGAGACATGGAGAGGAGAAGAGAAAAGAAGAGATGAGAGGAGAAGTGAAGAGAGTAAACAAGGTGAGAAGAGAAAAGAAGAGATGAGAGGAGAAGTGAAGAGAGGAGAAGAGAGGAAACAAGGTGAGGAGAAGAGAAAAGAAGAGAGGATAGGAGAAGTGAAGAGAGGAGAAGAGAGGAAATGAGACATGGAGAGGAGAAGAGAAAAGAAGAGATGAGAGGAGAAGTGAAGAGAGGAGAAGAGAGGAAATGAGACATGGAGAGGAGAAGAGAAAAGAAGAGAGGATAGGAGAAGAGAGGAGGAGAGAAGAGAGGAGAGAAGAGGTGAGGAGATGCAGAGAGGAATGTAGAAGAGAGAAGGTAGATGCCTCTTACATGGACATGTTACACAGCAAAAAACACTTTCATCTTTACAAATACTATTTTCAGGATTGAAAGGGAATCAAACTTATCAAATTGCCTTATCAAAATATGATCTGGATTGAACAAAAGAATCCGAACAAGATGGATTATCTTTCCAAATATAGTATAAACAAATAGAAGAGAGAAAAGAGAGAATAGAATAGAGACTAAAGATGGATGGCAGGCAGACATGTTACCTGCTGGGGAGCTGTAGTGCAGGATGAGAGGAAACATTCCTGTACAAGCACAAACTAATTTGAATGATGCAAATCATGAGGACCAAACTGAGGTTTGCAGAATGTTCTACACACACAAATGTCCTCCTTTCAAGCTTAATAGTGAAATGTTCTAGAAAGTGTAGTGTCATTGTTGTTATTACTGATCATACTTAATGTAATCAAAGATAAATCCCTTCCAACGTAGGTGGTTCACTTTTGTCATTGTCTTAAACAGGTGATGCTTTTCAAAACAGAAATACTAGACTCAACAAAATCATTCTGTTAATGTGTTTAAGTGTCCATGTCGCTAAACCAGATCATCAACCATAATCTAGCAGAGATATATGTCTCACTCATCACAGGATCTTGATTTGGGGAAAAAAATTATACAGAAATTAGACATTTGCTGTAGGTCTTTTATATTTTGGTGTATTCTGTATGATAATGTAAAATGACCTGATAATATTTTGTGGTATGAGCAGGTTACTCCTGCTAGTAGTTTATAGTAATGCTGCACATGCCCCTTAGTTAATCCTTAAGGCCAAAAGACTCGGTACTGTAGAAGCTGCAGTATAGTTCAAAGTTGCAGTACAGTTCTTTACAAAGGCACTAGAGGGCGTAAGAGAGCATGTAAAAACACATTAGGTTTTTAGTGCCATCCAGGCGTCTGTGTGAGCAGGGATGTTCTCTGACTCACCGAAGAGTAGTAGAACTCTCCTGACCCCCTCCATAGATCTACAAATTATCAACAAATGACATGATTGTACACAGATAGAAACCGTAGATGACACAGTGGGTGAAAATTCATGCGTACACACACACAGTAAACACAGGTAAGACACACACACACACACACACACACACACACACACACACAGTAAACACAGGTAAGACACACACACACACACACACACACACACACAGTAAACACAGGTAAGACACACACACACACAGACACACACACAGTAAACACAGGTAAGACACACACACACACACACACACACAGTAAACAGTTTTAAAACAGAGTGAACTTGCATGCTGATTTTGTATGGAATGTTCTACTAAATTCTACTAAAGTGCACTGCTCAGTTTTCTGTCAGTCAATCAATTCAGTTTCGAAAACTATGAAAAAAAGTTTTTTTTTTAGTAATTGTGAAGTATAAAAGATAACAGTAAACTATATATTATCTTTTTCTGAGTACCTGAAAACCAACCAATCAAGTGTAGAGTATGCAAGAAACTGAGTTCTGTAAAAGTAAATCATATACTGTAAACACACATGAAGCCATCTGGATCAGTCTTAATGAAGTCTTACCATGACTGCATGAATGAACCAATGCATGAATCTACCTGTTCAGTATCCAGTAAGCAGTGTTTCAGCTTTTTTTCTCTTTTGTCCTTTCTTCACTTCTCTTCTCCTCTCTTTTCTCCTCTCCTCTCCTCTTCTCTTCTCTGTTTGTCCTACACACTGAGAGCTGATTTTGTGATTGTGTGTGTGTCTGTCAGAATACTGTGGATGAGAATGTGTGTGTGTGTGTTTGTGGAGGGGTGGGGTGTCTGTTGTCCTCTTTGGTGGAAGCAAAGAATCTTGTTAACAAATACACCCCCTGTTAAAACAGACACTGAAACACAAACACACACACACACACTCACACACACACACAATGCTCGTGGGTGTATTTGGTTAGCAATGGTCCACAGAGTGCAGGTGGTAGGGGCACACAGGTGCAGCCTGCAGTGGTGACAGAGAGACGCACACTGAGGTTGTAACATCTGCAGTTTACTGAGACCAGACAAGGACATGGGTCATTCAGATGGATACATCATCCCAATGGTCAACCGTCAATAGTCTTATAGTAATATTTCATTACATTATTCAGTTATTAAATGCATTATTAAACATTCCTACATACAAAAGATTTGATTATCAATTTTTGATACTTAACTTTGAAGATCTGAAGATGGTATCAAAAAATACACACAGAAGAAACTGTATATTTTACAATACAATACAATATTGCAAATGTGATTTTGATAAAAGTAAAAGGAATTTGAAAGACAACCGATTATCCCGCCCCTCGGACTAGCACTGCCAATGGTGAGTGCCCAGACCCTACATTTTAATGTGGGTCTGGCTCGTCAGGCTAACATCATGATGTCCCAATAGAATCTGTCACCTTTGACCTCAGGTTTTTCTCATCCTATAAGACCCTTTCAACAATAAAAACAAAAACAATGCTTGAACGTTTTATTTGGTTCCCAATCTACTTCCTCTGCATTAAGATAACATATGGAATGTTGAAACGGAAGCCTTGTGGGGCCAACTATGATGCTGATAATGGAACTCTCTTGAAAGGGTCTATAACCACATATTTTCCAGTATAGTATTGTTGTGTTGAAAAACAGCCTTAGGCCTTAGGAGTGATCTGCAGGCTGTTAGGCACAGGAGTATATTAGGATCAATGTATTTTATACTTAGGATATTAAGGCCAGGTTATTGTAGTATACAAGATTATATTCAGCGACTGTGTAAAATGCATTCAGTCATTCAAAATCATTCCACTGAGAAACAACAGAAACTTTTTAGAACTCAGTTATAAGTGAATCAACCTTTTATCTCTTCCGTTCTCTCCTTTCTCTCTCTCTTTCTATCCCTCTCTATCCTTCGCTCTCTCTCTCACGTCAGCGCTGTCTCCTGATGACGGAGTCGCAGTCCACGGTTGCGCTGACGGCCAGTGGGATGTGTAGTCTGGTGGTGGTGGAGGTGGAGGTGGCGTTGGCGGCGGGGCGCTGAGACTGCAGCCTCCTGCCCGTGGCCCTCCACACCAGCACGCAGAGGAGCGGGTCAGTGACCAGCCGCAGCTGCATGACGAAGAAGATGACGTGCAGCCACACCACGCCCGACAGGATGCCGAAGAAGAGCGCGCACGTGGGCCAGCTGACGCCCAGCAGGGTCACCGCGGCGACCCCCAGCACGTCCCAGGGCCGGGGGGCCACGTGCGGCGGCGTCTTGAGCGTCAGCACGAAGCTGACCACTAGCAGCGCCACGGGCACGGCCGCCAGCACCACGTTGACCACGATGCAGACGGGCGACAGGTAGAAGCTGAGCGCCGTTAGCCACAGGAAGACGCTGATGGGCACGCCGACGGCCGGCGAAGACAGGCGCGCCCAGCACTGCGGGAAGGACAGCGCCATGATGCCCTCTAGCGCCACCAGCTGGTGGAAGTGCAGCGCGCACAGGCGCACGCCCACGGAGACGGGGAACCACACCCAGCAGGGGTAGACCTTCAGGTCGCAGATGTTCAGCTGCTCCACCATGAGGAAGGAGAGCAGCAGCAGCTCCAGCACGTCGCTTAGCAACAGGCACGCGGCGAAGGGTGTCACGCGGCCGCCGGACCGCCGGTGGAAGTGCAGCGAGCGGAACGCCCAGCCCAGCGCGGGCAGACCCAGGCACATGCCCGTCATCAGGATGGCCAGCAGACGGTAGTCCACAAAGTTACTCATGCCCATGAACACCATGCTGGACCAGGGTGGCAAGGGTTTTCCTGGAGACAAGGAGAGAGAGAGAGGGGGAGAGAGATGATGAGAGAGAGGAGAGGATGAGAGAGAAGAGAAGATGAGAGAGTAGAGAGAAATAGAGGATGAGAGAGAGAAGAGAGAAAGAGAGGATGAGAGAGAGAGAGAAGATGAGAGAGAAATAGAGGATGAGAGACAGAAGAGAGAAAGAGAGGATGAGAGAGAGGAGAGGATGAGAGAGAGAGAGAAAGAGAGCATGAGAGAGAGAAGAGAAGATGAGAGAGGAGAGAGAAAGAGAGGATGAGAGACAGAAGAGAGAGAGGGTCTCATTTCACCTATATTTAAGAGTGGTTACAGGCTGGATCCTAATAACTACAGGGGTATATGCATCTGCAGCAACATGGGCAATCTCTTCTGTTCGATAGTAAATTCAAGACTGACATATTTTATCAATCAACAAAGCACAAATTGGATTCCTCCCTAACCATAGGACCTCAGATCACAATTTTACACTACACACACTAATTTATAAATATGTGAAACAAGACAAATCCAAATTATTCACTTGCTTTGTTGATTTCCTGAAAGCCTTTAATACTGTATGGCACAAAGGTCTACTCTACAAATTATTATGACCGCCGCGCAGCGAAGCGGCGGTCATAATAGGTTTAATAGGTTTAATAGGTTTAGTCAGATTTTTCTTTTTTTTTCTTTTTCGCATGTCCAAATTTCCGTCAAGGATTCCCGGGACACTGTAAGACCGGGGTACACAAAACATGGTTGGGCATGTAACCCCACATGGATAGCATGGAACCATCGTTTTTCGTTTTGATCTGTAGCCCCCCCGCTGGACTGGACCCCCCGATATCTGTGACCTAACATAGTCAAAACTGCACGAAATTGGAAGTGTAGGATCATTATGACACCTTCTGAATGCACGCCAAGTTTCGTGGAATTCTGCTCATGGGGGGCCACACAATAAATTAATTTATGTTACTATACACCAACTGGCCTGTAGGTGGCCGGAGACAGTTTTCTGTGAATATCTCGTGAACCGTAGGGCCTAGCACAGGGGTGGGCAACTAATTTCCCCAAGGGGCCACATGACAAACTGGGACTGTTGAGGAGGGCCGGACCCAAAATACCGAACTCAAGTCTGAACTCAATTCTGTCCAATTCTATTCTGTTCTTGTATAACATTAAGTAAATCATGTTTTGTTTACTACTCGTAAGAACAGATGAAAATGTGAGGGAGACCAAGGAAAAACAGCAATAGGCTATTTAATCTATGTCCAGTATTTAATCCTCATTCTCGAAAATGATTTTTTGACATTGACATTTTTTTTTTCAGTTTTCAAAGACTGATATAAAAAAGTAATACAATATCTTTATAATTAGGCTAGGCCACGAAAATGTGAAGGAGTCAGTACAACCATAGGCCTGTGCCACCATTTCATCAACACTCAGCAATATTTCATCATTAAATCATTACCATCATTAAATTAACTCTATGCCGAATTAGACTATGAAAATGTGAAGCAGACAATAGTAGGCTGTCATTAGTTAATCAACATGCACAAAGAAAACTGTTTTAAAAATGTAGGCTATGTTTTTGCTTTAACTTTATGCACAAAACTGTGATTGGTCAACTCGCCCTGTGTGTTGAGCCGGCTGCTTCAAGCAACCTGTGGGTAGTAGCATCATACTAGTTCGCTAACATAAGCTTTGCAAATAAACTCAGACATATTTTGGTTACAGTGACGGGGTTATCCGAATGTAAACTGTCTATCTGCCAGTAACGTTTTGAAATTAACACTTCGTATCGCCAACAAACAGCAGGAGTTCGTTCTGACAACCTTTGCGGTGGTGAGCGACGCAGACATAAGAGACAAAACTTTGAAAGGTTTACGCCGACTTAAAGGCAACTGCATTGTGTCGACGCAGAAGCACAAATTCTATTCACCAGCACATCAGTGAGGGTGTTTACGTCGTATGCATCCACGCACAAATGTATGGGTGTACAAATAGCAGTCGCTTTCAAAATAAAAACAACGATATTGATTTGCATGCATTATTTCTATGCTAGGCTCTTGACTATTGTTCTTTCACGGACCTTACGCGGGCCGGTCAGGGAAAGCCCACGGGCCGGATGTGGCCCGCGGGCCGTATGTTGCCCATGTATGGCCTAGCAGGTCCACCTTTTTTTTGTATGTTGGTCTTAAGAGGGCATGTCAACCCATCCCATTACCACTTATTTCATGTATAGCGCCACCTAGTTAAAAATTAAAAAGCAAAGAATTAGGTGTTTTCATCACAATATCTCTGGCTGACATGGTCAAAACTGCACAAAATTGAAAGTGTAGGATCATTATGACACCCTCCGAATGCTTTCGTTCATGGGGGGCCTTACAATAAAATAATTTATATGTACATTTAGTGATCGTACACCAACAAGGATTCCCAGGACACTGAAAGACCGGGGTACACGAAACTTGGTGGGCATGTAACCCCACATTGATAGCATGGAACCATCGTTTATCGTTTTGATCTGTAGCCCCCCCGCTGGACTGGACCCCCCGAAAGGAGGGTAGGGCAGACACAGTTTTCTGTGAATATCTTGAGAACCGTAGGGCCTAGGATGACCAATTTTTTCCGTATGTTTGCCTCCAGGGGTCATCTTAACCCATTCCATGTGCACACATGTGCATAAACAGTTACACACGCACACACGTACATTCACAGTAATCATACTTATGACACATACTCACACAGTAGACATATGTATGCATGCATACACACCCACACCCACACACATAAACATAAACATGTACACGCACACATGCACACAAGAATTTCTCAGAATTATGAACAGGCAAGATGGGGGTGGGGTTGTATAAAATGAATTTTACATGTGAAATTTATGAACTTATCATGTTTTGGTAAATTGAGTGTGGATAATGCAATTTAGTGAGACAGTTAGAATCATATAGGCCTTTCAGCATGATTTATTTTTGTGGAAAAAATGTGCTGGACTGGGCGGCGGTCATATTTTTTACCGCTCTGCGGTACAACTAGTTAGAATATGGTGTTGGGGGGCAAACATATGACGTAATAAAATCAATGTATTCCCCAAGCAAATGTGCAGTTAAGATTGGAAATATACAAACAGATTTTTCCCCCAATACCATGGTGTCCATCAAGGCTGTGCCATGAGTCCAATGCTATTAAATAGCATACATACATACATTTAATTTATACATACATGAATTGGCTATTGAAAATCCAACAAATCCACTGATCCTGGCATACAATTATTAGACGCTGAGGTAAAATGTCTTCTCTATGCAGATTACCTAGTTTTCATAGCCCCAGATGAAGTAAGCCTGCAAAATAGCTTGAATATTCTAGAGAAATTCACAGAAAATTGGTCACTAAAGGTGAACTTAAAAAATGATGAAATTTTCAATTGGCAAAGAACTAATCAAACAAACACAATCAATTCAACAGGAAAATTTGATTTGGCAGTAAAAAACCTGAAAGAAAAAGCACAACGATCTTTATGTGCTATCAAAAAGTCATTCAAGCCAATGTTCCCATAAGAATATGGTCATGAGTCATCGAACCTTTTGCCCTCTATGGATGCAAAATATGGGGACCACTTTCAAAATATGAATTTGCGTATTGGGAAAAACACCCAATTGAAGCTCTGCACACGGATTTCTGCAAAAAACATTCTCAAAGCTCACAGAAATACCCTGCATAATGGTTGCAGGGCTGAACTGGGCCAGTTCCCATTCATTTTCAAAATTAAAAAAAGAATTCTAAAATTTTGGAAACACATTTAGTGACCCCAATTCAATACCTTATAAAGCCCTAAAAAGCACCGAATTAAATAAAGAGAAGAGTACCTAAATCATTTCATTATAAAGCACAGCAATCTTACTCCAATTAATTTGACAATGTCCAAAATTAAAAAGATTCAATTCAATTAGCAAATAAAATCCATCCAAATTGTTTCATAGAAAAATAAAAATATATATCATATTGGACAGAAATTAATCACAAATATGAATTGGCCCCATATCTAAAAACTCTCAAAGACAAAATTTTCCAAAACATTGACTATGTACAGACTCAGCAAGCACAATCTGAACATTGAAACAGGTAGAAGGAAACAGACCTGGTTACCAAGAGAGGTCAGGCTGTGCCACCACTGCCAGGAAAGTAAAATAGAAACAGAGCCACGTTTCCTAACAGAATGGTAATTGTACACAGACCTCAGAGAAACCTTCCTTACAAGTAACATACGCCCTGAAATGTTAAATGAAAATGATGAGGGTAAGCTAAAATATATCCTGAGCAAAATTCCAGAAACCGCACTGGCAGCTGGAAAATATGTACTAGCCTGTCACGAAAGACGAAATGCAACCGTAAGCCAGTGATTCCACCCCTACTGTTGTTTATCTTCTTTTTTTTCTCCCCCTAACAATTTTACTATTTTACTAACCTACTTTTTCTTCCCTCTATTATGTACATTATCATCGTATTATTGTTTTTATTAGTATAATTATTACTATTGTCTTCTGTTTTTGAAATGCTTTGGCAATGTTGTAACTTGAACAGTCATGCCAATATTTAATTGAACTGAATTGAATTGAGAGGATGAGAGAGAGAGCGAGAGGGAGAGGATGAGAGTGAGAAGAGAGAGGATGAGGGAGATGATGAGAGAGAGAGAGAGAGGGAGAGGATGAGAGAGAGTGAGAATGAGAGAGAGAGCAAAGTTACTCATGTCCATGAACAGCGTGATGTGACGTGAAGGGTTACCTGGGAGAGAGAGGGAGAAAGAGATTAAAGTTAAAAATATGCTCATCATGCCATGTCAGCAGGAGTCTCAGTAAGTAACATCTCTCTGAGAACAGAGAGAAGAGAAGGACTGATTGAGTGAGTGAAACAGAGAAAGAGAGAAAAGAGAAGGTCTGATTGAGTGAGTGAGTGTGAGTGAGTGAGTATAAGTATATATACTCTTTTGATCCCGTGATGGAAATTTGGTCTCTGCATTTATCCCAATCCGTGAATTAGTGAAACACACACAGCACACAGTGTACACACTAATCCCGGCGCAGTGAGCTGCCTGCATCAACAGCGCACTCGGGGAGCAGTGAGGGGTTAGGTGCCTTGCTCAAGGGCAATACAGCCGTGCCTACTAGTCGGGGTTCGAACCGGCAACCCTCCGGTTACAGGCCCGAAGTGCTACGGCTGCCCCCTGTGAGTGAAACCTCGAAGAGAAACAGAATAGAGATGAATCTGAATAGATTTTAAAAAATCACATTTCATGACAAAGATTTAAGGAGCTGACAATGAGAAGAAGCAAACTACAAAGTGAACATGTGAAAGAGAGACGATGAAATGCTGCAAAGTGTATGTGTGAAAGAGAGACGATGAAATGCTACTCACAGACACGTACAATGTGAGATCTCTTGTGTGTTTAATCTGACTTGGATCAGACTGAGGGGTTATTTAAAATGTGACATATCTTGTGTGTTTAAGCTGGCGTAGATCAGACTGGTTATTTAAAATGTGAGATCTCTTGTGTGTTTAAGCTGGCGTAGATCAGACTGGTTATTTAAAATGTGAGATCTCTTGTGTGTTTAAGCTGGCATAGATCAGACTGGTTATTTAAAATGTGACATATCTTGTGTGTTTAAGCTGGCGTAGATCAGACTGGTTATTTAAAATGTGACATATCTTGTGTGTTTAAGCTGGCGTAGATCAGACTAGTTATTTAAAATGTGAGATCTCTTGTGTGTTTAAGCTGGCGTAGATCAGACTGGTTATTTAAAATGTGACATATCTTGTGTGTTTAAGCTGGCGTAGATCAGACTGGTTATTTAAAATGTGAGATCTCTTGTGTGTTTAAGCTGGCGTAGATCAGACTGGTTATTTAAAATGTGACATATCTTGTGTGTTTAAGCTGGCGTAGATCAGACTGGTTATTTAAAATGTGACATATCTTGTGTGTTTAAGCTGGCGTAGATCAGACTGGTTATTTAAAATGTGAGATCTCTTGTGTGTTTAAGCTGGCGTAGATCAGACTGGTTATTTAAAATGTGACATATCTTGTGTGTTTAAGCTGGCGTAGATCAGACTGGTTATTTAAAATGTGACATATCTTGTGTGTTTAAGCTGGCGTAGATCAGACTGGTTATTTAAAATGTGACATATCTTGTGTGTTTAAGCTGGCGTAGATCAGACTGGTTATTTAAAATGTGACATATCTTGTGTGTTTAAGCTGGCGTAGATCAGACTGGTTATTTAAAATGTGAGATCTCTTGTGTGTTTAAGCTGGCGTAGATCAGACTGGTTATTTAAAATGTGACATATCTTGTGTGTTTAAGCTGGCGTAGATCAGACTGGTTATTTAAAATGTGACATATCTTGTGTGTTTAAGCTGGCGTAGATCAGACTGGTTATTTAAAATGTGACATATCTTGTGTGTTTAAGCTGGCGTAGTTCAGACTGGGGGCTTATTTAGGAATCTGTCGTGTCGTCCCTGATCTCTTGTCTCTCTGCCGTGTCATCACAGCAGCTTGCCGGGCGGATGTTCCCATATTAGAGCGCAGCAGGGGTTCCTTAGGTGGATGTTCCCATATTAGAGCGCAGCAGGGGTTCCTTAGGTGGATGTTCCCATATTAGAGCGCAGCAGGGGTTCCTTAGGTTTTACTTCTGAATCCCTCCTCACTGGGGCCCTCAAATACATCAGATACTATTACTGTGAGTGAGTGTGTGTGTGTGTGTCTCTGTGTGTGTGTGTGCTTGTGTGTCTGTGTGCGTGTCTCTGTGTGTGTGTGTGCTTGTGTGTCTGTGTGCGTGTGTTTGTGTGTCTGTGTGTGTGTGTGTGTGTGTGTGTGTGTCTGTGCGTTTAAATATGTCATGCACTTCCCTCTTATGTCTTATGATGATACCTAAGACAATATGCTAAGCACCCATGGACACACACACACACACACACACACACACACAGTTTGAAGAGTTACTTTAGTTTAGTGGCTGTGTTCCCATTAGTATCTCTCAGAGTGTTAAATGCTCATTTAGCTCAGCCGTGGGGCAGACACAAACGGTGGTCTGATGTGGGATGAATAGGTGGTTGTGTTGTGTGGTCACGGATGCTGTCGGAGTCACGTGACCTGTGGAGAGGCATAGCCCTGCTTCGAGACGCTACCGGACTGACACCACAGCGCTGTCAATCGCTATGACAACAGTGTTGGACCAAAGACAAGCGGAAGAACGTTTATTTGGTAACAAATTAAAAATGAATCATTTAAAGACAGACAATGCACAGATAGATGCAAAGAAAATCTTAGTTTCAACAAGAACAAGGTCATGAGAAGTTTATTTTTAACCCAGCGTAGCCTTATTTTATCCTCTGTAAATTAATAACTTTACTACATGAGTGATGTGTTGGTAAGTGTGTATAAGTGTGTGTGTGTGTGTGTGTGTAATCACCTTGCTTTCCAGTCCTGAGTAGACGCTTGGATCAATGTTCTCTGGTCTCAGATGCCGTCTGTATTCTGTGAGAGCTGGGTACATCCACCAGAACAGTGTCTAGAACCTGTTTAGAACAGTGGTTTAGAACCTGTCCGGTCACAGTTAGTCAACAAGAACAGCACTTAGAACCGCACTGGTCAGTCACGTGTCCGATGGTGGCCGCTGGAACCTGCCCCTGTCACATGGGAGAACGCTGAGCAACGCAACAGCCGCCGGCAGTTACACCACCAGTATCCCATCAGCCCTAGCACTGTGTGTGTGTGTGTGTGTCGTAGTGGTGATGATGTAATCCTGCCCATGCCAGAGTGATGTCAGTTAGTGTGTGTGCTACACACACTTTCACACAGACCACTTCTGTTTATTATGCACACACACACACATGTGTACATGCACGCACACACACACACACACACAAGTGTACATGCACACACACACACACACAAGTGTACATGCACACACACACACACAGGGCACTTTACACACACTGTGCACAGTTAAGTTGTGGCATGTTGCGTGGTCTTGTTTTACAGCTCTGGCATTTACATTGCAGAATGTGCTCTTCCATCCATTCCTCTTGATTTAGTTTTAGATTTGAGATTTTGTCACTTTGCACTAATAGTGTACTTAGTAAATACTTGTTAACTTATTTGTTCTCTACTGTCACTGCAACACCACACTGTTTTAATAAATCCTGTTACAGACACACAGGTAAACAAATTGGTTTTAATTAGGGGGCCAGACAAGGAAGTTCAGGGGACCCAATTAATTGTTTTTCTCATTAGGTGCCAATTTGGGAAGCAAGTCTTCAGGGATTGTGTTGATATCTTAGATTAGAACAACTGCTCTGACTTCTGTTCCAAACTGACTATATACAGTAGCCCTGGCCACATACAAGATCTGTGTCATATTCTGCAATATACCATAACTGTATGACTGTATGTGAAGTATTTGTACTGAAAAAAAAACATGACAATCTTTGTCTACCATAATCCACTGTTGTTTCTGTGTACAATCCTTCCTTCTCAATAAACAACACATCCCAAAACAAGCCTGATTCCCACCAATTTTCTGCAGTAACATTATTACAACTTCCTGAGAGAGAGAGAGATAATTTTTGCAGTGACTTCATGCTCATAACTGAGGTAGATTCATGTTGTGTTAATAACAGGGTTAATTGGGTGTTGCACACAATATCCCCTCAGTGAATGTGTGTAAATGTCATTACCAGAGGCGGACAGAGTACACAGCTTCATTACTTGAGTAAAAGTACAGATACCCTTTGCTAAATTTTACTCAAGTACAAGTAAAAGTACAACAGTCAGATGTCTACTTAAGTAAAAGTATTGAAGTACTTGTTTTTAAAAGTACTCGAGTATCAAGAGTACAAGAGTAGCCTACATTTTCTAAATATTGCATTACTACTGCACAGTGCTTACATTTATGTACAGAAACATCCTACATGGAGTTATGAAAAATGTTAATGTTTAATGAATGTAAAATGAATTGGAAGTAAAATCAAGTTATTTTTTATCTTTTTACCATGTTGCCAGGGATGGGCAGTATTTCTAATACATGTATTTAAAATACGTATTTCAAATACAAAATACTATTTTGTAATTGAAACACTTGAAGCGAAAAATATCATTAACTTGTTCAGAAAATTGAAATAGTCTGGCGAGGTGGGGCCACAGGTTGGCACATTCCCGGGATGGATCTGCTGCGTCTTCATCCATTGTTTCGTCCATGGTTTCGTCTCTTATCTAAATCTGACCATGGAGTTGACTTTGGTGGAAAGCTGAAGGTGATTGCTGATAGGCTGTCCCAATCAGTGGCGCTTGCACAATCCAATCACGTTTGAGAGGGAAACAACAAATTGAGGGTTTCTGAGATTGATCTGAAGTAGTAACGGGTACTCACGGTTATGGATAGAAATGTAGTGGAGTAAAGAGTACAATATTTGCTTCTCAAATGTACTTGAGTAAAGTCATGAGTACTCCCCAAAAATGATACTCGAGTAAAGTACAGATCCCTCAAAATTGTACTCAAGTACTGTACTCAAGTAAATGTACTCCGTTACTGTCCAGCTCTGGTCATTACATCTATCATTCTTTTTGAATGAATGCCAGTATATATGGTCATTAGGTTACCAGTCCACAGTGTATCAATGCCAGTATATATGGTCATTAGGTTACATGTTCACAGTGTCCAGCCTGTTTCCAGAAGGTTTGAGCAAGAAACTGGTGAGGTCTTTGGTGTGGTGGTGGTAGTAATAGCCCTATGTGGTGGTGGTAGTAATAGCCCTATGTGGTGGTGGTAGTAATAGCCCTATACTCTTGATGAGGTCTTTGGTGTGGTGGTGGTAGTAATAGCCCTATACTCTTGATGAGGTCTTTGGTGTGGTGGTGGTAGTAATAATACTCTTCAGTCTGGGGGTTACAGCTTCAAAATGGCCATATTGCTACAAGAAACAAATGGGTCACAAACCCAGCTGATCTGATTCTCTCCAAATAATAGATGACCACCCAGAGAGAATGTGTGTAGTGTTTGGAGAGCTATTGTTTTGCCTGTTAGCCCCTCTCACCATGTGGAGACAGTGGCCCAGAGGAAGTGACAGAGCCTCCTGTGTATAGAGTCCCTGGTTCAATTCCCATCTGTAGCTAATGCCCATTTAGTAATGCCCATCATAATATTTCTCCTTTAACCTGCTTTGGAAATATCAATCACTCCTGGGATTTAGAGTACTGTTACTCTAACCATTGCATAGGCAATAGGCACCACTAGATATGTCTGAGGATGGCAACAGCCAGGAGCTGGAGGAGCCAGTGGTGCAGCGGTAGCATCAGGGATTACCATCCACAGGGTCTCAGGTTCTAATCCCCCTCTGCCAGGAGAGGATCTGTGGACAGGGCTCCATGGACCAAGAGAGCAGAAAACAGGAAGAAGCCAAGGATGTATCCCAAGAGAGTGGCAGAAGATGGACCTTCAAGGAGAAAGAGATGGGGGGGCTTACTTGGCCCCCCGAAAAAATCCACCTGCCACATAGGGGGTTATAACCTTTTTCAGGTGGTCAAACTCAACAACTTGTTGCAACATAAAATGGGGCTATCTATTTAACATTTTCTCATGGCTGCCCCCTAAACATAGCCTACAGTAAGCTCCCAAACTCTTTCACCACATTACCAACAACCTTCAGATGGCTCTATTTAAAGTTCTAAGGTGGGATTTGAACCTTGCACCTTTGAGACATCACAGCCATGTATCTATACTTACCCACTGGACCACCTGCTGGTTTGTGAACAACAGGGCAAAAAGTATATTTGATGTATATCTGCAACTACTAGCTTCCAAAGGGCTGTTTGTAATGGGAGTAGCAGAACTTCCAGAGGCTGGGTTATATCCTAGTCCACCTCATGGTATATTAGGTCTTTCTACTTCATCATGATGATACACATTACTTCATCCTACAAAATACACCAAACACCAACTTGTTCATTCTTGAGGTAAGATCAGAACCTGCCACCTTTTCATTGCCAACCCTGTACTTTTCCAGTCAACCACCAACGTTGACTTTAGTTACTGTTTTTTTCTACCAATTTTATTACTACCATCATGCACGTGTAGCGTCTGTTTGTCAAACCCAATGAATATACGGATCCACGTATTCTGTTCACGTTGAAATTTGTCTCTACCTACCTCCTGTTGTGTTCCTAGTCCACAAGTTTGCTATAAGTGCAAAGATTCTAAACTTAAATACAAAGCACCTTATGATTCCAAATGGTGTATGTTTCGAAGACGACTAAGACTAATCAGACCTGTTTTTTCAGAAATGACGATAAATATTTTTTTGGAGCTTAGAAAAAAAGTTGTAAAATTGTACAATGATGACATTAAGAGACGCTTCTGCTTCAACATATTCACATATTTATTGTCATTGTTCAGCTTCTTACAGTATCTTGATAGGGTTATTGTTGCATCATTATGTGTGGACGGTTTTCCTGTATCAGAAGTGTTATGGCACACCACAGTTGATTGAGTTTGCTTGTGACTGTAACCACTCGATCCCGCTCTGATAACGCAGCAGCCGAGAGCAGAAATGACATCACACACTGTCACTGTGATCCATTCAGGTCTGATGGCAGAAAGTCCACACAGTGGCTACGGACATGAACATCAACAAAGACAGGTTTGATTGACTGGATGTTTGACTTCCCTGTGGTGATGTACAAAGGCAACAAAGACTTCCATCTTCTAAATGTCTCGTGTTTCAGCTCAGTATATTCATTCATTCAACCTCTATCTATTTTTGGGAGTTGAAAGTAGTCCTCATTTTCAGTGATGCCGAGATTATAATAACAATGAAAAAAATAAGCAATAAAAGACATGAAATTGCAGAGAGGGAAGGAAAGAATATATGTGGTTGAATTTATTGTCCTACCTTCTACTTCTACTAGTTACTTCTTCAACTACATGGGGTCCAATTAGTTTAAATGACTTTAAATGAATGTTGGTTGTGTTTGATATTCAGGTAAACCTCTTAGTTGAATGATTATGAAGTGGATTATGTGACTCCACATACAAATGATCAAGTTAACATGCACCTATGACATGTTAGTCATATTTGATGATTGTATATGAAAAAAGGAAAAGAAAAAAACATCCTTTTGTGAAACAAATGTACATCAGTGGAGGATTCAAGTTGTGCTGTTTTCATGAGCAGAGTACAGAACAAGGCCACAACCCCTTCCAGCCGTAACTCTCTATGTAGCCTGCATCAGCTCCTCAAGAAATTAATAGCCTCTTCCCTTTACCGTGTGTGTAAGTGTCTGTTTGAGTATATGTGTTTGTATGTGTTTATGGGTGTGAAAGCATGTGTGTGTGTGCATGTATGTGCACGTGTGTGTGCATACAGTATGCGTACGTGTGTGTGCATATGTGCATGTGTGTGTGTGTGCATATGTGCATGTGTGTGTGTGTGTGTGTGTGTGCATATGTTCATGTGTGTGCATATGTGCACGTGTGTGTGTGTGTGTGTGTGTGTGAGCTCATACGTTGAGTGTCTGCAGCTCAGCCTCCGTGTGCTGGGGCAGCTGCCTCTTGGTGGCCTCCCTCCACAGCATGTGGCACAGCAGCGGGTCCAGGATGAGCCGCAGGTTCATGAGGAAGAAGATGATGTATAGCCAGTAGATGGACGTCAGCACGCCGAAGAACAGGCCGCACGTGGGGATGCTGACCAGCACCATGGAGACGATCGCCACGACAGCGAAGCCCCGCGGGCGCCTGTCCACGCGCAGCATGCTCAGACTCGAGCTCAGCTCGGACGACGCCCCCGGCGGCGGCGGCGGCGGCGGCTGCGGAAGCTCCCGGAAGGTGAGCACGCCGTTGGTGATGACGAGGGCGAGCGGCACGAGGCACAGCGCCACGTTGACGATGAGCGAGATGGGCGACACGTAGAGGCTGAACGCGGCCACCCACAGCGTCACGGCGACGGGCACCGACACCAGCAGCGATGCCAGCCGCTCCAGACAGAAGGGGTGCGTGACGGCCAGCGTGCCCTCTAGCGCCGCCAGCTGGTGGAAGTGCATGCCGCACAGACGCACGCCCACGGCCAGCGGGAACCACAGCCAGCAGGGGAACACCAGCATGGTGCAGACGTTGAGCTGCAGCAGCAGGAGGAAGAGCAGCAGGATGACCTCCAGCACGTCGCTGAGCAGCAGGCAGAAGGTGAAGGGCGTCACCCGGCCGCCATCCCGCCGGTGGGCACCCTGCGCCCGCAGTGCCCAGATCACCGTGGGCAACCCCACGCACAGCCCCGGGATCACCACCGCCAGCAGCCGGTAGTCCACCATGTTACTCAGGCCTAGGAACACCATGCTGACTGTATGTGTGTGTGTTTGTGTGTATGTGTGTATGTATGTGTGCGTGCGTTTGTGTGTATGTATGTGTGCGTACGTGTTTGTTTGTGTGTTTGTGTGTATGTACTGTATGTATGTGTGCGTGTGTGTGTGTGGTCAGTTACAGAAAACTTCAAATTTGGATGTTCCTGTGAAAACAAACATGAAAATGTCAACGTAAAAAGTTTCAAACTGATTGCCAATGCACCTACTTAACCACCTACTTAACAACTTCCCACCAATGCAGTAAGTTCCCTTGAACATAATAAAGCACCAACGTAATAAAAATCTGTCCTTATAAAAAGTAATAATCCCACGTATTAATTGTGGCAAGAGGTTACTATGTTTGTTGGGAGGTAAAGAAAGTTATTGCATAAGTTATTGCATCCCACAAATGTTATACGTAACTCAGTTAGTGCAATTCTAATAAGGAAGAGGTGATGAAAACAAGTATGAATCTGTAAGTAAACATGAGCTAGATAAACAAGCTTTAAGCACATGAGATAAAAAAACAAGCTATAAACACATGAGCTAGATAAACAAGCTGTAAACATAAACAAGCTGTAAACACATGAGATAAACAAGCTGTAAACATAAACAAGCTGTAAACACATGAGATAAACAGGCTGTAAACACATGCGCTAGATAAACAAGCTGTAAACATAAACAAGCTGTAAACACATGAGATAAACAAGCTGTAAACATAAACAAGCTGTAAACACATGAGATAAACAAGCTGTAAATGCAAACAAGCTGTAAACACATGAGATAAACAAGCTGTAAACGTAAACAAACTGTAAAGACATGAGCTAGATAAACAGGCTGTAAACACATGAGCTAGATCAACAGGCTGGGTAAGTGTGTTAGTGAGTGCTTCAGACAGGCCTGCTGCTGCTGCTGGTGGCTGTCGGGGTTGAAGTGTAAATAAAGAGGTGCTTGTCTGAGCCGCATGGCACGGCTGGGTGCTGGGGTAGCGCCCGCAACATACTGCTGTCACTCACTCACAGCCCTCTTAAAGGCGCAGTACGCATTTAATAATAACATATTTTCTTTTTTTTTTATAAGGATGTGGACAATAAATTAGTTCAAAGGGAACTTGATTTCAATAATGATAATACATATTTATAAAGAACAATTTGTGAAACCATTTTTCCTGACAAAGGTTTTCCTGAGACCTGATACCAGACTCTTGACAGTTTTTCGCCTGATGCCATTTCACCTGACAGACTTTTCTGACACTTGACACTTTTACAACTGATGGTGCAATTCCATAAACATGACAGAGGTTTTCCTGAGACCTGGCAGCTTTTCATCTGATGCCTGAGACATGACTATGTAATTCTGTAAACTTGACAGAGGTTTTCCTGAGACTTGGTGCCTTCTCATCTGATGCCTGACACCTAATATGGACATCATACCTCATTAGGATTCTTTGTTTTCTAGATTGTATGCAGTTACAAGTTTAGAGGACACTAAACAAAATAGGAAGAGCTGAAACTGAAGAAAAGGTGTGTAAAGTGTATATAAATTGTTGTTTTATCATTGCAGTTACATCATTAAGTCAAAAGTTATCACCTTTAATTAAGGTCCACATCACAACCCAGTAAACATAATGTACTGCAGCTTTAACATTTAATCTCATCATTGCACAAGCAAACAAATCAGCAATTAACTTTAACAACTTTTGAAAACACTTTAAATTTCATAACATTTTGTTTCAATGGTACAAAACCTGCCTCTATTCAGAACGTTAGCTGTCTCGTAGTTTTGTATGTTAGTCAGTAGATTAAGTAAAGATAGTGTTCTTGCCTTCAGTAGCTTCCGTTGCAGATGATTCCTTTAAATTGTTCAAAAAGTCATAAATCCACAGAAAAAGTGTGATAGACTGAATGCATGTGAATGTGTGTGTGTGGGAGAGGTCTGTTTGTGGTGGAGAGAAGCCTAGGTCACACAGCATTCAGTGGCCACACACACACACACACACTTGTGGCTCAGAGCACCGGGGAGCTGCAGAGAGCAGAGATGTGTGTGTGTGTGAGCGTGGTGAACACACACACACACAGGGGATTGTCCGAGAGGGGCTTCACACACTTACGCATCACATACCCCCACATCAGGCAGCTATTCAGCCAAGTCAGACTGGCCCCCATTTAGGGCTTCAGCTGATGTCATCCCTGTTCGTGTCAGAGGCTTTCTCGCCACGACAATGACGTCACACACCGTGGTTGCCATGCCAGTGTCAGAGGTTGCATTCTCCAGCTGACAGCTGAATCAAGCTCTAACCACTGAAGGCAGGCACTGATGTCATGACAGTGGAACAGGTTGATAACTCTTTCTGATGATGGGATCTCCCTGATTTTTGTCTTGATGTAACTGCCTATTTCCTCTTTGCCTTCATCTTGTACTCTGTGCAGTAGGCCACGTAGGAGTCTCTGGTTGGATTCCAGAGAGAGGCCAAGAGGGAAACGGAGGAAAAAGATCAAAGTTCCATCTTCATGTTTCAAAGCTTTGTCCACTGCATTCTTCTATAAGGTGGTCATGGTTTTGCAGAACCTGAAATACTGTTCTGGGGACATGAGATCAGATATCAACATCAGAATCACATACAAAGCTGCAAAGTACTCCTGGATGCTCAGATGCACAAAGCAGTGCACCTTTTCCTGATGAAGGCCTGACTCTTCTTGAAAGATCTTGGTGCAGATGCCACAGTGTACTGCTGCCTCTCTGACACCAATGCCACTCTCTCTCTCAGGTCATCTTCATAAAAGATCAGGTTGCCCTCCTTCAGCTGCTCGTAGGCCAACTTTCCAAGAGCAAGGAGACCATCTCGGTTCCACTGAGGATCTGTGTTATAAACTCCTTCAAACTTCAGACTCCTCTGCTTGGTTTAAAAAAGAAGGAAATATGTATCTCTATCAAAGTCTTTGGAACCTCCTTACTTTCAGTCTTGAGAAGAAATTCAATAACTGTAGCAGCAATCCAGCAAAACACAAGCATGTGGCCATTAACTTGAATAGGAAAATAGCGGCCCAATAACTGCCCAAAGTGTGTTGTAAGATGAGAGAAACTAGCTGGGCTACTTCAGAGACTAAACCAAAGTTCTTTTTAGGCAAGTCCCTTCACTCGGCGGCCATATTGCAACGCTTTTTAGGCACTCATCGGGCATCCATTTCGGCAGAAATATGCGTGCGCAAGGCTTTACAACACCAATCTTGCTCCAGCGGCGAGATCACAACACATGATTGGCACAATGTCTTCACAACACACCATATGATTGGCTCAATGTATTCACAACACAGCACATGATTGGCTCAATGTATTCACATGTCGACGTTTTGCCGAGGAAGGGGTGTGATATGCGTAGACAACGGCCATATTGGCGTTACAAACTAGCCCCATGCATTTCTATGGAGGATTTTTGGAGTGCTGTGTCTCCTAATTAGAAAGTCTCTGACTAAACCCAGGGATTACCGGAGCACTCAGAGAATTTTTAACTTCTGAGGAAGACGCAGTGCGTCAAAACGTCAGTCGATTGTGCACCACAATAAACAAGTTAAAAAGTTCTCTGAGTGCTCCGGTCATCCCTGGGTTTAGTCTCTTTGAAGTAGCCCAGCCAGCTTCTCTGACCCTTTGGTTCTGGACTGTGAGCGCCGAAAAGGCTTGAGCGCAAGTCTTATGTGTTGTAAGACGGCCGAAGAGTGGGATGATTTGCCTGAAAGGACTTTGATACTAGCTTGCTGTGGCCAGTTGGCAGGGTGTGGAGAATGTGTGCAGAGATACCTCAATGACGATGACGTGTGTCTTTATTGTAAGGCCATCTCCTTCTCTACCAAACTTGTTTAATTTAGGGGCCTGACGTTTGAAGTCCTTTCCAAACTAGTTTAATGTTGGCACCCTAGCTCTGGCATCCCTGGTTAGATTCTCACAATGAAAACATAGGGGGAAAGATTTCAGTTGTTTTCAGACAAATATCTATTTTAGCCAGGTTAGAGGTAAAAACACAAGTACATTTAACCAGGGGTACAAATAAATGTAGAGGGCACGGTACATGTTTAAAGACTCACTTTTTGTAATACTGCATTCAATGTAGTTGTTTCCATGTTGTAATGAAGGCACATAAATGCCACATTAGTGTTTTAGCAAAGTAATAGTACTTTTCATTTAACATTTTTCAGAATTGTTTGAAATATTTTGCAGCAATGTTTCAACAAGGAAGTGATTCAAAATCACAACAGTAACAATAGATTAAGTGAACACTGTTTTCACATTCTGACTTCATTTTTGAAATGTGCAGTTTGTATGTTTGTAATTTCAAAAAATGAAGACAAAAAAATCTTGACAAAATAAAAAAACAAATGTTACAGCAGTGCTACAGTAGATTTTGTCAATCTGGGAAATGGATTTAACATGGCTACTTGGTTGCCTGGATAGACTTGACGTCATCTCTTCACAAAAGTCTAAAGCTAGACATACATAACAGCCTCTTTGAACAGGTCTGCACGACCAATAACTGCACAGCAAAATATATCTTCAAAGTTATATCTGTTTGAGAACAGTGCTTCCTTTTGCTCTTGCAGTTCAGGCAGGGATTAAAGTGAAAAAAAAAATTTCAGGCCATAAGTCATACGTTGTTCATATCTACTTATAGAGATAGCACCCCTTTTGCGGTCGCGACCAATTGGTTTTTAATGTACAAAAAGATGCAAACAGCAAAGTAAAGGGAGTATTCGCCTTATTCACACGGCGGCCATTGTTTAAACCAAAACGAGGCTACAGGGTACACTTACTATATAATTAATGCCACCTACAGGTGAATGCACAGAACATAACAATCCTATGGTTTGTGTACCCTGTAGCCTCGTTTTAGCCGCCAATGGCCGCCATGTGAATAAGGCGAATTGAGTGTTCTTGATTGAGATTGAGTTTTCCTAATGAACAAAAATATATTTTAGTACCATCCCTGACCATTGCTGATTAGCCATTGCTGTTCTTTTCTACTGCAGCAATATTGTAGAAAGGCTTTAACTTACACTCTTATTTCATTACTTCAGGCCAAAAGTGTTTAAAGGGGAGATTTTTTTCTTGTTAATATGCAATTCAACACCAAGTAAAATCTATAAAATCAAGTTTGCAAGACTTGCCTTTTCCTCATCAAAGTAACGAATCAGAACATTCTAGATATTGTTCATATTTCCATTTGTTGCCTCATCCGCATTTAATGAAAACATGGTAATTTTAAGTTTTACAGACAACTCAGTTTTCCAATGAGCAGTCTCTCAGTCTGTGTGTGCTCATGCAGGAGGTCTGCGCATTTGATAACGACAATCTGGAGACGGTGCTTTTGTCTTCAGCAACAGATTGTATAAGGTTGACAAGAGGTTGTGATATGGTGAGGGACAGGTAGTGTTGCGCTATGAAAGAACATGCGTAGCCTACTTTCTAAACGTAAAAACGGTCAGTAGATAAACGTAGCCTACCTCTGTCGTGGTGGCTAGTTGCACCAGGTAGGGAAGATGTCCTGAAGTGCACAAACGTTAACCTTATGGCGGTCTTCTGATTGGTGGCGTGCTAAAACGTTTTCCTATTGCATCCATAAACAATTTTCTTGCAGCGAACCGCGCAAAAGCAAACCCCTGGCACTTTATTTTTTTACACCATGGCTTGTTAGTTCTCCCCCGTTTCCAACAGCTGCCCGTCTCCATTTATTTTTTAACTTTTGACACCTGCCTTCCTTTAGCAACAACGCATCCATGACAACTAGTGGCTTTGCCAAATAGGTTCTGGTAGCTAGAGGTTCTAGGCCTACTGGTTATGGTTTTGTGCTATAAATTAATAATATTTTATAGCAAAGTTTTAAGTTTACTATTTTAATTGTATGGTTATTTTTTGTCAACATACACTCACAACCTACTGTCGTTAAAAGTGAGTCCTAAGCAAAATAGGCTACAACTGTCTGTGCGTCACAAACAGACTGACCCCCTTACTCAACAGTTCGCGATGATGACAGTGATATTATTATTTTTTTTATGCTAACACACTCAGTCAAAACCTTCTGTCGCAAATTGTGAAAAACATTGTTGTACATGTCATAACAGACGGGATAATAAATTGCATAGGCTACGGTTTATATTGCGTCGCTTTACACATAATGTTAGTTGCATTGATTAAAAACTGTAACGCGATAGTAAGAAATGAAGAGTGCATAGTCCCCCCCCCCTCCTATTTTTTTTTCTCATCTGATCTGCATCGATCTCAAATATGACATTTCTAAAATCAAATTGACGGAAATCCGTCCTACGACGGAGAACTTTAATCCTTGAGTTCAGGTTGTCCCTCAAAAGGATCAGTTCCATACAGGGACGTGTCTAGGCGGAGGCAGTGCATCCCCTAGGATAAGCTCTGTCTCCCCTGGAGAAATGATCTGTCCATCTGAAAAATTCTGACCTAAGGTGATGTCTTGTGTTCTTCTCCTTCCGATCAAGGTTCATAATTATAACGTTCATTAAAAGAAATGTACCTATTGCTTTTCTATTGGCTTGTTTGAGTGGGGGCGTGACATTCTGCTGCCGCTACATTAACAACCAGAGAGCGTAGCAGTCACAGTTCACTCAATCTGCACACAGACGATATATTTTGAATCTGTTGGCAGCTCATGTTAAAACGCTCACTGCTCACAACTTTGTTCTTTTCTCATTTAATGCTAGTGTGTTCTTATAAGCTTTTCCTGAAAGTGTTGTGGTTGAACAGTTAAGTTTTGTTTGCACCTTTTTTTGTCATTTTAGCAGGCTATTAATTCGCTGGGTAACATACATTAGAGCAGCGGTCCCCAACCACCGGGCTGCAGCCCGGGACATTCCTAACCATAGCCTACGACATGAGTTTAAAAAAAAAAGCATGCAAACTAAACTAAATTTAATTCGCAATAATGTCACGTTTTTACATGGCCTATATGCAGTTGTTTGATTGCACGCATGTTTGCATTTTGCAAGGTCTATTTTCTTACGTCTGTCTGTCCCGCCTTCAACACTTTTACATATTGCCTTCAGCGCTGCGCAGCCTCAGGTCAGCTCACTTCACTTGATCAGTTCTTGGCGAACGGTATGTCACACAAAGTTAGCTAAACTGCTAGAATGAGCAACAAAAAACAAGCATCTTTAGCAGGTCACTGGCCAGAGTGTTTGAGTTGAGAGAGCCGCTGCAGAGATTTCTTACAGAAAAAATGTCACCGTTAGCTGCACATTTTAGTGATGAGGACTGGGTGTCAAAACTCTCTTACCTGTGTGACATATTCGGGTTGCTTAATGACCTCAACCTGTCACTCCAGGGGAGAATGACGACTGTCTTTAAAATGGCAGATAAAGTCGCTGCATTTAAAGCCAAGCTTGATTTGTGGGGACGACGAGTGGACCGGGGTGTATTTGATATGTTCCAAACAGTAGTGGGGGTTTTGGGAGAGACTGAGGCAGGGCCCTTTCTCTCGCAGCTGGTGCGCGATCACCTTGTTACGCTTTCAAATGAGTTTGAACGTTACTTCCCATCCTCCAAAGATCCACGGCAAACCAATGAGTGGGTCCGCAACCCATTTGTCAATATCCCGAATAGTCCTAACTTGTCAGTGCAGAAGGAAGAGCAGTTGATCGAAATTGCAAATGACGGTGGTCTTAAAGAGTGTCTATAAGGAAACCTCTCTGGCGGGTTTTTGGATCAAAAACAAAGCAGAATATCCCGATAGCCGTAAAAGCGCTGAAAACGTTGCTACCATTTCCCACCACGTATCTATGCGAGGCCGGTTTTTCGGCAATGACTGCAACTAAGACCAAATTGCGCAATCGACTGGACATTTCAAACACACTGAGGGTGTCACTGTCTTCCATCATTCCATAAGCAGGGCTCCCACTGATTATATTCGTAATGCACGTTTAGTTCCCATATTTTGTTAAGCATGTTCACACTTATATAGATGTAGCTTCAAGTTGTTCAATATTCATAGTTCATATTGTTAAATTTTCACTTCTTCAAGTTCACGTTTTTCACATGTTTAAGAGATTGTTACCTTCACTGTTCATACCTAACTGGAGCTAGTTCTTTTCAAGTAATGCATGCACAACACATATGGAAACCCCCCCCCCCCCCCCCCCCACCAGTCCGTGAAAAAAAAATAGGAATCAAACCGGTCCATGGTACATAAAAGGTTGGGGACCCCTACCCTGGAAATCCAGAGTTCTCGCGAGAGCAAAATTTGAATTGTGCCCGCAAGATACTATGGCCACGAGCAATGATCCAAATTTCTTCTATCTCTCGAGCGAGAGGGACCAATCAAATCGGTTTAGGCGGGACAAAGGCGAGCTACACTGATGACGACAGTGCTGCGACGTCCGGAATCATCTAGAAAACATTGCAAGATGGCTACCGATGAACACCAGTTGTTTGAAACGGATTTGGCCGCTACAATAAAGGATTTAGATTTGGCTTTTCAACTAAAAGAGGAGCAGAAAATCGCCCTCAAATCGTTCCTTTGCAAGAAGGACGTTTTTGCAGTTTTGCCGACCGGGTATGGCAAGAGTTTAATTTATCAGTTAGCTCCGCTGGTAGCTAGGCGTCACACCGTGAATTGTTGTGATTGGTCGTAGCATTATCCAACTGCGTGCAGTGAGAGTTTCAAATGCATGCTTGGTGCCGCCCCTCGAATTGGGCCATTTTCATTACTCGTGGCCAGACCCTTAATCTGAAAGATTCCAGGGTCTGGTTTACCAGGCTAGGGGACCCCTGCATTAGATGGTCAACTTCAGGCTGCTTAGCTGCTAGTCACATATAAGTTGCTAGATCTCTAGTCACTGAAGTTGACACTGAAGTCAATGAAGTTGGCTTTGGGATAAGTAATAATTAGACAAGCACAATCGTTATAATACCAGTTTTTATTAAACTTAAGAAATGCATACGTGGCTCATTAAAAACAGGCACCTTCACCCTCCACACAAGCTGCCCCTGTCGAGCTCAGCTCATCTGCTAGCAACACTGAACATGCTGCTCCTGACAAGCCCAGTACCTCTGCTTCCAACACCAGCAGAGCCATGTTGCAACCACGACGGTAAATCCTTTGAACGTATGTCGTCAAAATCCACATGCACCATCCTCCAGCTCTGCATCTGTGACGGAGACGCCAACATTCTGCCCTCCCCGAAACACACAACTGCAGTCCTCCAGCTCTACTGTGTCTGCTCCCCCTGACTTAAATTTGGATAGCCCATCCCAGCCCAGGCTAAGTAGCTATCCTACTATTTACTGAAAGTATACTGACCTTTTCATCCATGTGCTTGTTTCATTCCCTCTCAGTCAAAAATAAGAAACACCTCCAGAGCATTGTGAACACATGTTCTAAAATCACTGGCCACCCTCTTCAGTCTCTGACATCACTGCACGACAAGGCAACATTAAGGAAAGCCAACTGCATCTTAGAAGATTCTACCCATGTCCTACCCATGTTGGTTTAATGCAGAAAGGTGATGTGGAAAAAGAACATGCCTACGCCGGCCACACATCATCTCTTCAGCAATGGTGCCAAAATAGCTTCTTAGAAATGAATGTAAGTAAGACGAAAGAACTTATCATTCAGAATGATATGGACCTGTTACCGCCAATAATTATAAAGGGACAGAGAGTGGAAGTGGTAAATGTTTTTAAATACCTTGGCACTCTTTTAGACAGCAACCTCAGCTTTAAAGAAAACACAGATTTTATTTATAAAAAGTGCTCACAACGGCTTTACCTTCTACGTAGACTCAGAAACTTTGGCGTGAACAGGGACATACTGCAAACAGTGTATAAAAATCTTGTCGAAAGCATTTTATCATTTAATATGATAATGTGATATGGCAACCTGAACATGCAGCGAAAAAATAAATTACAGAGAATTGTGAATATGGCCTCAAAGATCATAGGAAAGCAGCAAAAGCAACTAAGTATTATGTATGATGAACAGATTTTAAATAAAACCAGGAAAATCATAAATGACCCCTCCCATCCTCTGTACTGTGAATTTGAGCTCCTACCCTCTGGGAGGCGTTTTAGGGTGCCCAACGCTATTAAAAACATCTTTAAGAATTCCTTTGTCCCTAAAGGAATAAGGGCGATTAATAATACAGGATTGTACACTTAATCCACCCCCAGTTCTTTATTGGTCTTATTACTTATTTTATTTATTATTGTATTATATTGTGTTATATTTACTACTCCTCAGCTACTTTATTAATCTAAACACTCTACTGAGTGCTAATGTACTTTTATATTAACTTATAGGCTATTTTAAATGTATTTATTTATTATTATAACTTAGTTTTCTCCTCTTCTGCTTTGTACAAGTGCACTGCTTGAATGCTTGATTGTGTATTGTGGGATTATTGTTTATGTTTATATGTCTGTGGTGAAACTGAACACAAATTTCCACTTTGTGGACAATAAAGTATAAAGTAAAGTAAAGTAAGTAAGTCCTACACAGAGTTTTTGAATGTCTGCCCTCTGGCAGGCGTCTGGGCTGTCCTCTGGCTAGGACTAACAGGAGGAAGGCCACCTTTACTTTTGAGGCTATTCGCCTTTTGAACTTGAATATGCTCCAAGCCCCCCCCCCCCCCCCCCATCTCCTGGGACTAAACCCCCCCCCCCCCCCTTACACTCCTGTCTGTCCTGTTCTTTCTTTTGTCCTGTCTTATATGTTGTGTTATGTCTTAAATGTTGTGTTATGTCTTATATGTCACTATGCCTGCAGAGAGAAAATTGCCCCTCGGGGATAAATAATGTTTTTTGAATTGAATTGAATTGAATAAGCGCCCATTTCGACAGGCTCTCACTGCTCTCAGGTGTTTCGATGCGGGCTGGTATCAGTCTCGACCATGGCTCGAATATTCTGTCGTACGTGATGCCAGCTTTTGCTTTCCCTGCCGTAAATTTAGTTTCTCCAATTCTGAAAGAGATGACGCATTCACAAAAGTAGGGTACACCAATTGGAAAAAAGCGCTAATAAAAAACAGTGGGTTTCAGAAACATGCCTCCGGCACTGCGCACGTCAGATCCATGTCTGAGTGGCAGGAATACCAGCACTGGGCAGAAGCCAACAATACCATTGCTCACCAGCTTGGTCAAACTCACATAGAAAAAAACAGATATTATGTAAAAAGTATTGGGGAAGCTATTCAATATCTGGCTGTTAATGAACTTGCTCTACGTGGGCACCATCACGAGGGTGGGGATGAGGAAGGTCTTTTCATTCGGTAAAAAGACCCTAAACTCGCAGAGATTGCAAAAGCCATTCCCGAAAACGCAAAATACACGTCCAGAATGAGATAATTCAAACTCTTGCCAAAATGGTGCTAAAAGACATCCAGACCAAATATGAGGAGGCCGACTCTCCTGTCCTTTGTATCAAAAGTGATGGTACCAGAGATCGGTGTAACATTGATAACTTGACAGTCATCATCAGATTTGTCAACCGCAACTCGACCCGAGGAACACCTACAGTAATCGGCCTTATTAAATTGAACCAGCTTGATGCGGAGTATGTGTGTGACCAAATTATGTCTCATCTGTCTGACCTGGGTTGCAATAGTGAAAATGTAGTGTCTCAGTGTTATGATGGTGCTTCTGTCATGTCTGGAGTGAGGAGCGGTGTGCAGGCCTAGCTGCAAAATAAAGTGGCCAAAGACATCCCATAGGTGCACTGCTACAACCACCAGCTCCATTTGGCAGTGGTACATGCAATGCATGCAGAACCTGTTGCAAAGAAGTTCTTTGAATGGTCCAGTTCACTGAACACATTTTGTCACAGACATTATGTTGCAAATAGATACAATACACCCACATTGAAAAGACTACTAGAAATTCGCTGGACCAGTCATTATGATGTCACCAAGTCTATTGTTCACAATGAGGATGTCATCAGGAGGCTTCTGTCTGAGATAGCAGAGGATGACATTAACACAGATACATGTGGTGTTTTGGTCCAGCTTAACAGACAAAAATTATTTGACACTGTCAAATTTCTTCTGCATGTGCTTGGTGCACTGAAGCCAGCCAATTCAATTCTGCAGTAGGGCTGGGCGATAAAACGGTAGCGATATGTATCGCAATAGACATGTAATCGATATCAATAAAAATATGTTCGATAGAACATTCGATAATTAAAAGCAACACCGACCTTACGTTGTCCATAAATAAATAGGCTAAATATATCTTGCATTGTAGCTAATATGTGCAACTCTACCAGAGTAGGCGATAGAAGTAGGCCTACCTCAACACAGACTCTCAATGAGTCCTTGCCCCGTGCACTCTCTCTCCCCCTCTCAACAAGCGCATCCCTCCTCAGCATGCACATGTAATTCAAGCATTCACAATCGTGCAAGACGACTGGCTAAATTGCTATTAAATCTGGTTAGCATCATTAGCACGCTGCACAAATTTGTTCAAAACTGTTGCATTCAAATTGACTGCTAAATTCTAATCATCTCAATCCCGATGCAAATGGAAAAGTATTTTCCAAGACTCAAACGGGCCTGTCTCAAGGAGAAAAAGTATTCATTTGAAACTTAAACACACGTGGACAAACTGAAGAGTCTAACCAGTAGACTATGATAAACTAGCAAATTAAGCTACTTTGTTTACAATATTTCCAGGCTTCAACCAGTGCTGATTTTCATTCAGACTATTGTGCACATTTATTTGAGTGTTTTTCATGATTGTGTTGCTATTTCTTTTCCCTGTTTGCTTTGATTGATAACTGAGGTGATTATAATCAGAGGAAGGTTAGGTTTAAAATTAAAGTGTTTAAAGGGACACCAGGCAACATTTTCGTGTTAATTAATCATCTTCGTAAATCGGTATATGGTTAAATTACTCATTACAGGGCGAATGAAGGCTCTCTCGCCCGCCCCTACTGTCTGTAGGAAGAATATCCCACTTGCAAGTTCGGTGTATTCTACCCGCCAACCTTCAGTCTCACAAAGTGTCAGACATCGCGAGAAGCAGGATCAATTTTTACATCCTGCATCCCCAGCACAGAGGCAGGCTAACGAAACGCTAGCAATTGTTGCAAACGTGTGTATAATGGCAGAGCCAGTGAATAAGCAAAAACTCTTGATGAAAGATGCAAAGAAAAGGAAAAGAACTTTCAGACCGAGCGAGGGCTTGCACATGTATCGACATGTACAGACCGTAGGGGGAGCTTCATAGAGAAAAAGCATCAGGCTTGCCTGGTATCCCTTTAAATGTAACTTTTTTTTCCCTTCTGGTCCTTATCGGAAATAGATTTTTAAAAAAAATCAATAATTATCGATATCGACTGATATGAAATACTTATCGTGATACAGTTGTCAGCCATATCGCCCAGCCCTATTCTGCAGTCACAAACAGTGGATTTGTGCACTGCAGGGAAAGTGGTGGCAGCTTCCCTGGGCACACTGAAGGAGATGCGATGCGACTCATTCTGGGAGGAGCATTTCTCTCAGTGTGGAAGTAGCAACCCTCCTAAAAGGAGACGAATACTTAATTCACAACTTGACAATCTTGTCTACAATAGGGCATGGTGACTGATGACCAAACTGCTCCTAATCAGACTTTTAAAAGGGCTATGCTCAACATTCTTGATAGGGCTATTGTGGAGATGGAGACAAGATTCTCTCGAAGAAATGTTGATTTAATGAGGGCAACATAATTTCTCCTACCAAAATCAGCGTATTTTCTTAACCCTTCTCTCCTGAAGCCACTTCAAGTGCTTGCAGGCACAGAGCAAAATAATATGACCTTGCAACATGAAATTGCTGTGGCAAAACCAATGTTGCTCAATAAACTGTCCACTGATGCAGGAATGTAATGGTCACCCATGGATTGTGCTGGTTGGCTCATGCATTAGTCCATCTGATTTCACCCATGGGTTGTGCTGGTTATAGCTCATGCATTAGCACAGCTGATATCACCCATGGGTTGTGTCAGCAGTAGGGCTGTGCAATTAAAGGACAATTCTGGTATTTGAGGCACTTTGAGTCCCTTTTCTGGTTTGTTTTGGATGAACTGGAGTGGTGGACACTAAAATTCAAACGTTTTTGAATCACCTTTGACTGTTTCAGAGTGGCTGGCTATGGGCATGCACAAACATGTCCTTAAAACAACCCTTAACGTTTGTTTTCACTGTTAAAACTGTGAAACTCCGAGTGGTTAGTGATGTTCATTGATGTTCCAAAACAAGTAGCGTAGCGAAATACAGTTTCTGTCGTGTTTTATTTGGCATTTTGTAAAATCCCATTGATTTCTGTTGGAAGACTCATTACTTGTTGATACTACTGCGCTACTGGAAACATACACGGTTGTGAGGTATATGAAAAAATATTTGCACAATAGCAAATAACACGGATTGAAATCATACATTGCGCCGATATATTTGTTTTTAATAATCAACGAACACCACTAACCACTCGGTGAGTTGCAGTTTTAAAAACAAAAAGGGTTGTTTTATGTTTGTGAATGCCCATAGCCAGGCACTCTGAAACAGTCACTATTCAAAACGAGCCAGAAAGTCGAGTCAGCCATAGTCAAACTTTCGGTGTCCACCACTCTAGTTCATCCAAAACAAACCAGAAAAGGGACTCAAAGTGCTAAATACCGGAATTATCTTTTAATCAAATGAATCAATCACTTGTGATTTCCAACAATTAGAAAACAACTTATTCCAAATATAATTATTATTTTGCTAGATTCAGTTTCATAACAATGCTCTCCTTTTGTCTTAAGTTGTCATGTGCATTATCTTTTTGCATGTATGTTTTTTTACTGTTGGATTGTATTTTAAATTTAATTAAAAAGTTTTGAATCGTGTTTAATAATTGTTATTTTAATATTGAATAACATAATTGTGATAATGAATTGTTATCATAATCAAGGAGCCCTAGTCAGCAGTCACAGGTTGGGCAACATATCAGTTCAAAATTAAGTTGTTATATTTCTAATACTCTGGATGTTTGAGTTTGTAAAGTAGATTTGTGTATGCCCTCTTAAAATACTCATCATTCTCAAAATCAGCTAACCATTCTTGATATAAAAATATACAAGTGATGAATTGCTCACCACCCTTTTGTGTTGCAGTTATGTAAGTTTGCCACAAGGTGGTGATATTGCACTTATAATTCCCATGCCAATTTCAGAGTCACTTTCTACTCTAATCTGAACTTCCTGTTAGACTGCACCACCAACCCCGACTACACACAGCCTTTATAGCAGCGTATGCGGTTTGACATCTGACCAATCAATATCAAGTCAAGTGTTTGCGTCGTACATAGGCTTAGAGATCTATAGAGGAATGACATCAGGGCTGTTAAATTAAAAATTAAGTTGGGCCAGATTTTCAAACCAAGAAATTGACATTTTCAGTGGCCGGTAGGATAAGCAGCAGATATAATGACACATTTTACTTTGCAGTGACATTATTTCAATACATTTAATAACCAGTGCAAACTGTGCAAACATTGCAAAACAGACCTAAAAAAATAAAGGTACATTTAATATATACATTTAATAAACAGTGCAAACATTGCAAAACATACCAAAAAATAAAGGTAAATTGTTCATTAATTGCCCAGGCCTACTGCTTCTTTCTCTTGGCGGCAAGCTGTTTCAATGCCTGCAATCTCTTCTTCTAAAACCCCTTTCTGGCCCTGAGAGCTGCTGCCACCAATGTATCTTTGCCTGCCTTCTTTATATTTGGTTTGGGAGCCTTCCGTAGTTCTGCCTTCCCGAGGTTCTCTGCCATATACCTCCGGCTTGAGAGCTTGATGTTTCTCACCAACAACGGATTTATAGGGCTGTCCTTGGATGGCCTAAAGAAGAGGTCAATTGATGAGACCTCCTTGGCCTTCAGGCTGGAAGTGTTAAGGCCCGTACACACCAGATACGACACGAAATTACGGTGCGAAAATGCGAAAAATTCGTGTGCGAAATTTTCGCACTCAAAGTGTACACACCGAGTCCGATGCGATCATTTTAATATTTCGCATTCTATTTCGCATTGTTTCGCGCCGTGAGCCCGTGAGTTGAATTTAATGATGGAGACGTCTAGCAGCGACGAAGAGCTAATTGTTATCGACATCCTCTTGAGAAAGAGAAAAAGGCAGTTTTGGGTACATCCTACGTTACAGCTGAGGCAACAGCAGGGAGAGTTCCACCACCTCATCCAAGAACTGAAGCTGTACCACGACAGATTCCGTCAATATTTTAGGATGAGTGTCGTTCAATTTGAACATATTTTGGGTATCCTGGCTCCTCACTTGAGGAGACTTCATACAAACTACAGAGAGCCAATCGATCCAGAACAACGCCTGGCAGTGTGTCTAAGGTAAGATATACCCTAGTAGGCATATAGGCCTATACGCCTAATGAAAATCTTAGACGACTTCTAATAGGTCCGCTTTTCATGAGCGGACGTAAACGATACATTGTAGCCACTGTTTCAAGTTTCATGTTGCTGTCTGTGCCTACTGATACATAAGTAGCCTAGCTGCTAGCCTACTAAAATCACGAAATCCATTTAAATCACGATTTCGCGAAATGTTCCTCTGTTCTATTATGAACGTCTGGTTACATTCATATGGTGTTTACATAACGTTGGTTGGCTATCATCCTAGCTTGATCAAAGTAACCTGGATAAAAGAAAGATGGATAAATAGATAGATAGATGGAAACAGAAACAATAATAAATAAAGACAGCCAAGTAGGACCTATAACATGTATATGTATGTATTTATGTATTTTATCTTTACTTAGATTCCTCTGTACTGGTGATTCCTATCAAACAATTGCATCAAGCTTCAGGTTGGGGAAATCGACAGTGGCAGAAATTGTGAAGGAGGTCTGCCACCTAATCTGGGAACAGATGATGGATCGGTACATGCCTGCACCCACCGAGGCTTTGTGGAGGAGGGCTGCGAGGGGTTTCCAAGAAAAACGTAACTTCCCCAACTGCATTGGTGCACTGGATGGGAAACACGTCATTATCCAGAAGCCTGCTGGATCTGGATCATCATTCTTTAATTACAAGGGCACATTTTCAGTGGTTTTGCTAGCCCTAGTTGATGACAACTACAATTTCATTGCTGTGGATGTGGGAGCGTTTGGTAGCAACAGCGATGGAGGAATTTTTGCCAATTCTAATCTAGGCAAAAGCCTTGAGGCAGGCACACTGCATGTCCCTCCACCTGCTGCCTTACCTGGTGCCCCAGAATTGGGAGATCTGCCCTATGTGATAGTGGCAGATGATGCATTCCCTCTGAGGACGTACATCATGAAGCCATATCCAGGGAGACGCTTACCAGAAGACCAGCGGATCTTTAACTACCGCCTCTCCAGTGCCCGCCGGATGGTGGAAAATGCCTTTGGTATTTTAACACAGAGATGGGAGATATACCAACGGCGATTGCGGGTGGCACCGGATACAGTAGACCAGGTAAAATATTGCACAGTATATCAGTTAAAAATAAAATAGATGTTTGTTAGTCATTAGACAAGTTTACTGATTACACCTTATTCTTTGTTACTGCAGGTGATCAAGGCCACATGTGTCCTCTGCAACTACCTACGGCAAGATGCAGGCCAGGCAGCAGCAGAGGATGAGCAACATGAGGAAGGTGATGTAGCTGTGGGCCCTGCTTTGCAGCCCATCCCACCTCTACGAGGGAACCGTGGACCTGTCCTAGCCATGCACAATCGGGACACACTATGCCGCTATTTCTCCTCTCCTGCAGGAGAAACACGCAGCCAATATTACAAAGTGCGCCGTGGCTTGCTGTGATCATGCACCGTTGCATACTTCATATTTGATTTGTTAATAATTTATTTCTTTGTGTAATAAATGTGCTTATTGTATGCAATCTGCAATTGGTCTCCCTGTCATGTTGCCATGCTCTAACCCAAGTCACAATTAACAGTAACAGTAACAATATAAATAAGATCAGAAAATTATTTCACATGACAATATTTTACTCTCAACTCATTCATTTATTTAATCACAAATTCATGTATGTGTTAGCTGGTTGTGAAAATGTGTGATGTTCCCCATAAATGTGTGTCTGCCCAGCGTTGAAAATCCGTGGTTGCACACTGGTCATCTGGTCAAACTCTGCCTCGTGCAGAATTTGTTGGAACCTCATCTTAACCAGTGACTGTTTCTCTGCAGGTAGCATCCTCAGAGCTGGAGCCAAGCTAGCCAAAAACAAAAAATTTGCGTCTCTCTCCTCCTCACGTACTTTCTCCCTCTCTTTCTCTCTTGTCTCTTTCCTCTCCAAGTACCTCTCCATAAAGCTGCTACCAGTGGCACCCTGGCTACGCTTTCGTTTAGGGGTTGGTTGACAGTCATCACCCTCTGTCTGTACAACGTCTACGTCCACAATGTCTGACTCCTCTCTCTCTTCAAGCTGAATGTTACTTGAAACCCTGTGTCAAAAATACATGAGCAATTAATCCCAAAACATGCCCTTAGAAAATTATGATTTAAAATTAAATTGTATTTCACTAATAACCCTGGCGTAGGAATAATCTGTGCTAACTGTAGTTAACTGTTAACTGTAGCCAAATTACATACTCAGAAGTGTTTGGTTCTGCACAAAATAAAGAGGGCAGGATTTAAGGCTACTGGAACAGGCTTGATTTTATGTAATGCGAGCGCCCTCTACTGGTGCAATACTGCAAACTTTTTAAACCTAAACGTTAATGATGATTCGAGAAATCATCCATAGCGACTGAGAAAAAATAACAAAGGGGCCATGACATAACATAAATTAGAGTAAACATTACAAACAAGTGGTTGGTTGTTAAAGAACATAACATGAGATACCTTCTATGTTCAAGTGACGACTCAATGAATGACATGGCATCCATAAATTTCCACTTCTTTTTTTTGCTTGCCTGTCCACTTGTTCCTTGGTTCTCTTTCTTATTCCGCATGTACGTGTCTCTAAGGTTGCGCCACAGTTTCTTCACTTCTGAGACTGAAAGCATAATAAAACAACATCTTGCAAGGAGAAATGGTCAGGGAGCTCGAGCCTCGAGCAGACAAATCGCTAGTTTTGAGGATCGATCATCAGCTAACGTTATAGCTGCCAGATGCCTACGTTTTGCAGCACAGAAATCAGTGGTGTATCTCACGATCTCGCAATGTAACCAAAATAACTGGAAATGCATAGCTATATTGTGGTTTAATTTAATATAAACAGAAACAATAGCCAGGACATTACTTCAGGTTGGTTTAGGTTGGTTTAAGTTGGCTATTGTAACCTAGCTAGTTAACTAGCATAGGAGGCAACTTGTATGTTATTGCTAGGCAACCATTACCATCGTCATGTCCCAGTTCTTCTGCTATTTTCGTCCAGATGTTGTCCTTGAGGTTGACATCTATGTAATCTTGGTGGCTTTTGTCATATAGGACGGGGTACTGACAAACAAGATTGATTAGTTGTTCACCCATTTTTTAACCTTTTCTTCAGTGACGTTCTATATTTGTTTCATCATATTAGAACTCTGCGAAATCATTATTTGATTGGTCAACAGCTCTTTTTCGCATGCGAAATTTCGCATGAAACGATCCATTGCGAAAGTTTTTTTCATCGCAACGAATTTCGTCCTCGGTGTGTACAGACTAATAAGAATACATGTGTTTAATAGCCTGCGTAATTTCGTGCGAATATTTCGTCCGAAAAATCGGACTTGGTGTGTACGGGCCTTTAGCCTGCATTATGTTTGCCATCACGCTCAAGGATGACTCCACCTGAGGGCCATGTAAGGAGCATAATGCAGAGAGGGCCATCTTGGTAATGCATGACAGGGTCCTCAGAACTGGGTTGTCCAGAGGCAGTTTTGCTTGCAGATCAATAGCACATCTGGTGTAGGCTTGGATGACCTGTTATAATGAAGACAAATGCTTGAGTAACACAGAGAGACATATACAGTAAATGGTTGGAGGTTAGTTCAAGACCAAAAGTTTTTTTTTAATGTGTACAGTTATTTTAAACAAAATAAATTTACCATAAAGCACTTTTGATGAAGGACAACATGTCCAAAACGTTGTGCTAAATAAATCCACGTTTGGGAGCTTTAATCAGTGTGTGGACCTTTATTATTTCTTCTCAGTTTTTTGGTCCAGCACCTGCACTCTTGTGATGTGCGCACACTCCTTCGTCCCCTCTCCACAACCAGGCCATCATGAGCGCCGTAAGTGACGAATAGCGATATGTATTGCAATAGACATGCAATCGATATCAATAAAAAATACGTTCAATAGAACATTCGATAATTAAAAGCAACACACACCTCCCGCCTTACGTTGTCCATAAATAACATTAGACCTGGGAGATCTAAACAAAAACTAAACAAATTAACAAAACAAACCTGAGGGAGATATCCTATGACACTAGCTTTATGGTACGACAATATGCCATATTAAGTAGCTGAATATTACCGTGAGTTTCCCAAGGAGCTGAACACGGGCCGCCTCAATCTTCAACTTAAAATGATGCATAGTGTTATCGGGGAGTGTCGGTGCACCACGGTGAAAGGTGGCATGGATATTGAGTAAGCTCCATCCACAAACAAGAGCTCTCTTCAGCGAGGTAGATGAACTTGATCATCTGTGTCTTTGCGTGCCTGTTTCAGTGGCCTCCTCAGAGCGTTCTTTCTCTTCTTTTTGAAAGTGTAGGTTAAAGGCTACACTGTGCGTTTATGATGTTAACATTTGTTGTAGGCTATATTTGTGATATGTGGATCTAGCCTATGGCTAGATAGGCTAGCCTATGAATATTGTGTTGTGTAGGCCTATGTTATGCATATGTTTTGAGTCAATGTGTTCTGTCTAATATGCTGTGCGATAGGGTCTTTAGCCTGTTTTGACACCCATGTCAGAAGCGTCAATAATTATTACGTTTTATTAATGTTGGTGTTCCAACAGTTTTATATTTCACGTGTTCACCGTCGATTTCGGTGCAAGGCTACAGCAACTTTGTTACCTTACTAGTGTAGCGTCAGATAGCAGACGGTTACTTTGTTTGCGTTACTATCGGAACTCCCCCTATTACCGTCGGTCCCGTATTCCCGCCGTCTTGCATGTATGTCTTAATATCCATTTCTATAAAAACCAAGACGGGGGACTCCTAAAGAAACGCTACCACCCACACCATAGGTGTATCTAAATTAGCTATGTACCGAAAATGACACTTTATCGTTACTCGAAGAGCTGTAAACAGTGTTGTAAGGCTGCGTGTACATAACTGCTTGGAGCTCCAGTGGAATTTTAATTTCTTGACGAGAATTCTCGGTCTAACGGCTCCCACACACAAACGTGCATCGCGTTGCTGGAGACGCATCCCATTCACTTTAAATGGGCTCACGTGATCCGTTGCCGAACTGAATTGTGGGTCCGTCGCGTCGCGTTTCTCCCGCTGCTCGCGTTGAGGAGTTCAGCTGTTGCTGCACCGACAGACGGCACCGGCCAATCAAGCCAATCTACGGACGGCACCAACCAATCACATTACGGTTTTACTTCAAGTCATTTGTATAGCTACCGTCGGGAACACCCACTGGAATGCGTTGACGGAACGCAGCTGTGTGTGGGAGCCGTAACCGTTCATGTGCCGTTGAAACGGTGTAAATAGGCGACCCATCAGGCCAGCACTATAACTCCGAGTGTGGCAAACAAAATCGGATATTTCAGGCAGTAAATGCTCCCGTTAAGAACCAAACCAGAGTTTGGTCAAATCTACACATCTATGGCTACTGAAAAATGTAAGGTTCATTTAAAAAATGTTATTTTGAAGTGTTAAAAAACATCGTTGTTTTAGAATTTCTGAACAAAAGTGGTGATAATTGGGGGTGTTATGATATCCATCTGTGGTTTGCGACATTTTGTCGCATTTTTTCTGTAGTGTAGCCATGTTCTTGACAGTGATGTATGCCTGTGCTGTGTGTCATGCAATGCCAGTATGCTGTTGTCCATTAACAGAGAAAGGCGTTTAAATAAAATACAATAACTTTTTTACCATTTCAATAAAGCCTATTTTTCCTGGCAAACTACCCAGCACCCCCAACCAAAACTCACTTCCCACGGCCCTGCACATGTAGGCTAATCCAAACATTCACATTCACACAATAAATTGCTATTAAATCCGGTTAGCATCATTAGCACGCTGCACGAATTTGTTCAAAACTGTTGCATTCAAATTGACTGCTAAATTCTAATCATCTCAATCCCAATGCAAATGGAAAAGTATTTTCCAAGACTCAAATGGGCCTGTTCCAAGGAGAAAAAGTATTCATTTGAAACTTAAACACACATGGAGAAACTGAACAGTCTCGTAACCAGTAGACTATGATAAACTAACAAATTAAGCTACTTTGTTTACAATATTTCCAGGCTTTAACCAGTGCTGGTTTTCATTCAGACTTATGTGCACATTTATTTTTTTTGAGTGTTTTTCATGATTGTGTTGCTATTTCTTTTCCCTGTTAGCTTTGATTGATAACTGTAGTGATTAAAATCAGAGGAATAAAAGTGTTTGAACTTTTTTTCCCCTTCTGGTCCTTATCTGAAATAGATTTTTAAAAAATCAATAATTATCGATAGACTGATATGAAATGCTTATATCGTCATACAGTTTTCAGCCATATCGCCCAGCCCTACTTCCAGCTCTGGTGACAATGCATCATATGGCACCTACTCACTGATTGACACCAAGTCAGGGTTAGTCATTGCTCAGGAGACTGTAAATGTAACTGAAGTCAAAAACAGCTTTGGCTAGAGGTTGATGGTCTTGAGAGATGCTTTAAAAAGCTGTTGAAGCATAGAGTTTCCGTCTCAGTGCTGGCAACTGATTGTCACCCATCAGTGCAAAAAGTTATGCGGGAGGAGCATGAATTTGATCTTTGGCACATTGTGAAGAATATGAAAAAACGACTGCTGAAGTGCCAGGATGAACAGTTATTTGAGTGGAGCAAGATGGACTTACAAGATGGAAAATGTACAGTGCCAGTACATGCAAATGGAAGCGCAACAAAGCTGAAGGATATCCACTATTGGGCATCTGGGGAGACGACCACAAAATGCGACCACACTCCCAACACTCCTGAAGAGGAGAGCAAACGTCCATGGCTCCATCCCAGCTCTGCAGTATTTAAACACCTCCAGAGTGTAGTGCTGGACAAACAACTCCTGAAAAAACTTGAGAGTGTCACTGAGGGCATCCACACTGGAAGACTTGAGTGCCTCCACTCTGTCTACACAAAGTATGCCACCAAGAGAAAAAAGTTCTTTAAAGAGAGCTTTCAGGCCCGACTTCGAGTAGCTGCACTAGCAAAGGAAACACTACTTTTCAAAGGCTGCTAAGCAGTATGTGGTGGCTCCAGTGAAGATGCTGAAAGACTAGTTTCAGAGAGTACATAGTAGCAGGAGCTCTGAAGAGTTGTGAGGCAATGTCAATCCGGAAAGCACTGAGGGAACATCCAAAGGAGAGAGTGGTGACTATCGCTGAGTACAGAGGAGTCAAAAAGCCAGACAAGGATGTGTCGGTATCCACACACCACAGCAGATTTCCTGAAAAGCTCGATGCATAGATAAGGGGGTAGGAGAGTTGGAAGACAGGGTAGTCCTGGGGGTATTCCAGAAAGCAGGTTTACTGGGTATGTTAACCCGGAGTAAGCGGTAAACCTGGGATTTCAGTTCCAAAACAATCAGCTATGTCACATTGGTAACATAGGCTTTGAACTTAACTGGGTATGTTAACCCAGAGTAAGAGATAAACCTGGGATTTCAGTTCCCAATCGTTCAAACATGATCAGGCTATGTAAGTAACTATGGTAACATAGGCTCTGAACTTAAAGGGACACCAGGCAACGTTTTTGTGTTAATTACTCATCTTTGTAAGTCGGTATATGGTTAAATGACTCATTACAGGGCGACTGAAGACTCTCTCGCCCGCCCCTACTGCCTGTAGGAAGAATATCCCACTTGCAAGTTCAGTGTATCGTACCCGCCGACCGAAGCAGGATCAGTTTACAGCACAGAGGCAGGCTAACGAAACACTAGCGATTGTTGCAAACGTGTGTATAATGGCAGAGCCGGCGACGAAGCAGCGAAAACCCTTGATGGAAGATGCAAAGAAAAGGAAAAGAGCTTCAGACCGAGCGAGGGGGAGTTTCGTAGAGAATAAGCATCAGGCTTGCCTGGTGTCCCTTTAACCCTGGTGCAACCAGGCCGCTATTTTTATACTTGTCACACAATGGCGTTTCATTTTGACGAAGGTCTGATTGACAAAGAAGCACAAAATCATGTAATATTCATCTGTGCAATTCATTGTGAGAGGGCGATAAGACCACAACATCACATGATAGCCTATCATTTATTTTCCAAACCAGTTTTTCAAGAGTGCTAGAGTTTTTCAGCTGAATCCTAAATACAGGGTACTTGAAAAGCATTCTCCATCCCTACATTACGCATGGTGGATTAGAACAGAATAAAATAAATCTTTAATGTAGGCTAGCTAGCCTACCCCATAGTGGACATTTGTCTTTGGCCCACCAGACATAGACAGATGGACAAACAACATATCAGACACATTGAAGATATAGTTAAAACAAGTAGGCTACAGTACAAAAAAGGGAAAACATATAGAACATTAATAAATATAGACTACATAACAGCTCAGCCAGGTATGCTTGTTGTCACTAAGTTTGGTTAAGAATGCTTAATGAATGGCATTATTTTTGCCTCTCTAAATTATGTGCATCGACAATCGCTCTCAGACTGGGAGTTTTTGTTAGTGTTGGAGACGCAGAGCATATCGGCAAGCTGTCGGTCTGTGCGTAAAGTTTGTCTTGCGCTAAAGCAGTTCCTGCACAACTTAATTTGTTTACCTGGACACAAACCCACAAGGATCAGTTCACCAACAGGCTGGTCAGCATCACTTAAAAATTAAAAAAGCACTGGTTATTCCTTCACTGTTTCTGGGTTTTCACCGGATTTGAGCTCACATTTTTCACGACACAGCTCCCCCTGCAGCTTCGGTAGCAATTGACTGCTACGCTAAACCCCCACTAGCTAGCGAGCTAGTCATCAAGAAACCAAGCTAAACACATACAGGGCTCACAATAAAAAGGTCAAGCAAACACATTGTTCAAGAGACTATCAAACCACATTACAAAAACGAAGTTCACCCAAGGGTAGGCTACTTACAATTTCAACAGCAACAAAGCCAAGTCGGGGTCTGTTTTGCAGTCTTCTTCGAAACTACAATCTGACTACATTTTCAGAGTCACATCCGGATTTCCTCGGACCGGGAACAGAAAGTTGCATATTCGGTTTATCCGCGGAGAAGCGATAGGGGCATCCACTAAACAACCCAGAAAGTGTTTTTTTTTTTTAATTGTTGCATAGTGCTTCTTTAACCGTTTTGTCTTGCGACCCCCCCCCCCCCAAAAAAAAAAACATGGGCCAAGTCTCGCGACCCCCTTCTCTCTAACCGGCGGAATTTGGTTTCGAAATGTTGAGATGGGCAGAGGCAGGTAGGGCTAGGGGTAAACGGTTATTTATTAAACGATTAATCGGGCGATTATTTTATCGATGAGTCGACTAATTAGACGATTAATCTAACGATTATTTTTTTGTTGCTCGATTAATAGAAACCATAATGTATCTCAAATAAATGCCAAACGATTCTCAAAAATATACTTTATTAAACAGTTTTGCACAGCAAAAAAATCTTCTGCTTTACACAAAATAAAATAAATAAAACATTTGTACTGTTATACAAAATGAAAGGCCAGCCTACAACGGAGTATTAGGGCCACACATGAAGAAAAAAATATTTTTGCCATGACTACATTAAACCAGACATGTCGACATTAAACTCGACATTTCGAGAATAAAGTTGAAATGTCATGTCGACTTTAAAGTCGCCATGTCGACATTAAAGTTAAAATATAATGTCGACTTTAATCTCGACGTGTCGACATTAAACTCAACATTTTAAGAATAAAGTTAGTTTGGAGAGAGAAAGACCGCTCCAAAGTAGGGTACAACCGGGACGATTGAAAAGGAGGATGAATGAAACATTCCAGTTTTCTTTGAGTGCAACAACGATAGACGTATATCATGTGGACAAAACATAGAGCATATTAACCTGTTACGTCCTTTTATCACAGGGTTACAAGCGATAAATGCGATGGTCAAAAGTAAACTTCATTAGCGGTCAATATTGTAGGCCTAATATTAAAGTGTTTATCATCTAAAGGTTCGACTTCATGCTTATGCACTAGTATAGGCATACTAAATGCTCTCCCCAATCCCAGATTTTCAAATTGCATGTTTGTTTGTAATGGATGCAAAACAGCCTAGGCTATTGCTGAATGTCTATGGAGGGACGAATGAAGCTGTCCTCCCGACCAGGCAACCCCATGTATTGTAAATAAATGCACACATATATATGTTTATAGCCTAGGCCTACTATATTTTATGCAGATGAGACATGGAAAAGCAGTTTTAGAAAAATGAGTTTTGCCATGTTAACTATGGAGAGTGACGGCCTGTGGGTCATGAAGGGCAGTTATTTGGACAGAGTCAAATAACATTTTGTAGACTACAGAAACATTATATCATTGGAAACATGTGTTATTCTATATAAATGGCATAGTACATGGGATGTACGCGGTCACACGTTTACTTAATTATAGTGCATGGTGTTTCCTGAGATACACGCTTCACGATGACGCAGGGGCGGAGCTCAGGTATTGTGTGAGGGGGGGCGGGAGATGTTTGCCCCCGCTCCCCCCTCATTGATATGTTGCAGTAACCCGTCGCGTTGGCTTGCACTAGCGTAATTTCACCAACCTTTCCATTCACACATGTAATATGCAGTAGCCAACCAACCAATATTTAATATATGTTTATTCCAGATAAAATAAAAAAAATAAAGCCTTTGATCATAGCTCCCTATTCCGGTCAAACAAACAACAACTTTGCTCAACAACTTCAACTCATTTAGCATGTTAAAGGGACAACAACTATCCCATCCTTTTTAAAGAAAAGAAACGTAAATGAAAACAATATCCCCTAGCCCTTGCATAACAGAAAATGAGCGACTGTGAACTCAAGAACGTTAAAAGTTGGCCCACTTTTAAGAATTTCTCAACAAAGGAAAAAATAGACATGTAGCTTTACAGGCCTAAAAGGACATGCACACTGCAAAAAACATTTAATCTATTTTGAGTTTCAGCATTCTCTCCTTTATGTTTGCAAATCTGTCAATAACCTGTCAATAATATCCTTATTAGGGGTTTGCACGGCGTGTCATCAGATCTGGACATCGCCATATTGGAGATACTCGCCTCATTAGAAAGCATTAGGCACTGAAGTAAATCCCTAACATCGTCAAGGAAAATGGTTCATTATTGCCGTGTTTTAGGTTGTACCAATAGGTCAGACTGAGAAAAAACATCTGGTGTACTGTAGGTATCGACTTCCAAAAGTTATTAAAAAACCAGGGAGAAGGGACAATAATGCCAGAAGTTATCAGAGTAAGGGGGGCGCTTGTGGTTGAATTTGGCACTTCGTCTCCCTCACCCAACTCATATGGATCTGCGCTGCCAATAATCCGTAATTTCTCGAAATATCGCGCCTTTTCTTGTGGTCCAAGTCCTGCCCTATATGCCTTTGCATCTTAGACGCATTTTGATGTAATGAGCTTTTCTGTTGTTTAGACACGGCTACAATACTCCATTGTACTTCATTCACTCAGTATCGCCAATATGGCCGCAAACGCTCTAACTTTTTCAGGCGCATCAGGTAACGTTACAGTAAAATGTTTCGGGTTCAGGGCAGCAATTTTTCCAGCCATTCTCTTGAAATCGGCAAATCAATGTTCAAACTGAGAAACAAAGACGTCAAGTATGTAGTAAAACACATCGACTCTGAATCTGTCCCTGCTGTCTTCTAAAATCTCATCTGCGTGTTCATCTGAACACAAACGCTTTTTCTTACGAACTCTTCCACTATCAAAATCGGTAGGTTCTAGTACCCACACAGCAAAGGAGCCCGCCCTCAAGCCGCCAGATCCGCCGGACAGTCAACCTCCGATTTGGCTATGGGCACAGAACACAATCCGACTCCGCCAGTGCGCCCTCAAACCTCGGGTCCGCGGCGGACCCCGTGCGAATTGCGCATATCGAACGCGCCCTCAAGTCTGCTAACGGCTCTTTCCTGAGTTTTCTCGCTGATGGAGTGGAAGACGGCGGCGTCTGAAGGATCACTGTAAGTATACTCCTATATGCTTTATTTTTGAAGTTACCTAGTCTATCCAGTGAAAATGTACTTCCATAACACAAGTTACTTACTTATCTAGCTTTGCTTGCTAATATAATCCGATTAGAAATTTGTTATAACGTAACGTTTATGGCCAGCTTGATGGCTGTAGCTTCTAGTGCTAACGTTAGCTCATATTACCTGCCAAATTACACACCAGCTAGTTTCTAGGTTGCGCACGCTAATTTAGCTCACCTTTCACAGGGCTAAATCCTGTCTAACTTGAGCTTTGTTAGCGTTTCATAACGTCTCAAAATTGCGTTTAAAATGAGCTAAGCTAACTTCATGTGTTTGCCTGCGAACAATAAAAGTTGGCTTGCGTGAGCTAGCGTTGGCTAACGATAATGTTAACAGGAAAACTCGTTTTTTTCTTATTGATCATGGACTTGGGGATCATTTTGTTCTGGTAGGGGGCTGATTTCACATTGGTTAACATTACCTGTCTTGGATAACTTGAACGTTAGCAACTGATAAGCTAATTAACGTTATAATGATATTCCCTGTCATAGCCCGATGTGAGTCGTGCATGCTCAGATGTGTTTGTTGGTTCCAAAAATTGACTTTTTGAACTTTGTTGACAATATTTATACTTAAAACAAACTGCTTCTGGATTAGTGCCCTTATATTTTGTAAAAGTTAGCGAGAAGTCGGCTAACTGGCCTACTATGGGCTCTGCTATGTGGCTGCACAAAATAAGCAGGGAAGGATTTTCGATCAGCCGATATAAAAAGTCAGTTTTTGCAGATGTTTCCTGGTTCCAAAACCGGGCTTTTGCTAACTTTTATCTAATATAAGGCCACAAATCCCGAAGCTATTTGTTTTATGTAGACATACCGCCGTCAACGAGTTCATTGAATGATGAATGTTTCTTGGAGTAAGATTTAATGAGAAGGGGCAGTATTTGACTTCATGTAAATGCACATTCCTTAATGTGTTTTTGCCTCTTATAACTACTTTTTCACATCTTTACATGCTTCATTGTGGAGCGGAGGTCTTTCTACCGGTCAAGTATCATTGCCTTGTCATAGACCAGACGATTTTCAACGGAACTATGAGCTAAAATGATCAGCATCACACTCTCTGGATCCCGATATAAAGCTCATTTTTTAATGGAGTGTAAGATTGGTAATGTTACATATTTGGCAGTTTATTTCTGATGATAAAAGTAATGTATACTTATGTTCTACATCTGTGTTACAGGTCATTCACCAGTGGCTCCAGTCTGGTTTGAGGGTCTACCCTTTCTCATCCTGGCCTGCCAGCCAAGTAAAGTAAGCTATACAGTTTTACATTTGATTTATTTGACTTTTGGTCCACACTTAAAAAAAAATAATAATAATAAAATAACCACATGCTTTTGTAACTGCCATTATCAGTTCAGGATGAATTGAATGTAAACATACAAAAATATGCTTGTCTTCTGTAATAAAATCCACCTACTTCAAAAGCTGTCTAATGAAATGCACATATTTTTATTTTAGAAGAGAAATAATTACAGACCTCTGCAACTGCATACCGGTTAAGGATGAATTGCAGGTAAATCTCAACATATAAAATGCTTTTGTTAGCTTTGATAAATACCTAATTTCTAATACCCCCAAATGCTGGACTGTGTAACTAACAAGTAGTTGTGTCTGGGAACTGCTTTTCTGATGCCTTTTTTGTATTTTAAGGGAACAGGTCTTTGCCAAAATGTGGTCAATTCCATAACTCCTCATCACACTTACAGGAAGGCTACACTGCGCACGTAACTGAAGCATTCAGTTTGCATAGCATCTGTTGCAACAATCGGCTTCCACTGTAGTCAATGGAACTGGTTACACCAGACGTGATGGCGTACAGTATGTTTAGTCTTCTAAAATTATTTTTACGCTCTGCGAACCGAGTGCTTCACTTGCGGACTCGGTGTAGCCCAGACCTTACAGGTGGTAGATTTTGTCACAGTTAGACAGAGACGATAGCAGCCTGCTGGCGGCGGTAGCTTTATATTCATGTAGCAGACATTCCGTTTAAAAGTAGGTAGTTATGTATAACAACTCATTTTGTTATGCTTCTATGATTACAGATGCTGTGAGAGAGTCAGTGGTTCAACCAGCCAACAAACAGGAAAAGCTCAAGGCGGAGTCTTAAAGGAACTATCCGGAGTAAAATGCACTTTAGATCAATTTACGGATGATTGGGAGTACATAAGTTGAGTTGACATCAAAATCATGTCATTCGGATGTGTTTTGAGAAAGTTCGATTTCACCGTTTTTAGTCAAAACTCGTTAGCCTGGAAGTGACCAGGGCAAGTCATTTCGCCGCTACAAAACGCTATTTTTATACCTCTTCTACAGTTCCAAACAACATTACACTTACGTGGTAGTGAGTAGAGTTGCACCTCTGCCAGTGTGTGTCGTCTGGAAGGAGGTTCTGAGTAAATGATAGCATGAGACCAGAACCTGCTACATTTGGCACTATTAACATGAATGGGACAGAAGCATCTTATGACAGACATATGACAGAGCTAAATTAAGAATGTTGTATTTAAATAGTCATTAAAAGAGGTTATTCCAAGTTCAGCCCTTCCAACCTTGAGATGAGTTCATGACCCAGGAGAAGGCCAAGAACAGTGTTTCCGTTTTCCAGCCTCTAAAGAACACCATTTGCTCTAGAGGCAGAGTTGTCGGTGACCTTTGCAGAGGCCATCTCCAGCGCACTCAAGATGCCATTGTATTGGCTGAGGACTGCTCTGATGGCTGGTGCACGCGCAGTCCATCTGGTGGCACATAGAGGCTTGATGGAGGTGAAGGAGCCTGTGCTGGACATGGCATTGTCTTTGAAAATGGTCTTGCATTTTCCAGACTGGGCAAATAAGCATCCCAGCTCATAGATCCAATGCAGGGCATCCCTTATCATCAGTGTGGATGTGCACGTAGCCTGTGTGACAAGGTTTACACAGTGTGGGCCACAGTGGATAAAACTGGCCGATGGTTGCTGTCTCCGGATCAGAGCTTGTATCCCTGAAGTGCCCTGACAAGTGCCTATGAAGACCAGAGAACTGCAGGTTTAGACGGAGCAGCACACCAGAGGCAATTCTAAAAGGGTGCTCACCGGTCGTTGACGAGGCCTCGTACAGACCAACAAAGTCCTCCTTTGGCTCAAGGTCAGCATCCACATATCGGAGGCAAATTGAAATCTGTTCCGTGCCAGATATATCCTGTGTTACGTCCATTATCAAGGAGTACTGCAGTACAGGCAAAGAATGGATGTTTTTAGCTATTTGTCTGATAATGGCTCTCTCATTCTGACACTCAGGACTTGTGTAGGCATGGTTTCTCAGCAACCAGCTTGCCAGATTCGGGTTACTCTCAGCCTTCTCCTCCAGATGCTGCTTGAAGTTTCCCTCATCATTGTCATGGCCTCTGAGAGCTAATCCCTGTCTAGCAAGGTACCTCACTGAACTCACAATCACCGTACCAGTGCTGACCTGGCTGCCTCTTGTGAACTTTCTGAGATGCTGCAAAGTTTCATCCTGACTGAGTTGTGTGTATGTGTGTGTTTACAGCAACAATATGTGCCTTACTGTTGGAGTGCTTGTCGAACGCCTCCCTACCCTTCTTCCAGTTCCTGAACCCCAAGGAAATGAAGGTTTGTTCAGTATTTCTGGCCATTGTTGAAATATTATGTTTAAATGAATGTACACAGTAGAAACACAAAACCCCCTTAATTGCAGGACTGTAATGTAGCCAGGGGTAGTCTTTGAACCAGCTCTCCTGGAATCGGAGAGTGCGGTTGGGCTGAGTTTGTGGCTCAATTAGCTGTGCAGCTGGTTGGAATGGGGAAACTAAAATATCCTCAGGGGTATTGAGCTCGTCCTCTGGTTGGGAAGGGTTATCCTGTTGTCCCTCCTGGTGAGGCACCTCCTCCTGTAATGTAGTCAGTGACATGCATGATAAATTGGTAGTATTTCTGTAAATACTTCCCTGAAATGTTTTTTTTTTTTGTTTGTTGTTTTAATTGTTCATTATTGCCATTGTGTTGCATTTTTTTTACATCTACAACTTACTATTTTTTTTATTTGTAGTTGTAGCCCTGCCCACTTCACTATAATTGTCTGTAGTGTATGTTTTAAATTTTGCAATAGTATCTTTTTTTTTTTAACTCACCTGCTGCACCCTGTTCCTGTGCTTCTCCACTCAGTTCCTGTTCCTTATGAAAAATGTTAAACTTTGTTAGTAATGTTTCATGTTATAGTTTCTGAATGTTCAAGTTTTCCTTATGTGACCCTCACCTCCACAGCTCCCGGTCCCTGCACTTCTTTGTTTTGTTCTGTTGGACTTGGTTCCTTTTCCTGATAACAGATGGTTCATAAATAAAACAAACATTTATTGGCACTTGTGTTTGCTTTTTATTTAACGTTTTTGCATAGATTTGGGGTAAATTGTACTTGTTTTTGCATAGATTTAGGGTAAATTCTGTGTTTTTTATATACAGTATTGATAATCATATAGGGACATCTAGTGGTAAATCCGCAGGTTGCAAACATGTGAAAAACACAATTTGGTATCTAATCGTTTGATTTGTCGACTGTGAGCCACTGTAGAAACTTAGCGTTGTAAAATGACAGTCGAGTCGGTGCATTCCAGATCGAACATTGTGACCTGAGAGAACGTGAACTTGGAAGGCAAGCTTTCCTAGCCTAGCTTTTATGACTTCTAGCAAAGGCTAACGCAATATCATGGAATTAACTGTATGTATATGGAACACTAGAAACCATTGCTACTGTACAAAAGGTGTACATAGTGGAGAATTCATTTTCAAGACAGACTGCCAAAATTTACATTTTTATTCAGAAAATAGCCGGTCCTTTTGCTTCCTGTAAAAAGCATGTGTGTGACATTGGATAACGATATGGATACATCATCTAGCCTGCATGTGGAGGGCCACATAAGGTAAGAAATTGGTTTACGTAAACTTTGCTGCTGGTTTTGTTTGCTCGTGATGACCTGGCCAAAGGTTACCCACGGTCCTAAGCTACGATTGTGATCTGATTTTGGTTGGTGCTCCAGCTAGTATGCATTGTATAGATTGCAGCTAGTAGCAGCTACACGGTGCGATTGCTATGCCAATGTGGTTATAGTTGTTTTGTCTGATTGAGATATGTGACGTTAGACTTGGAGCCTGGTAGGCCTATCCTAACATAAATATGTTCTCGCATAACCTGTGTGATTATCCTAAACTGTAGGGGATTTTATTTGCGGGCAATTTGCTTATGATGTTGTAACGAGTGAAGTCTACATTGGTCCTTCGCGAGTGTTTACTGGTGGTCAGGATTTGGCAGATGCAATTGGGTCATTCTGTGTGAAATCACCCAATTTCAGCAAAATTTGGCAGATGACCCTCCGAAAAAATTCACAGGTGTTTGTAGACCAAACCTATGCATAGATCTTAAATAGTATATCTGTATAACTAATCGTTGCAAAAGCCCTTTGAAACTTCAAGTAATTTTAAGCATCGCGGTGAACAATCCTTTTTGTTCAACTTCCAACATTATTGGCTCTTTTGGTATTTCACACACATTAGTGAAACTATGTGAATAGAAGTACATTTTCCTGTTAAATTAAAAAATCTAATCGGATCAGACGTATCTTGTGTACTTTCCCCTCTGTTGTAGTATGTTGTTAATGTTGCAATAATTATTTGGAGCAATTCAACTATGAACCATAAACTGTAAACAAGTGACTCTCTTACTCTTACATTGACTTCCATTGTATTAAAAGAGCACCACATGTGGTGCAAAGTGGTACTGCAGATAAAGTACAAATTCAGTGGATTTATAGACAATATTTTTCAAAAATCTTATCTCAATAAAGAAACTCAGCAACAAGCCCAAATGTTGGGCAGATGATCCTCACATACAGAATGATATATGGTAAAATGTAAAAAAAATCCTGTTAACTGTCCACGTGGTGAAATGATAAGATGAAAACGGGCTTTTTGAAAATTTTAATTTTGAAAATTAAAAGAAAATGCTCTGACAATATGATAATGATAACAACCAAAGTTAATGCATGGACATGACCTTATAATCCATATATAAGTGGGAAAAAATCTGATGAATGTGTGTCACATACTTTTTGAATGAGAAGCCCTCAAAGGTGATGATGTTTTTCCACATAATGAATTTATAGCCATTTTCAGAGCTTTGCAGAGGGGGAATTACACAAGATACACCTGATTTGATTGGAAAATATACTTCTATTCACATAGTTTCACTTATGTGTGTAAAATACCAAAAGAGCCAATAATGTTGGAAGTTGAACAAAAAGGATTGTTCACCACAATGCTTAAAATGACTTGAAACTTCAAAGGGCTGTAGTTTTGGAACCATTAGTGATACAGATATACTATTTAAGATGTATGCATAGGTTTGGCCTACAAACACCTGTTATTTTTTTCAGATTTTTTTGGAGAGGGTGACCTGTCAGCCACTGGGTGATTTGACACGGAATGACCCAATTCTCTGGGCGCTTGTTTTTTTTTTCTTCTTTTTTTAATGCTACCAGCAGCAGTCCTTGCTCGTCTTCAAAAAGGCTGATGCTCAGTACCTTGTTTCCTTTCGTACCCCCTTTACAGTCTGGCATAGTTTGTCTGGTAAACTTTGTTGATGTCAAGAGAAGTGTTAAATTGCCAACACTGTTCTTTGTCCTATGTGTATTAGTATTACATATCCTGAGCCAATACCCTGGTGTTTCCAACGCCGTTTTGCCAAAACACAATCTTGTGGTTTTCAACTTTTATTGTTCGAATAGGATTTTCAACAACTGACAATACACTGTAGAGCATATTGTAATGCAGTGTTGAATGGATGAATAGCTTACATAAGGGTACCCAGCACTTTTCAAATCACACTCAAGCTTATGGTTATTGTCCCCACCACTTCTAAAAACAAACTGACACCCTTGGGAATTTCAATATAACTAATATAAGATCCGTTCGTATTTCAAGTGATAGAATTAAGGTATGACTTATGTTTGTGGATCTTTACATAACATGTAAAGTGAAGCTTGTAGTGTAATGGTCGCCTAATATTGGCATAGCCCATATAATAGGTTTCCAAACGGTCTGCCTCCCCCGAAATAGGGACGGGGACGTAGCAAATGTAAAGATCATGCCTGTGCAGCGTAATCTCTCTCAGACACGTCCTCTGTTCGCTGGTTGGTTTGTGGCTCTCGGCAGATTTTCTACATAAGAAATCCAAAGAGAGCTCATCTGTGCCAGTCTCAGTACTGAAGCAAAACAAAACTGAGGTCTTGAAAAGCACAATGAATTGCTGAAGAATTTGGGCATTGGTGAACTCACAGAGGAAACAATCAAATCTTCAGAAACATTTGTCTGTAGAATTTGCAATGTGCACAGAACAGACTTGGTCATAAATTTGATCATATAGTGGAACTTCTAATGAGACAAAATTCAGACCATATGGATTGACCCTCTTCTTGACCCTCAAAAACCATAAGTCTCATTTGTCAAATATGCCTGCTCAGTTATAAAGTTTCAGCAATTAGTTTTTTCAGGTAATTAGCATAGACATCATAATAGATTTTTTCCAGCCTGTACCCTTGATTTATTGACCAAGGGAGATTTCGGAGATGCACACATATGAACAATATGCAATTATGTACATGGTATAATGGCCCACCCAACGAAAGTGCCCAAAATCACCCTTTTGTTTATGCTAATAACATGGTCAAAATCTCAAAATTCAGCTTGGGAACAGGGCTAGTTGGATTTAGCACACCTTAATTATGATGAAAAGTCCTGTTCCCAACTTTTACTAAAAAATACCACTAGGATGTACATTATGTATACATGTAAGTTATTTACATAACTATGGATCTATGAGACCGAACGATGACCGTCACCACGGTCTTTACACCTTGAATGATGCCATTCCTTCTACCTGTTCTTCGAGACCTAATGACAACAATGTCATGTGACTGTCCACAGGTGGCTTGGCTCACTTCCTATATTATCGTCCACGTGAGCTAGCCACATCCTCTTGCCTGGAATGCCTCAGCTCGTTCTGAGCGACAAGGGATGGTGACGGTCATCGTTCGGTCTCATAGATCCATAGTTATGTAAATAACTTACGATCTATTTCGACCTCACGCAGACCATCACCACAGTCTTTACACCTTGGATGACCCATACCAAAAGGGTCGTAAGGAACAAAGAACTACTCGTCTTTTAAGTCGCCTGTAAGGTCGAAAGTACCGCCGAGCTCAGTGGTGCCACTGCAGCCACATTGACTCTGTAAAAACGTGCAAGGTGTGCTCCAAGAAGCCACTGCACAGATTTCCGCTACAGAAATCCCTCTTAGAGCAGCCCATGAGGTGGCCATACTCCTAGTAGAATGTGCCACCAGGTTTTCGGTAGCAGGAAGGTTGCGACTATCATGGGCGTGGGAAATGGTATCGACCACCCAATGTGACAGCCGCTGTTTGGAAACAGGTTCGCCCCGTTTATTCCCGCCATAACAGACAAAAAGCTGTGGATGTGAACGTCTAAGCGACTGCGTACATGTCACATAAGTCCTCAGTGCCCTCACCGGGCACAGGCTTACCAGGTTCAGGTTATCCCCCATTGAAGCAGACTCTGAGCAGATAGCACTGATCTCAATCTCCTGGTTTACGGTCTGAGGGTTCACAACCTTGGGAAGGAAAGCTGGGTTCGGCCAAAGCGACACACCAGTGTAGTCTGCCTTCCACCTAAGACACTGATCACTGACCGACATACAGAGATGCCAGGTGGATGAAGGCCCACTCCAGCAGCTTCCTGGAGGTTGCGCAGGGATCTGGTGCCCCCTTGAAGGTTTATCTGGTACACCACAGAAGAGTTGTCTGTCCTCACTAGGACGTGTCTGCCCCTGATGTGGGGGAGGAGGTCCCGAAGGGCCAGATGGACCACCCTCAGCTCCAGCACATTTATGTGCTCTCCACGGCAGTCAGGGTCCCAAGACCCCCTTACCATCCTGCCCGATTGACGCAAAGTGTGTCAAAAAACACACCCTTTCTTCTCTGTTACATTGCTCCGCGACTGTTCATCGCAACAAGTTGAAACCTTTATTGCATGACAGAGAAGAAGTGGGGCTTGCACTTGTCTGTACGATCAAGTATGAAAATTTAAAAAAATCATGAAATTAAATCAAATTGCATCATATTTACAGTCTATACTTCTCTGCGTTCACCTGCGCACCCATTACTCTCGTTTGAATTACTCGCGAACCCGTGATCGCATAGATATGGCAAGCATATCAGATGAAAGAGGAGAAACAGGGCTATCCATTGGTACCATGGATATCGATCTTTCTGGCTTATAAAAACAGACGGTGACTGCAAAATATTAACGTCATGCTGCACATTACTCTCGTTTGAATTACTCGCGGACCCGTGATCGGATAGATATGCAACATATGTCAGATGAAAGAGGAGACACAGAGCTATCATTTGATACCAAATACATCCTTCTGGGTTATAAAACAGACGAAGTGACTGGACTTACCCCACGTTTTTGTCTGTTTTTGTGGCAAAGCATGTTTATAATCCAACACTATCGTGTGTTTCTCTATGGCAGCGGTTCCCAAACTTTTTTCCCCGCGGACCACCTTCTACATCCTGACTCGGCTCGCGTACCCCCCCCCATCCCATTCCATCCTTACCTGCCTCCTGCGCTCCATCTCCACCTTCATTAGTCTGCCCCCCATCCCATCCTTACCTGCCTCCTGCGCTCCATCTCCACCTTCATTAGTCTGCCCCCCATCCCATTCCATCCTTACCTGCCTCCTGCGCTCCATCTCCACTAGTCTGCCCCCCATCTCATCGTTCCCTGCCTCCTGCGCTCCATCTCCACCTTCATTAGTCTGCCCCCCATCCCATTCCATCCCATCGTTACCTGCCTCCTGCGCTCCATCTCCACCTTCATTAGTCTGCCCCCCATCCCATTCCATCGTTACCTGTGTCCTGCTCTGTTTCTCTCGCTTCTCCTCTTCGATCGCTTTAATTAGGCCTTTTGGACAGTGTCCCTGTTTTCCATGTTTATGCAGCCTTCTACCTAGCCTATACTTAAACTAAACTAACGCGCCAGATATTCTGGCTGCCTGTAGGATATCACGTGTAGCCTATTGTGTGTAGCTTATTTTTTAATGAAAACATACCCTATTATAGAGTTTACAAATTATTTCCTTTAATTTCACGTTTCCATATCATTATAACTCGATTCGAAATTATGTATTATTTATTAATTAATTAGAGTATTAATTAATTAATAATTTTAAACTCCTTTCCGCCATTGCCCTTTTCATCTCGCGTACCCCCTAGTGGCAGCTCGCGTACCACAGTTTGGGAATCCCTGCTCTATGGCAAAACATGTTCATAATCCGGTTTTGAGATCCTAGCAAATTCCTGCATGGCATCCAATTCAAGGCTCACATTGCATCCCAATTTGTTCAACAAAGAAACACCTTTTTTGCCTTTACTTTGTTCATGGCAATGCAGTAAAAAGTTGAGAATCATCATGAGTGCATACACCATAGTCACACATGCTAACAGGCAAACTTGGGTCAAGTCAGGTCAGATCAGTTCGTGTCACAGATATGGAGCGCAGAATGGTCATTTTTCATCGCTAAATAAAAAATGGCATTTATTTCTGTAAATCACACACCACATATATCTGTAAATTACTCAGCCCCAGAGTATCCCTCCAACATGGCAATTATATTGCCCGTTTCAGGACAGTCTGCCCTACACACGCATGAAATGCATGTAGAGCTATGAGCTTGCTGTGGTGAGATACAGGTCAAAATGTAAGAATTTTTATAATATGATTTTTATATTTTAATAAAATGATAGTACTAATACATGAAATGATGGCAGATCTGGATAGCCTAGACTCTGCTGAAAAAAACAATATATTGTAATGATCTGAGCCTAGCTGTCATCACTGTACTCCCATAATGCTGTGCGTGTGTGTGTGTGTAATGTTGATGTTGGTTTAGTATGAGTAATGGCGTTTACCTTATCATGTATGTGTTAGATGGTATAGTCTTTCTTTATGTTGTACCTCATGTGTTTACCCCGTGTATTGTATGTGACTACCCTGTTTGTGTATTGTGCTTGTTTAATTGACCTCCCTTGTGTTGCCTGTTTTATGACGTTCGTGTTTTTGGTGCGTAACCAATAAAGACCATTTTGAGACAATCTTACAGTTTGTTACAATATAATATGTGTGTGTGGCACTTACAATGACCAGAATAAATCCTTATGAATAAAGGTAGTGAAAATGCCCTAAAAACAGCTTAGGGTTCTAAGGGTTAAAGGGGTCATAGAATGCAAAACCGAGTTTACCTTGTCATAGATGAATAGCGATAGTTCAGTGGGTGAAATGGAGATACAGAGAACTTCAAAACCCCATCGACAGCTCCTTCCTATGCAAATCTCACAATTCGAAACTTCCGCCATAAAACGGGCGAATCTCAACGAAGCTACGAGTTTACGCAAACTCTCAGGTTGTACCTTATTTGGCTCTGGCCTGTACATTTGTCACGCCTCAAAATTTACATACAGACCAGCCCACTGGTAGCCTAGAAATCTAGACGCACCCTAGCGGCAGCAAATTAATTTGCTCAGCCTGTACGTCTAGTATCGAACCATGGGAATTTTGATTGTCTGACGCCGTGGACCTCATCCAATCACAGCGCTCTATTTTGTTAGAGCGGGCTTAACAGGATAACGACAGTCCTGCGACGGTGAACAACAAGGAAGGTGGCTATGGCGAACGAAGAGCGGTTGTTTGAATCGGCGTTGGCGTCAACTTTGGAGGAGTTGGACTTGTGCTTTTCTTTGAAAGTAGAGCAACACAATGCACTTAAGTCATTCCTTTCGAAGAAGGATGTATTTGCCGTTTTGCCGACCGGATACGGATATGGTCGTAGCGCTGGCCTATTGCATGCCTAGGCAGTTTGAAAGACAATTCTCTGCCCGCCCCTTGGATTAAGCAGGTGAATGATTAGATTCCAGACTATATATTTCAATGATATAGGATGGCCCGCCAGGCTAGCCCACTGGTGCTCTGAGCCCAGGAACGTGAATGGAGAGCGAAGATGAGACGAACACTAGTTTAGCTGCCTGCTCGTTTACATCCACAGGAATTATAAAGCAGACAGTTCTACAAGGATATCGAAAATGAGCCACGGTCGTAAATGCAGTGTTCCAGGCTGAAACTTAGGCTACAAAGAAAGCGGAGACTTTCCATAGTCTCCCCAAGGATTCAAAAGTTGAGGGGCATGGATAATGTTTTTCTACCAGAAGATCCCTGCAAAGTTCGACACTCCGTTATTAATCTGCAAAACATTTCACCGAAGGCAGTTTTCAAAACCTTGGACAGTTTAAAGATGGATTTGCTAAGCTGCTGTTACTGAAACGAGGGGCTGTTCCGACAGTAAGGTCATCACCACCGCATGCTGTAAGTATTATTTTGTCGCTAAGCAGTTATGCTAACGTGTATCTAGCAAGTAGAATGTGTGATTTAGTTCATTGGCAAGGCTATTTAATTTTCCTGTGTGTCATTCGGATAAAACCTGTATTGTCATGTTAACCTACATTTTACTATGCATGTTTGTCGAGATCTCTGACAGGTTATGTTCTCAGCAAGATAGCTAACTGAAGCTGAGTAACACGATAGTTTGGTTGCTAAGCTGTAATATAACCCACATAAGTTTTTGACGTCAGAAGTGTAAACAACTTCACGTTATCAATTCAAATGATATCTAGTCGATATGTTGAAAACTGTGTTGTCTAAATACAATGGATTTATTTGCACGTTCTTATTTTAGAACATTACAAGAACAACATGACAAACTCAGCATGCCAAACAGATGCTCCAAGTGTGGCATCTTGCGGGGCTTAGAATATTAGCAAATGCTTTTGCTGTGAGTTAAAGGAGAATTCCGGTGTGATTTTGACCTAACGTGTTTTGAAACATGATACCGAGTGTGAACGTATGTCTCATAGCCCATCTCGGCTTGTCCCCTGCACTCCGAAATCTGGCGCTAGTTAGCCGATGCTACCAACAAGGCGGTCAATGGTGGTGCTTCGGCATCGGCATAGCCATGCAAATAAATCACTGTTTTACACCATTTACGAGGCTCAATGTATCTCCACACTTCATTGGTAGACTTCCGAGGGCCCTGACATTTAAAACGAGACATTGAGAACTTGGAAAAAGCACTTACTTTTACTTACTTAAAGTTTACTTACAAGACGATTTATACAGACAGTATCTTCACGAAGTTTAGCGTTTGCAGCCATCTTGAATTTAGTCACGATAAGTAGAGCGACGAGTAAGAATGAACAGGTATGATAAGGGATCAGATTCCAAAAATAATTCTGTGGAAATGCATGGATTACAGTTTCTTCCAGTAGCAGCAACTGGAATCCATGCATTTCCACGGAATTATTTTTTTTAAATGTCAGGGAAGTCTACCAATGAAGTGTGGAGATACATTGAGCCTCGTAAATGGTGTAAAACAGTGATTTATTTGCATGGCTTTGCCGATGCCGAGGCACCACCATTGACCGCCTTGTTGGTAGCATCGGCTAACTAGCGCCAGATTTCGGAGTGCAGGGGACAAGCCGAGATGGGCTGAGACATACGTTCACACTCGGTATCATGTTTCAAAACACTTTAGGTCAAAATCACACCGGAATTCTCCTTTAACAGCTTGGTGTGTGCATGCAAAAGTGACTTTCACTTATGTTACAACATTTCTGTTGTTTGGTTTAGGTTTTATCTTGCAGCCATGCACTTTAATGAGAATGCTGAGTCCCCACAACAGAAGACAGCCAAGGAGAAACTATGTACAGACTTGCCAAACAATTTGTAAGTTTAATAAAATATACTTTTTTATTACAAACAACAAATCAAAATGTGCAATAGTATAGGCACTTAAAAATAACTTATCGATTCACACACAACAGGCTGTCTTAGACCTGATGATACTGGTGTCGAAATCATCATCAGTACTCTAAACAGAGCACAATGTTCAGGGCCATACAATTTGTTTATTGTACAGTATACAGCAGGGGTATTCAATTAATCTTCAGTTTCTTCCAGTTACGGAAACTTTCCTCAAGCAAAGGTCCGGAGCATCATAATGTTTAACATGCGTGTTTAGGCTATGTCCAGTATATGTATGTATGTATAAATGAATGAAGTTTTGGTCATGTGGTCTATAGTATTGAAGTTAAACGTAATGGTTATTGATGTTGAACATTTTTAACCTAAAATATGTGTTATAAGGTTAATAAAACCCCATTTAAAACGGCAGTTTAAAAACTATGTTCACGAGGTCTCGGAAACGACCGGTGACTGAACGCGCCATTTTTTGTAATGAATAATATTTTGCAGATCAGCGACATAAGGTCTTTTAAAGACAACCAAAGAGTCAAATGTGAAGTTAAACGTGTCATAATGAAATCTAACTGCTATAAGACACCCTGCACGATGAGGCAGGGTGTCAATAAACGAGGTAAGTAAGGTAGCAGTTAACAGCTTAAGCAGAAGAAACTGCACTTTGACGTGCGCTAGAAAAAGCTTTAACACTTGAATGAACAGCGCTAAACGCCTTTTACAAGCCTCCGCCGGCTCCTACATTAATGTAAGCCACCCATAATGAAATCTAACTACTATATGACACCCTGCACGATGAGGCAGGGTGTCAATAAACGAGGTAAGTAAGGTAGCAGCTTAAAGGAATTATCTGGAGTAAAATGCACTTTAGATCGATTTCCGGATGATTGGGGGTACATACGTTGAGTTGACATCAAAATTATGTCATTCGGATGTGTTTTGAGAAAGTTTGATTGTACCGTTTTCAGTCACAACTCGTAGCCTGGAAGTGAGCGGGGCATTTCAATTGCGCCGCTACAAAACGCTATTTCTATACCTCTTCTACAGTTCCAAACAACATAACAGAAGTATCCCGAGGTCTTTATGTGGTCGAATAGAGAGTCCAGAATGAATTTCATCAAGCCAGTACCTTTCCGGGAATGTTGCCATCTTTGCCGCCACCTTGAGGGGAAAGTCCGTAGGAGTCTTATTGCTGTGTAACACGCTCTGGAAATTCACAATTTCGTCGCCGTTTTTTAAAAAAAAAAAACATAGTCCAGTCCATACAACTTCATTTCAATTTCGAAAGAAATACTGGACTGTGTTTTTTTTTTTTTAAAAACGGCGACGAAATTGTGAATTTCCAGAGCGTGTAAAACACTCAGCAATAAGACTCCTACGGACTTTCCCCTCAAAGTGGCGGCAAAGATGGCAACATTTCTGTAAAGGTACTGGCTTGATGAAATTCATTCTGGACTCTCTATTCGACCACATAAAGACCTCGGGATACTTCAGTTTGGCTTTAGGGACCCTCTACTCACTACCACGTAAGTGTTATGTTGTTTGGAACTGTAGAAGAGGTATAGAAATAGCGTTTTGTAGCGGCGCAATTGAAATGCCCCGCTCACTTCCAGGCTACGAGTTGTGACTGAAAACGGTACAATCAAACTTTCTCAAAACACATCCGAATGACATAATTTTGATGTCAACTCAACGTATGTACCCCCAATCATCCGGAAATCGATCTAAAGTGCATTTTACTCCGGATAATTCCTTTAAGCAGAAGAAACTGCACTTTGGCGTGCGCTAGAAAGTTTTTGAACACTTGAATGAAAAGCGCCAGACTAGGGCTGGGCGATATGGACCAAAACTGATATCCCGATATTTTGGGGCTGATTGGCGATATACGATATCGATACGATATTGATATTTCAAGCAGAAAGAGCGAAGTGCTTCATATATTCACTCAACACAACAATTATGACAACACAGCCAGTTTTAATTATATTCATTTCAGACTGCTCTAACAGAGCTGTGCAAAAAAGTGTAAACAATAACATAGGCCTACAATAGGCATAGGCTACGGTTGCTCTGATAAAGCTGTGCAAATAACAAAAGACCAAAAGTTGACCCTGACTGACAACGCAGGCCTACATTGTACTGCACAATGCAATAGGCTATTTTGGGCACAACAATATTGAAAAAACCTGCCGTTTTGTCACACAATGGAGTTTTTTTTACCTGTAAGGGTTTGATAGGGCCTAGATGACAAGCAAATGTAGACTATGATGGCCTAGACATGTTGCTATCAACAACAAAAATAGTTTTAAACAATTAGGATACTTAAACAACGTAACTGAGTCACTCATCAAGAGTGTGATAGACGCTACCGTCGTTTTGTATGCGTTCATTTTTGCATGTTCCGGTTCGTAAGAAAAATCCCTATGCACGATTGAATGGGGTTTCAGGAATCATAAAAAATGATGCCCTAACTGCTCGCGAGTCGTGTGCATATCCTCTTAATAAAATCAGCGTGTAGGTTGTCTCCCTGAGGACTTTAGATCTGCTACTTTATATCGCGAAACGCAAGCATTCATCAGTGTATTTAAATTAGCTAGGCTATGTACCAAAAATGACATTTTACCGTGAGTCGAAGAGCTGTAAACAGTGTTGTAACTTAAATCTGCGTGTACAAAACCGCTTGGAGCTCCAGTGGAATTTTGATTTCACAACGAGAATTCTCGGTCTAGCCGTTGATGTGCCGACGGAATAGGCATCAGCACCAACCTCTGATCAAGGTAAACAAAATCTGACTCAGTGTGTCCGTCATGTTTGAAAGTTTGTAGTGCTGCGAGGGAGAACGTGCACACGCAAGGGGCGCAGTTGAGCAGAGCTGCGGCTATCTGAATGGTCTGAACACAGAAGAGCAAGTGGCTTTGATAAAATGGCCCATTATTTGACATAATACCGGTATTACGATATTGTCTCAACTACATATCGTTTTCAAAAATATATCGGTCGTAGTCGTAATACCGATATATCGCCCAGCCCTACGCCAGACGCTTTTTAATAGCCTCCCCCCGCCCCCTTAAATTAATGTAAGCCACCAGGACAAATGTAAACATTTTGCTTCAACCCAGTGATCAAGGAACTAGCTAATGAACACGTTTTATCATAGTTATAATGTAAGCCATGCAAGACAAATGTAAACATTTTGCTTCAACCCAGTGATCTCAAAGAACTAATGAAACAGTTGAATGAATTAACCATTTATTGTTTAAAAATCATAAAACAGAAAACTCAGTGTTTTGTGTGTTTTTAGAAAAATGCCAAAACAAAACAAGGCATACAACAAATGATCCGAAGAGGACATGAAGGCGGCCCTGGAGGCAGGGGGGAGTCTGAGAACGGTGGGGGCCCGCTACGGCATCCCCCACAACACTCTCCAGGACCATCGGCGAGGCCGCTACGCCTATCAGCCCCACCCCAGCCGTGCCCTCCTCCCGGAGGAAGAGGCTTCATTAGTCGCTTACATTATTTGGATGGCAGGCACGGCTTCCCCGTGACCAGGGCCGTGGCTACAATGATGGCCACGGGGATAGTCAAGGCCTCGGGACGCCAGACCAGAGTTAATTTTGAGCAAGGGCTGAGCCGCATGTAATTTTCAACTGCGATGAAACAGGGTTTGGGGACAAACAAAAAAGTAGGGCCAAGGTTTACGCACAGAGGGGTCAAATGCACGTTTACCAACAAACAGTGACGACAAGGGAGCACATAAGTGTCCACTGTTGTGCTAGCGCGGCAGGCATTAGCATCCCTCCCTTAATCATTTATGCTCAATGCCTGCCTAGCAATAGCTACGCGCTAGATGGGTGGAGGTGGTGTGCCTGCCAAGCCACACCACCCATGCCCTTCAGCCCCTCGACGTGTACCTCTTCGGGCCACTGAAACAGGCCTTCCCCAAGCTGGCAACATCGATGGGCCTGGTTAGGGGGGACCTTGTCCTTGGGAAAAAACATTTTTCCTCCATAATTAAATTTGCATATCCAAAGGCGGCCACGGAGGACAACATAAAGAAGGGGTTCCGGCTGACAGGCATGTTCCCCCTAAACAGGCACGCACTGGAGGACAGTGATCAGGTACAAACAAAACAACAAAACAATAGACACTGCATGGATACAGTAGAAACAATGCAAACAATAATTTACTAATATCTTTATCTCCTCTAACTTACATTTCAGATGATGATCATCCCTCCAGTGGCAGTCCACCCAGCCCCTCCCGGCAACACCATCGCCACGGCCCTGATCCACCCAGCCCCTCCCGGCAACACCATCGCCACGGCCCTGATCCACCCAGCCCCTCCCGGCAACACCATCGCCACGGACCAGACCCACCCAGCCCCTCCCGGCAACACCATCGCCACGGACCAGACCCACCCAGCCCCTCCCGGCAACACCATCGCCACGGCCCTGATCCACCCAGCCCCTCCCGGCACCACGATCGCCACGGACCAGACCCACCCAGGCCCTCCCGGCACCACCATCGCCACGGACCAGACCCACCCAGCCCCTCCCGGCACCACCATCGCTACGGCCCTGATCCACCCAGCCCCTCCCGGCACCATATCAGTGCCAGTTGTTGCTGGCTGTGTGGAGTGCCCCACCTGCCATAGGCCGCCAAATCCTCTGGTCGCGGCTGGAATTGTCCCAGCGGGGCTCGCCCACATCCTGGTCCCGCTGCGTTTTGACCAGTCGGCTCGGAGGAGGCGGCGGCAGCAGGTTCCCGCTGGAGCTCGTTGCATAACCAGCGACGAGTTTGCGGCTCACCAGGCTGAGAAGGAGAGGGAAGAGAGGGAGAAGCAGGAGGCAAAGAGAAGGAGGATGGAGGAAATGAAGGAAAGGAGAGCATTGCTGGAGGAAGAGAAGAAGAGAGGGAGAAGGAGGAGGCAAAGAGAAGGAGGATGGAGGAAATGAAGGAAAGGAGAGCATTGCTGGAGGAAGAGAAGAAGAGGAAGCAGAGAGTGAGGGAGCAGAAAGAGAGGGAGAAGGAGCAGAGGGAGAGGGAAGAAGAGAGAGAAAGACTAAGGAGAGAGAGGGAGCAGGAGCGGCTCCAGATTGATATCTGCGCCGCTTGCAGAGAGCCAAGCCCCCCAGGTTCTGCAAATGACATCGAGTGGGTTCAATGTGACAGTTGCACCCTCTGGTACCACATTGAGTGTGTCACTCATGTGGTACCAGAGGAGGCATGGATTTGCAGAAAGTGTGCCATGAGCCACGACCTGTAGATAGTTTGTATATAGTTATAAATTAAATGTTCTATAGCAGCTATTTGTTTTAATAAATGTTCTTGTTATATGTTCAAATATGTTCATGTCATATGTTCACATTTATCAAAATCAAGTGCATCAGTCTTTTCTAGTAGCTGCTACCCCACACGGTTTCCTAAAACATAAAGCCATGTTTTATACAGTGACCATCATTGATGGGTTTACTTCATTGATTTAAAAAAAAGTATACTAAAACTAAATAATGATTTAAATGAAGGACTTTTGGTGGAGGATACAAGCTTTCATAATACACACAGCCTATCAAATAATAAACAGCAGAAGCTAAACATTACCTACACGCCGTGTAAAACACGATGACCAGGACCGTGGCAACAATGATGGCCACGGGGATAGTCAAGGCCTCGGGACGCCAGACCAGAGTTAATTTTGAGTCGCATGTGGTGGTGCCGTTTCCGGGAGCGCCACCCGGAGCTGTCGGCCAGGACCCCCGACTCCCTGGACCGGCAGAGGGTCTTTCGGCCTGACAACAGATAATATACACAGCATATGAAGTAACAAACAGCAAAAGTTAAGGTAATTCACATACATTTATAAATAAAACATTACCTACACGCCGTGTAAAACACGTGCAAACGACGACGCTTTAAAAAGTTTATAGTGAAACTAAATAAACATCCAAATCGGTTATTTCGGCCTGACAACAGATAATATACACAGCATATGAAGTAACAAACAGCAAAAGTTAAGGTAATTCACATAAATTTATATAAAAACATTACCTACACATCGTCGAAATCATGATGCCACGTTGTACGATTTCATGTTACGCTCCCAACAATGGCTGTACGGAATCTTGTGACATGTAACATAGTTCCCAACACAGCGCCACCCTCCAGGAAACCGGCATTTACGAGCATTTCATTGGCCAAAAATAAACCAATAAAAGCTCAGAAACGAAGATAACACCCTCCTCCAGTAAATGACACATCAAAAGTTCATTGGTCTAATCCGTTAAGGGTCACTGACGTTTTTATATGCACGGAAGCGAGTTTTCGTGTACGGAAGTTGATGCGGAACTGCTACTACCTTCACATGCATCTTTAATAAACACACACCTTGGCACAAGTAAGCTTAAATAAGGGCTATGAGATGAAGAACATGTAGCCTAATGATCCATACATCAGAATACTTTGACAAGATTTGGGAAAGATTCTTGAAAGATTGGAGTCTTTTAACTAAGCTTTACTCAAAAGACTATCTTTCAAGAATCTTTCCCAAATCTTGTCAAAGTCTTCTGCCCTTCACAAACTAAAGATCCATTTAGGCCTACTAACATTCACGTTAGCCTGCATGGTTATTAGCAGCCACTTTAAATGTAAGTTAGCTGCTATAGCTAGGTTAGCTATCGTAACACCCCCAATTATCACCACTTTTGTTCAGAAATTCTAAAACAACGATGTTTTTTAACACTTCAAAATAACATTTGCTAAATTAACCTTACATTTTTCAGTAGCCATAGGTGTGTAGATTTGAACAAAATCTGGTTTGGTTCTTAACGGGAGCATTTACTGCCTGGAATATCCGATTTTGTTTACCACGCTCGGAGTTATAGTGCTGGCCTGATGGGTCGCCTATTTACACCGTTTCAACGGCACATGGACGGTAAGACCGAGAATTCTTGTCGTGAAATTCCACTGGAGCTCCAAGCGGTTGTGTACACGCAGCCTTACAACACTGTTTACAGCTCTTTGAGTCACGGTAAAATGTCATTTTTGGTACATAGCTAATTTAGATACACTTATGGTGTGGGTGGTTTGCGTCTCTTTAGGAGTCCGCTGTCTTGGTTTGTAAAGAAATGGATATAAGTGACACATACACGCAAGACGGTGGAAATACGGGACCGACGGTAATAGGGGGAGTTCCGATAACTTACTCACACCTGATTTCATTCAAACTAAAACTTATATTCATAACGACATTTCAGACAGGCTTGTTGTTGGATAGGATGTTAACTACCATTCTAGATATTCCACATAATGGTAAAGTTAGTTAATAGGAAAGTTAACATTAACCGCTAACATCGCTAACGTTAGCAATATTAGCTCGCTAACGTTATCAATAGCTAATTGATAACATTAACGTTAGCTAATTCTAACATGATGGTTAGACTGTTAACAAACGGATTTGGTTAACATTATAAAAACAATATTTTTCTAACTAATTCCCGTTTACTAAAGGCCTTCTTACCTTGGATATGATGACAGCAGAGTTTGTACAGCTTACACAGTCGGATGCATGACAGGACAGAAAAGTGACGGTTGGTTGGAGTTCAAATGTCAGTCCAGGGTGGGGGATGGGTATTGCTGTGTGCGCATGTGCATATCAATGCGATAAGCATCCGTTATATTTAAAGTAGCTTTGGCCTCACACATTTTTCATGCACATAGTGCAACCCAAAGCGCTCCACACAAAACATTGACACATAAGGCAGCATAGTCGGCACCATACCTGTAACGCCAAGACATAAACAAATATATTCACACTGTTCTCCATTTGGAAAATAAGTAATGTAATCTAGTGTATGGATATGTATGCCACCATATATGGAGACTACAAATATGTCTGCCACATATTCACACATAAAGTTCTCCATATATTTAGAAAATAAGTAGTGGAATCTAGTGTATGGATATGTATGCCACCATACATAGAGACTACATATAAGTCTGTCACAGATTCACACATAAACTTCTCCATATATTTGGAAAACAAATAATTGGATCTAGTATATGAAGATTATATAGCATCTTATATGGGAAATTAAAATATTTTGTATGCATGTATGGACATATAGCTTTGAATATATGTTTGACATAAATATTTGAATCACATATATGTCCATATAAGTAAAATTATAAGTCCCTGTTATTTGACATATATGTTCATATATTGCCATATATCACATATATTTTGTATGGGATATTACATAGAACTGTAAATCATCTGATCATCTAATATTTACATATATATAGGCTATATATAACATTCATTTTATATTTGGGCTGTTATGAAATCATGTATTGAACAGCTCAGCTTTAAGAAACTCAAATAGCCTAGATGCATGCTTAGCATTTTCTGATCATTAAGGCTACTTTCACAAACTCTTAGTCAGCTGTCCTCTGATTTACCAATATCTAGGCGATATTTGTAACATTTATTTTGTATTTGGCCCGTTATGAAATCATGTGGAACAATGTAAAAGCCCAAATTTGGAGACATCCATGTATGTCGAACTTTACTGCAAATTCAAAACTGGATTACTCTGGAACGGCTAACTGTACAGGGGACTGCTTTACACCTTTGTGTTCGGTAAGGTCTCCTGTTTATTCTGATATATGGTTTGTCATGTGTTAAAAGAAGGGTTCGTAAAGTATTCCACCGAGATGAATGGGTAGGGAGATCATGGGACGCAAAACCTTCAGTAGAATGTATGATTAAATTGAATTATATTATTTACTTTTCTCGCGAACTGTTCAACACAGCAATTATCGGCTAACATCGTTTAAAAGCTGAGAAAAAGCTCTTTCATGTGATACTTGTGATGTCTGTGTGATGAATAGGCTACTTCGCGAGTAGTTCAACTGAGAATGGGTGAATTTGGACGCACTTTCTTTCTTGCGCTGTCACTTTCTTCACTGCGTAAAAGACTAAATTAATTTGCGCTGTGAATGCCAAGATTATTTTGACAGGCCACAGGCTAAATAAAAATCGCTATTAGGACGCAAAGCAGAATATTGAAAGAAGGGGGCACCAAGGCCACCGTGGCCTGTAAACCTCTGATTTTCAAAGGGGCGTCACGGCCAACGCAAGGGGCTACGACGGCCATGGCCGTCGTGGCCGCGCCGTGAAATTCCTACCCTGCCTATGGCCCAGCTTTTTAAGGCGAAAGCCAAACCAATCGTATGCTGTTGTCTGTATTGTTTCTAAAACGTTCTCATTGAATTAGCCAATGAGGCATAAAAGCATAACCGTTTCCATAAAAAAAAGGGCTAGTGAGACTAGTGGGAGAGCATACGATAAAAAATAACGATAATGGTTTACATTAACAATTCCATTTTGCATTTCAATATTGGCATTTACATTTACATATCTGTAGATGCATGCTGTTGTATTTTCTGTGTCATGCCAGGTTAATAAATGTCTTTTCAATCTGTCTCGTTCGTTCGTTCTCACGCCAAGACCCCCCACCTGTTTCACTTCGGTCTGTAATTCTCGTTAAGTCAGTCACTCGTCTTGGCTAGAAGCAGAGTGATTATGGCTCTGTAGCCTAAGCAAAATGGGGACTTGAAACCTTTTCATCAATATAATCTTTCTGCCAAGCCTTGAACATGTTTGTCGGCATAGCCTACTGTGTCTTTGTTCCTTTATGAATGAACACATTTTTAAAAAAGAAATTAGCTGATTTAGCCGTAGTCTACTTTATTTACCTTCAATAGGTCAATTTAATGTCAAGGTGAATGAACATTAGCTAATGCTGTTTTGTCTAAAAGTACACATAATCATGAAGTTGCAGCTATGGCCTATTTGCCTCTACAATTGCAGTGTTGTGTTGACCGTTTGCACAAACGTGATTCACTGCTGAACTACGTTGTAGGCTACCGGAAATGCTGAACGAACGAACGATTCAGAACGAATCATCTTGGCGAACTGAACGACGCGAACTGTGTCATGAGAAAGAACGATAAAATCCACCTCTAGTACTCTCGCTGAGATCGATCTGACTCAGGCCACATTTACACATAGCCGGGTATTTAGAGAAACGAATATTTCCCCCCCTCCGTTTTCAATAATAACATTAGTAGGACCTTAACAGCATCCATGATAATCCTGATCAGTAGCCAAAGAAACTGTAAACATCAGGCACTCACATGACGTTAAGGATTTTCTGGCGCATAATGTGACGTTTAAGAAGCTAAAACGCCGTTTATCCCTGTTGACACGGCAGCACATAACCGGCGTTATCAGAAATCTCCACTTTGGCCGGAGTTTTTAGAAATAATCGTTTTCTGTGATAAAAAACGGGGTTTTGGTGTAAACGAGAGGCCAAACTGCAGGGGAATATCTGCGTTTTCCCTTCGTGTAAACGGGGTCTCACTGCTGGCTGTGCTCTGCCTTACTCTTTTGGCCGTCCCGGGAGCGCCTCCTCCTTGGGACGTCACTAAACACCGCTCAGCCAGTCTTTTACTTCCATATGTGTGCTGTGCTCTTGGTCTGTGTCCCTGCTCCTGAACCCTTTGTAATAAAGCGAGTTCAACGAATTTCACCCAACCATGGCGTAAATTTGAGATATACCTGTTGTAACCTTAGTTTTAGTACACATACATTTAGTCGAGATGTGCTGAGACTTTACTGTTTTGAGATCTTAAGAGAGTGCTAACATAGCTAACCTTGTGTTTTGTTTTGCTGTATGCTTGCGCTCGCCATTCTATCTTCTTGTGATATAGCCCACATGTTTCAGTTGTCCTTTTTCTTATGATAGGCTGATTTTGATTGAAGATAGAATCCTGAACTCATGAGTAACATGCATTTTCCCACCAGTGGAGCTAGTTGGTTAATTGATCAAACATTTGCCAATTTAAAAGGATCTCCGGATAGTTTGACAAATTGGTCTAGAAATTATGTCAACAATACTCTTTAGTAAGACGCGTGGGTAAAAATACCTGAAACGCTTTCATTATTAAGAAAAATAAAAAAGCGCGATCACTACTTTTTTTCGTTTTTTTGTACTAAGGGCCGTCGATTGTTGATGACGCACGACGGTCCTGAGCGCTGAACTAAAAAGAACACATCAGAGGCGTTTGCGGGCATTTCGAAAAACACTCTTCTACAGATCATCGTCGGATTCACTTATAGAGAGCTAAAATGCCACATTGTGTGGCTGTTGGTTGTGATGCCCATTCGAAGTCAAACGAGGGAGGTAAATTGACCTTCCACTGTTTTCCTAGTTCTGATGCAAAGAGAAGAAAACAATGGGAAGATGCTTGTGGGCGAGTGAAACTCCCCAATTACCCGCGGCTCTGTTTTCGACACTTTAGCCCGGATTCATTTGAGGATTTTGATCGCCGACAGCTGATGAACGAGCTCATGGGGGTTCGTGGTTACAGGCGAGTACTTAAAGCTAATGCAATACCCACGATTTTTCCTCACAAGAATGCTAAACGTCCGCGTATTTCGAGTGCAAATCGTGAACAGAAACGGCTACGGCAAGAGACGCTGGATAGCATGCTAAGTAACGTTAGCGCTTGTGTCCCGGCTCGTGCAGAGGAAACCATGGACTGTGTCGAACCAGAGAACCATGAACTTGTCGAGGCTGTAGTGGAAAATAAAAGCGTCCAGTGTTCTCCAATTAAAGTTGATGCAGCGACTCAGACGGATTTCGGGCTATACCAATTGGATGCAGCTGTACAGTGGCCAGCTGACGCGCACTACCAGGTGGCGACCGACCATAGTTGTTACGCGCGTAAACAGGAGTTGGTAGTGGAGGATGACTACTCTCAAGATCTGTTCTTATCAGATAATGAACCCAGCGACCTGTCTCAGTCACAGCGTAGTTTATTTGATCCGGATTACACTGCAAGTGCATCAGAATCCTCTCAAAGCACACAGGGCTCACGACCAGGGGGTCAGGATTTGAAGGGTTAGCTTCAGCCACTTAGCATGGCATTTGGCCGCCGACATTTTTGAAAACATGGCGTTACATGGCACCAGTTTTTACATGCTGATTGGTAGATGACAGCTCATGCACGAGTTTAGTGTTGGGCACGAGCGTCCTCGCGCGTCCAAGTTGGTTTGCATTTCTGGAAGACGAGAAATAAAACAACTAACTACTTGAATTAAGCTACTGATACTTGTCTTAATGCCTACATGGTTAGGCTGTATTATACCGGACTTTGTGGTAAATAAAAGAAAAAGTAAATGTTGTCATATCAGGATATTATTTGCCTTATGTGTGGGTTGACAAGGTAACTGACTGCCATACATTTTAGCAGATGCATAGCAATGACCTATATCCAATTATTAGCCTCTCTCATTGCGTTGTGTATGAAAACTATTTTAAAACGTAGACTGTATTCCTACCTGTAGTGACAACGCAACGTCTGGATCATGTAACCTGTCTCCCCAAGTGATTTAAAATTAAACAAATGTCAATGACTTATTTAGTTTGCTTTCTTGCAACATTGACATGATTAGGCTATGCATTTGATTTAAATGGCCAGGCTTCCAGTCGAGGCAAAAGCCAAATATCAACAACAGTTGCAGACTCTTGAAATGCCTGCTCGAACCACAATAGCCGTGCGCTTCTATCGGTAAGTGTAACTTGCGTTGGCTTCATTTCGTCTGCCTGTAAATGTAGCCTAGGTTTAACAAGCTGCAAATTCACACTGGGTGCAGCAAAAATCCCAGCTATCCACAAGTTTCTTACATCCCATGTCTACTTAATTGTAGTAATTTTCGTTGGATAGCCTATTGCGTAATAGGCCTACAACCTGTCCAACTATAGCATTTAGGAATCATTATTTGTGTAGCCTAAAGTGACTAAATATTGATTAGCATTGTTTATTATTATCACATATGAACATCACATTAAATAACCTAGGACTTCAGAGACAGGGCAAACTTCTACCACCATTCCCAAAATGTTTTCCCAACCAATGAAATAAATTTGCGCTTATAACGAGGTGAAGTGAAGCGCGTTCCCGAACAAATTATTTTCCTTTGAGGGAATGTCCAATCTTCATCAACGACATACCGTTGTACCTGACGTTGTCTCTGTCGGTAACGTGGAATCTAATAGGCTAATTCTAGCTGGTGCCGGAAACAAACACCCATGAAACGCCATTTTCATAAAGATGGCTGCAGTCAATTTCAAACTTTTTTGGCTGAAGTAGCTAGCCTAGCATGGGCCATTGAAATGAATAGGGGCGGGACTTAGTCACTCTCTCCAGTTATGTATAATACCTCCATGCTCACAACCTTCAATTAATTCTCCTGATGAAGGAATTAGCATGAGAGTTTTTCTAGTTTTTGAGGAGCAGTTAAAGCAATTGCTTCGACATTGTTCTAAGTGTGGCCCCCCTATTGTACGACTGGCAGTCCACGAAGAATCAGGCACCTAATGTCAGTTGGCTCAGTTGTCTGGAAGATGGTCGACATAAAGAGTACAACACAGGTTATTTATCATCAGAACTTCCCCTGAATGACCATCACAGGGAACAGAGAAGATGATATTAATGACACAGAGATGAAAGAAACAGTGCATAATAGTGACAAATACAAGCACACATTCTATTAGCAAACAAAGCCACAGAAGACGGGAGAAAACATGAAAACAGGGACGACACAAAGACGTGAAGAATGGGAATTAAAGTATGGAAATGAAAAGAGGAAAGAAGAGTAAATTAAAGAAAGATGAGAAAGAGCAAAGGAGAGATAAGAAACAGGGTGAAGTAGACTGATAAGCCCACCTTTGTCTGCTGTAAAAGCTCATTCAACCGTTTGCCAATGGCACCTGTCTTCCTCTTGAAGAGGCCAATCATGTTCGGAGAGATATCGTCAAGTGCTTCCAAGAAATTCTCCCTGAGATTTTTCCCCACCACTCTATTGAACTCATAGCAAACCTGAAACATTAAAAATAGAAAATCACATATAAACTGACTTTCAACAATACATGTCACACAACAATAACCAGTTCCACATAATCCTGGAAGATAACCCTCTAAAAATTCTTAAAACATCCTCTAAAAAAAGCCCTGAATACATTTAAAACAGAAATCCTTTTACTAGTAAGTGTCATACATACCTGACTGTCAGTGAAAAGGGCAGGCGTTCGGTGCAATATCTGGACGATGGGCGGCTTGTCTTGGACAACTTATTTTCTCCGGAGGGCAAAGGTCATGTCCATTTGTATCTTCACAATAAACACACTTGGATTTGTCTTCATCATTTCATTGACAAGGATTTCACGAATCGCCTCAAGGTTTTGATCATCCATCCCCTCTGGGTAATCAGGCAGAAAGTTGATTTCGCCTTTTTTGGCCTTCTTTATATTTTTGTGTGGAAGGTCACCATTTGTAGAGGTTCCTCCACGCCTCCCACCATTGACAGTCACATCAAGTCGTCCCATCTGACGCAGTCTGTTTCTGTAATTACCCATCTTGAATTTCAGGCTATTCACCCATCCAGCATAGCCACAGGATGAACCTGGTTCTCAAAGACACAGGTGAGTTTGTACTAAGGCTTTTGCAACAGATTCAAAATCTTTAGCTGTTGGATATGCTTTAAATGAATACATGGTCTCAGCCAGCTTTTGCAGGATTTCATGCTTCAATTCTTTGGTCACTTTCAGATAAGCTCCATCCCTGAGATACAAAAGGTTGCCTTGGCGGAGTCGATATTCCACATCAACAGAGAATTTTGGTTGCACAGCCATCTGGGGGGAAAAAAAAGATTATTTAGCAAATAATATATCGTTTCAGCGTTACCATTAGCTTCCCACTGACCCTGTAGGCTGATAATGGGAAGACATCATTCAACTCTGAGACCTGAACCACAGACATAGAGGGAATAGCACTGACTTCAAGCTCATAAGATGTCATTTTGTGACAGACAAACCAGATTTGCTTGTTATCGGCTACAACTTTATGAATCTGGACAAATTCTGGGAGACCTGAGCAGGAGCCAGTAGAGAGCACCATGCCTGGGTGATACTGGATGCCATCTAAGCAGACAGATGACGCATCAAAAATACAACCTGGGTTTGCAATGCTTTGAGTGATTACCCTCTGAACATTCACAGGTAAAGCAGCAAGCACAAGGGGGGTTACCTTTGTCAACTAAATTGATGGTCTGAAATATGAGCTGGAGTCAAGGTGATAACTGACCACTTTCTGGTGTTTGGTAGCAAGGCTCATGGTAACGTTTTTGAAAATTTTTAGTATTGTGAATTGCCGCTTTAAAGAACTTGTGCTTCCCCTCAAAACGCATTGTCCAAACATGAGACAGGGGACCGAATTTTCTTACAAGCTGCGGGTAATGCTCCAAGAAGTGATGTTTTGGCCTTAGACGAAAATCTGGAAATTTTGACTGCAATGCAGTTCTGTGCTCTGATATCTTGCAGTCCATGAACTGCAGTGTTTCTTCAGTATGTCTTGGTGACACAACTAACTCCACAATGTCTTTAAGCAACATTAGGATATCCCAAGCGTCATCACCCTCAGGCACAGCATGGCCAATGAGAAATGGCAAGAGCCTGATAAGACACCAATTTTCATGGGCATTGCCACCAATTGTTTGCTTGGTGGCAAATCCCTTTCCAATTACCTGGGGACGGTCTGTTTTGTCAGACGATGAGTATGTGAAGCGCTTGATAGCCCAATTCAATACATCTAATGTGAAATATCTTTTGCCAATCAGGTCTTTTAGACACAGTGACAACTCGATTGGAACGATGCCTTCGAAGACATCAGGAGGGTAACCGGTGATGACATGAAAGTACTCCAGATTCACTGTTAGGGGACATGCTGATTTGACGTCATAGGCCCGAATCAGTTCAGGATTCTCTTCCACTTCTTTCACATGTTTATCATGGAAGTCTTTGTGTCTATTCTCAAAGAGGGAAGAACTTACCTTGTGTTGTCTACGATAAAGCTTTCCAAAAACCCTGCAAGAGAGTGAGCACCAAGATTGTCAGCAGCAACATACAACAGTGTTCACACTGACACCAAGTTTCTCCAGGTAAACCCCATTTTGTTCTAATGACTTGAGATCAAATAGAAGTGGCTGTAGCACTCTTGCATATCCACACTCTTTTACTGTGGATGTATTGCAAAGCAGAGCAAGGTTGATTGAGTCAAGACTTGACCTGTATTTTGAGGGTATGTTCGCAATTACCCAATACACTGCACACATTTTATGTTTCAGCTTTGAAGTACCCAATGGAATGGCTATTTCAAAATCATCAATATAGAGGCCAAGAGCAATTTTGAATTCATCTGTTGCAAGAAGAGTGTTTTCATTAAAATACTGCCCATCATAATACGACCTGTATTCCTGTGGGACATGTACTTCCTTGGCCTTGGCTTTCTGCAACACATCAGATTTGTTAAGCAATCTCTGGAGCATGGGTATAATGGGGACATATGCCAGTGGTTTTTTGCCCCTTTTCACAACATATTCTATGGGGCTTACCTGAGAAAACTCTCTGCGTACATAGGTTGCTCTCCTTTTACCAGTTCAAAGGGTCCATGTTTGGCACAAAATCTCATAATGATAGTTTCTGACACGGCACTGGTAACCTCTTTGACTATGGATTCATCTATGTCAGCATAATATTTCTTTAGTATAGCCCTCACTCTGTTACACATTAGTGGTTCCGACATCTTGTCAAGTTCACAAAGCCGTTGTATCATTTCTTGTACAGTACTCTCTGGTACATGCAGAACAGCTTGTACCTTTAACAGCAGAGATGCAAAGTTGTGCTCAAGCTGTTTTTCTAAATCACAAAGATCACTTAAGCTGGCTTCTTCACCTACCTCTTCTAACTTCTCTACATCAGCAGAAACATCTGACATATTCTCTTGGATCACATCATCATCGTTACCATATGTACCAATAATTTCTAACTTAAAACTCTTCCAGTCTTGCGCCTTGTGAAGCTTACTCTTGTGCGCTTTGAATGTGGAGTAGACACTGCTTTTGAAATCACAGTTGTTATAAGGGCAGCTGACCTGATGGTTTACCTTTAAAGGAACACGCCACCCAAAATCAGTAGTGATATATGTTCTTACCGTAACTTTCACGAGTTGAGTCGTACCTCTCCCGCGTCGGTAGGTGCACTCAAACGCTCTGTCGCGCGGCGCGAATGTGTTAGCATGTTGCTATGCTAGCGGGCTCTGCCGTGGCCGTAGAGAGAGGCACATAGCAGTATTCAAACACCTCCACGTTTTACCTACTTAAATACAGTTGCACGAGTAGTTGATGAAAAATGTTAGGGCACACAACATGAAACGTGACGATTTTCCAAGCGAATAAACATGAGAACTACAATGTGTGGCGCAATAGCACTTGGGAGTACTTCGACCTAGCGTGGTAATATTATTAACACCTAATTGTAGATCCTATCCACCACAGAGTTTAGAATCCATGCTGGATCAGCCTCTCCCTCCCCTCTGAGCGAGAGAGGCACACACACTAGAGATGCGCTGATGGGCTATTATTTCAACCATAACTGCATAGCAAAACTTATCATCCATCAGCCATCCATCAGCACTAAAGTTTGTTGACCAATTTTCAAAACTGCACCCGCCATCCGCTGGTTGTTTTAATGTAGGCCTAGGCTATATGGGTGATGCAGCGCTGCTGACGTGAGGCTAGAAAGCCCTTGCCTGTTCTAGAAAGACTGATCTAATGCAGCAAATATATTAAAAGGCAAAAGTCGTACATTGGCTAGGCCTATCCCCAGAATATCAGCAGCTAACTCAGTCTCTGTCGCGCCAAACAGTCTCCAAATAAAACGCACATCGGCCTGTTGCCTATTCTGCCAGCTTGTGACAATATATCGTCCAAAATTCTTGATTGCATTGCATTCTCCACATTTTTAGCTACATTTTCATGTAGCTCAAAATAGGAAAATGTCAACATCCGTCCCCATTAACGTTGGAAGGGTTGGAGCAACAAAGTAGCCTACTTTATTCACGCCTAACAGCCTATATCCATTTGGTCAACTTTATCCAGCCCTAAAAAAGCTAACTTTGGTTTACTTGTAGTTTACCGTGTACCCTAGCCTAACTTTAAACAGTGTGCATGCTTATAAAGCACACTTGTGCTTCATTCATCCACACATCCAGCTCCTAACGTTTTGACAAGCATCTCTACCAATTGACCTTGTTCCTGCCCATCTCTAGCTTTGCTGTCTCCATCCTTTCTGTTTTTGTTGTTTGCAAAAAAAAATATAGTAGGCCCTATTTATTGGTAGCCTAACCAGCAACAAGTGCAATGTGTTAATCGCTGTCATTCTCTCTCCTGCCAACAAAAATGTGTTACGTTCCAAGTAGCAGTGCGTAGTACTGCTTCATAAAGCAGAATACAGAATACAAATACATTGGTCATATAAATAGCCAGTTTATGGTCTACAGTGTAGGCTAGAGTTGGTAAGTTATGGTAGGCCAACTTGGAGTGAATATACAGGGGGGTTTCTTTGGCTCTTAGCCTGGCAGGTGCGCACGTAGACATAGCCTACGGCCGAACACTGCAAGCGCCAATGAATCGTGCTCTCACAACAACCACGTCGTTAACTTAAATAGGCCTACTGTAGGTTAACATCACTCTGAGTTCGCATTCAAGCAAGCAAAACGATGATTTGAATGCATCTGTTTCTCTGGAAGGGCAAGGGGTAACAACAGGACAACACAGAGACAGGCCAGAATACAGGACTAATGTTATGAGAGTATTACAGTAATATGGGATATTCTACGGGAAAATATTAAAACGGCAAGACAGCGGGGAAAAGTTAAAATGATAGGCCTAAACCCGGAAAAAGTTGGCATGTTCGGTATTTTTCGGTCCCTGTGATTATTTGTGAAATTGTGCAAACGGTCTTTTCAAGTCATTTGAGAAGGAAGGAGTGTAGCAAGCTCCCAAATTGACGCTCGTCTGAGAAATTGAGTTTTGGATAATGTTCAGCTTCGGCAGCTTTACAATGACTGAGGAAGCCTAGAGACGAGTCCATAGCAACATGTTCATGTGTTGAATTTGTTATTACCCAGTGTGCTTTGTTTAATGGTCTCAATGTTTTATTGTTTTATTTCATGTGAATACTTACTAGAGGAGTAAATTATTTCAAGTAGGCTAATGCAGTTGCAGGAAGTGTGCATTTAGTTTCCATGCTTATTGTGTTTCCACAACAATGTTAGTGAGTAAATCTACAGAAATGGCCACCATCTTGGTGAAGTGTGATGTGTAAGATCAGAAAGCAGAGGGTGAGTTTAGAATTATTGCTTAATTCGATTTCATAGCGCTCGCTAGGTATCGACGATTGGCTGGGGAGGGTCATGTCTTTTTTGAAAAGACTGCTGGAGGGTCGATGAAAATTTTCTTGCAGGCAGGGGAGGGTCATGCAACTTTTGATTGAATCACTCAAAATCCCTCCGGTGACCCTGTTTATAAATAACGAAGGGTCCCTAATACTATAAAATGTAAGTGCATTGTAACTCAAATTAGTCGAATGTAATTATGTTTGTCAGTGATGCTTTAAAACTAAAAACATTAAGTACAATTTAATTAAATATGTGATTTCATATGAAATCCGGGTTTACAGTGTAGAACTCACATGCATTAATGGCTGCAGTTACAGATGGCAAAGTCAGCTTCCTGGAAAAAACTGCAAAGGGATGGGAAACCTGCTCTTATCAACGTCAGTCTTCTTCAGTGGGATCCATTTCGCTAAATTTGAGCGCTTCTGTCACAATATGAACCTGAAGACAATAAGTGCTGACACATATGCAACACTGAGGAAGAGGTACGTGTTTCCTGTGATTGAGAAGACATGGTATGAAGAGCAGAGTACTGTGTTTACCACAATGACGAACCAGCAAGATGTTGTGCTCTGTGGAGATGGCCGGTGTGACTCTCCTGGTCACTCAGCTAAATACTGTACATACACCTTTATGGATGCACTGAGTGAAAAGGTTGTGGACTTTAAAGTTGTAAGTTGCACCCAAGTGTCAAGCTCCAACACAATGGAGATCAAGGGTTTCAAAGATGCTCTACAAACAATTGAAGATAATGGAATTAAGGTGAGCACCATCTCCACTGACCGCCACCCTCAAATTGTGAAAGAAATGAGGGTAAACAATCCTGAAAAACATCATAAATTTGACCCATGGCATGTGGCCAAAGGCCTATCAAAAAAATTAGCGAAGGCAGCAAAGACAAAGGAATGTGAAGGCCTGGCAGAGTGGATAACATCCATAATAAATCATCTGTGGTGGTGTGCACAAACATGTGAGGGTAATGCTGAACTATTGAGAGAGAAGTGGGTCTCCGTAATACACCATGTTACCAACCGTCATGAGTGGCCTGGGAACAGGCACTACCACAAATGTCCACACGAGCCCCTTGATGAGGCAGCCCAAAGAGGAAAGCTGTGGCTGAAACCAGGATCTGTCAGGATCTGTCTTGTGAAGACTGACAGACAAGCGGCTTTTAAAAGACTTGGATCACTTAACAGAGTGCGTCCACACAACAACACTAGAGGTATGATCAAGTATAGACATTAAATATTATAATTAGACATGATTTCCATTTCCAGGTGTAATTCAATTGCAATTGTTCTCATTTCAAATTATATTTTGTTTAAGGTGTATCACTCCATGTATCTGAAATACCTCCCAAAGAGAACACATTTTGGATATGATGTTATGGTTCATGCCTCTATGCTTGCTGCCCTGGATCATAACAACAATGTGAACAAGGAACAGGTGAGTGTAATCATTCCCAGTCATTAGTATTTTGCACTATGCGACATCACCTTTGCAAATGTGCATTTCTACATATAAATTGGTCATCCCACAAAAAAAAAAAAAATAACAGCCAATACAGCTAAATATATACAGCAGAGGCTTAATGACCTCCTTTCACCTTCTTTATTTGGGTGAAGGGAGAAGTAGAATTCAGATGTTTGCATTTTTGTAGTGCAGTATTGTATGTTTATGAAGCACATTTGAAAAAATATATTGGCTGTGTTACCACATAGCCTACAGTGGGTCCCATTTAGAAATGGCCACTTCATGCAGCTGCGTGAAATGTATTACAACTTATCGCCACAAGGTGGCAGTTTAAGTCCGCTGTAGCATTGCCGGTAAACAGGGCAGCGGATTGCATTCAAAGGCGTTGCAAGTGGCAGTGAGATACTGTAAGCAGAACGAAACTAAAGATGGCCTCGTTGAAGTCATACAGTAGACTAGGCTAAATCACATGTGGCTCGCGAGCCGTGCAATGAGTAACACTGTCCTATTCCATGCTTTTTGGAGCTGTACCATTTTCTGAGAGAAACTGATAGATCCTACTAGCCAGAATAAATAGCAGACATATCTTCTGTGTGTGTGTGATTCCATTTACACAACACACAATTGTCTTTTTTCTTTCCCTTTTTGTTTTTGAATAGGCTGTTTATCAAGATGGGGAGAGCGTTGGTGAACCCAAATTCAAAATCGCTTGGAGCAAAGTCCACAAGACCTTCAGAGCAAAACCTGTGATGGCAGAAAAGGACTACAGCTACATGACTGCCATGATGGAAGATGTTCTCTCGTCTGATTACGATCCAAACCAGGCAGAAAAGGACTACAGCTACATGACTGCCATGATGGAAGATGTTCTCTCGTCTGATTACGATCCAAACCAGGCAGTTTCAACCACAGACACATCATGGCTCCACAGGTGACACTGTCAAGATCACAGATCATTTTGCAATCATTGCAGTATTCACGCTTCAAATAGCTGAGAATCTCTGCCTATCTAAATCTGTAAATATCTAAACCTGTAAATATGTTCCTAACAACGGTGTTCAATAGTTTGATTTGGTTTGTCCTGGTATGTCAATATGATGGTGTAAATATGTACACAACTGTTCAACAGTTTGATTGGGTTTGTCCTGATATGTCAATATGATGGTGTAAATATATACATAACAACGGTGTTCAATAGTTTGATTTGGTTTGTCCTGGTATGTCAATATGATGGTGTAAATATGTACATAACTGTTCAACAGTTTGATTTGGTTTGTCCTGATATGTCAATATGATGGTGTAAATATGTACATAACTGTGTTAAACAGTTTGATTTGGTTTGTCCTGATATGTCAATATGATGGTGTAAATATGTACATAACTGTTCAGCAATTTGATTTGGTTTGTCCTGGTATGTCAATATGATGGTGTAAATATGTACATAACTGTTCAGCAGTTTGATTTGGTTTGTCCTGGTATGTCAATATGATGGTGTAAATATGTACATAACAACGGTGTTCAATAGTTTGATTTGGTTTGTCCTGGTATATAAATATGTGTGGTGTATGAATATCTCAATCTGTAAATATCTAAACATGTAAATATGTATAGAACATGTTCAATATTTCATAGTTCAAAGGAATTCTGGTCTTGAAAATTATTTCTCTTCATCTCACACTTTTGACTCTGATAATACAAAATAAACACACCATTGTAGTTATAAATGCTCAGCTACTTTAATTTTGAAATCTTTTTAGCAAGGTTGTTTTTGCAAGTTCAGTCAAACTGATAAATTCATTCATCCATAGTTAAAAAATCCTCCATGACTCCTCTACTTCTCCCTGATTGTCTGCATGTTCAAATCCTGTATACAGTAGGCTCCACTTGGTTCGGGGTAGACATTTCTTATTTTGTTCACTGCACATGAGGGAATGATTCTGCGGACTCTTCTCCCCAGCCAGCCATGCATCCACCATGTAAACTGGCGGTAGGAGGAATATCTGTAAGACCTAAAGCCAAAAGTTTTACACTAAATGTTATGAAAGGATGAATCAAGGTTTGACTCAAGCCAGTACTGTATATGCCAGCCAATAATGTTTGCGCTGTATTATTGTCTAGATTTTTTATCGATTAGATAGATAGATAGATACTTTATTGATCCTCAAGGGGAAATTCAAGATTACTGGAAAAACTTTCATGTTATATAATTCTAAACAAATATGTTAATGTTAGACCTGCCTGTTAATAACTGCATCGCGACTGGGTAAACCAGCGCTCCATCTGTCATGGAGGCTGACGAGGGCAGCCCACAGCACATCTGGATTGAGACAAACTGCCTCGAAATTGGGATGGGCAATGATGCATGGTAAATCTGTAAAAAAGTATCCTGTTCTTAGGCTAAAATATACATCTACTGTGGTAGATTGATACAAAAATTCTTCAGGCCATTATAGTTACCGTATGCTTAATCTATATAGCTACCCTAGCTACCTTACCCTGGACTGCTGCTGATATGAAGTGGAGCTCCTGACAGCAAACACTCTCCCTTTCTGTAAGCATAGGCAAACAATTGCCACAGCCACACCAATCCGTGTTCCCTATCCTCTCCTGTTCCTCCTCCTGCTCCTCCTGTTCCCTATCCTCTCCTGCTCCTCCTCCTGTTTCTCCTCCTGCTCCTCCTCCTGTTCCCTATCCTCTCCTGCTCCTCCTCCTGTTCCTCCTCACCTACGGCTATGATATTGTCCTGTGAACCCTCCTCCGTGTTTACAACACGTTCAGGCTCGAACTGAAAAGGTTGAACGGCCGACATATTGCTAGCTAAAGTTTGACTTAATAACGTTAGCGTTTACGCGCTCTGTGTTTGTAGAGGCGCTGGGACCAGTCTACGTCACGGCCCAGAATGCAATGGGTCAAAACAACAATGGCGACTTACAGTTAAAAACGTTGTTTTAAAATATCTCGGTACAACGAAAACATTGGGGTGTTATTCTTTCACGTTTGTGGCGCAAATGGTATCGCTAACCCAATAACGCTAAGCTGTCAAACTATCATGAGATCCTTTTAAAAAAAAAAACCTTAACATAGCTAAGGCTGCTCACAGCTACTGTACGTGTGCTCGTTGAACACTGCTCCTTGTGTGTGTGTGTCACTTTATCACAGATATGTTAAATAAAGAGGATGCATTTCGAGTGTGTGTCAGCACACTTGACAAAATAGACACTTTCACTGAGCTCTCAGTGCCAAAAAGGTTGGAGAACCCTGCTGTACACCATATTTTTATATATCTACACAGGAAGAAATATTCCCAGGGATCATCTGTGCCGCAAAATTTGTGGTTTCCTCTGGCACGGCAATGGCTGAAGTGCTGCTGCTGGGTGTTTTTGACATAGACACATTGATTCAGAGCAAGATGAGAGGTAAGTATTGTATGTGGCTCCTGACATGTCAGGTGAAGAAAAGTTGTATATAATTCTCATGTAAACAATTTAAGTAATTGAATAAAACTCACTGTCAGGAGGTGAATCCAAAGTGGCAAAAGGGGGAGCATCGGAGCTATATTTTAAGCCAGTTCTATTGTGCAGATTCCGTACTCTAACGTTATGATTAGGGACCGTTCGTTATTTATAAACGGGGTCACCGGAGGAAAATAGGGGACGGTCATGTCTTTTTATTCTTTGTTGAGGGGAGGGTCACCTAACTTTTTTTGTCTAGGAGGGGGGGGGGGGGGGGGGTCACCTATCTTTTGTATTAATGAAAACAGCAAAAAATCAAAGTGGCTTGTTTGATTGTTGATTTCTGTCGCCATATAACGTTCTCTTTCGTTCCATAGCTCTGTCAATATTGAACAATGAAAATAAGGGAGATTTCCCGGGTTTCTCACGCAAAATACGGAAAATGTCAACATCCGTCCCCATTAACGTTGGAAGGGTTGGAGCAACAAAGTAGCCTAGGCTACTTTATTCACGCCTAACAGCCTATATCCATTTGGTCAACTTTATCCAGCCCTAAAAAAGCTAACTTTGGTTTACTTGTAGTTTACCGTGTAGCCTAGCCTAACTTTAAACAGTGTGCATGCTTATAAAGCATACTTGTGCTTCATTCATCCACACATCCAGCTCCTAACGTTTTGACAAGCATTTCTACCAATTGACCTTGTTCCTGCCCATCTCTAGCTTTGCTGTCTCCATCCTTTCTGTTTTTGTTGTTTGCAAAAAAATATATAGTAGGCCCTATTTATTGCTAACCAGCAACAAGTGCAATTTGTTAATCGCTGTCATTCTCTCTCCTGCCAACAAAAATGTGTTACGTTCCAAGTAGCAGTGCGTAATTCTGCTTCATAAAGCAGAATACAAATACATTGGTCATATAAATAGCCAGTTTATGGTCTACAGTGTAGGCTAGAGTTGGTAAGGTAGGCCAACTTGGAGTGAATATACAGGGGGATTTCTTTGGCTCTTAGCCTGGCAGGTGCGCACGTAGACATAGCCTACGGCCGAACACTGCAAGCGCCAATGAATCGTGCTCTCACAACAACCACGTCGTTAACTTAAATAGGCCTACTGTAGGTTAACATCACTCTGAGTTCGCATTCAAGCAAGCAAAACGATGATTTGAATACATCTGTTTCTCTGGAAGGGCAAGGGGTAACAACAGGACAACACAGAGACAGGCCAGAATGCAGGACTAATGTTATGAGAGTATTTACAGTAATATGGGATATTCTACGGGAAAATATTAAAACGGCAAGACAGCGGGGAAAAGTTAAAATGATAGGCATAAACCCGGAAAAAGTTGGCTTGTTAGGTATTTTTCGGTCCCTGTGATTATTTGTGAAATTGTGCAAACGGTCTTTTCAAGTCATTTGAGAAGGAAGGAGTAGCAAGCTCCCAAATTGACGCTCGTCTGAGAAATTGAGTTTTGGATAATGTTCAGCTTCGGCAGCTTTACAATGACTGAGGAAGCCTAGAGACGAGTCCATGGCAACAAGTTCATGTGTTGAATTTGTTATTACCCAGTGTGCTTTGTTGAATGGTCTCAATGTTTTATTGTTTTATTTCATGTGAATACTTACTAGAGGAGTAAATTATTTCAAGTAGGCTAATGCAGTTGCAGGAAGTGTGCATTTAGTTTCCATGCTTATTGTGTTTCCACAACAATGTTAGTGAGTAAATCTACAGAAATGGCCACCATCTTGGTGAAGTGTGATGTGTAAGATCAGAAAGCAGAGGGTGAGTTTAGAACGATTGCATAAGTCGATGTGTTTTCATAGCGCTCCATAGCGCTAGGTATCGACGATTGGTCGGGGAGGGTCATGTCATATTTGGAAAAACTGCTGGAGGGTCGTTAAAAATTTTCTTGCAGGCAGGGGAGGGTCATGCAACTTTTGATTGAAGCAATCAAAATCCCTCCGGTGACCCCGTTTATAAATAACGAACGGTCCCTTAGATGGCATTTAGCTAATAAAGACTGCGGTGGTGAAAGCTAAAGTTTTCAATATGAACTATGCCTATGGTATGGACTTTGAAACAAATGGGATGAATTGAATGATGTCAAATTTGAGCATTACACGTAACATTTTTTGACAAGGATAGGCCGATGGTAAGCCTATACTTGTTTTTATGCTGGTAACAAAACAAAAGCGTTATTCTTTAATTCTGAATGCATATGTTACGTCCCTCCACTACCTGTGGTGGTGCTGTTTCCCGTTTGGCTGCTCGGTAGTATGTTTTGATTTGTTATTGTGTGCAGGTGTGACCTGTGCCACACCCTTTAAAAACCTAGGCACCCCGTGCAGTCAACGGAGACTTGTGTTTGGGCTACCATGCTTGTTATTGGTCTTCCTGCAGCGTTCCTATTCTGTTGTAGTTAATCTCCTATTTTTTTGTTTATGCAGTGCGCCTGGTCATAACAGCGTACCACCATGGTGACAAAGAGAAAGGATAAGCTGTTGTCAAATTTGGCAAACAACATACAGGACAAACTGTTTCATTCGTCCCAAAAAGGAGAATGATAGATTACGCACGTTCCACTTTTGCATAAATAATTCCTGAACGGTTTTGGTCAGGGCTGAAAATGCAACTGTATTTGACAGAGGACAGATATAGGCTGCTAGTGACAAAATATTAGCTTTCAGTGTGGTACGATCTCTTTGTAAATTATGTTTGATTAAAACGTGTTTCATCCGTCCTCACTTTCCCCGCTATAAGTCTTGGCCTGTATTCTTACTGGTGCACTAGGCCTGTAGCGACGCGTGGACAAACAAAATTATGTCGACGCTTCGCCACAGCTAGCCAAACACGTGGGAGACCATAACATTGCAGAATCCAGGACAAAACGGCAACCTTCTCACAGAATTCCCAACAAAGCCCTGAAAAAAATATAACTGGCCTTTCAAATATTTTTATTTATTTGCTTTTTTGTAAAGCAGAAGATTTTTTGCTGTGCAAAACTGTTGTTTAAATAAAGTATATTAAGGTTTTTTGGGGGGTATTTATTTAAGATACATTATGGTTTTTATTAATTGAGCAACAGAAAAATAATCGTTAATCATCCAATTAGTCGACTAATCGATAAAATAATCGCCCGATTAATCATTTAATAAATAATCGTTTACCCCAGCCCTACAGTGCACACTCGGTGATTGCAAATCACCAACCCAATAACATAGCCCACTCCATTACATAGCATCGTTTAACATTGCTTGCTGGTCTACACCTCGTTTCAGTTTTAAATGTAATTAAATAGCATATAAATATTTTATCAGTGTTATGATGCTTGCATGAGGGAAACATCCCAAAACAACGGCACCCATATAACTGCTGTTGTTTTGAGAAGTATTTCTCATGCAAGCATAATGCAACAATGCAAAAACAATAAAACTATTGTTGGCCTAATTATATTTATTTATGTATTTATATTAGTAAAGCAGTACTCTGATGTGCATGTTTTTCACAAACTTTTGTGAACAATCTTAGCACTTTAAACATTGACTGTTTTGAAGTGCATGTATAGCAATATAGTATAAAAATAATAATAATTGTGATATCATTATGATAATTTGATGGGGGGTGGGAGGAGGGGGTGGGTTCATGTAGGTGGGCCCTATGACCCCAAAGTATGCCTTGACTGGGCCTCAGGTCAAAGAAGTTTGAGAAAGGTTGATGTAGACGACAAAGCAGCAAGGAGGCATTGTATGATCATTTAAACAAGTTTTATGACGAGGTCGGTGAGGATGGGAAAAATCGTACATTTCTGTGCAAACTTTGCCCGCATTTCAGTCACAGTCATTATTCATTAAATAAAATAGGTTACGTGCAGTCAATTTAATATGTTTTAATAAACATTGAACCAGTACGGCCCTCGGCTTGTAGCAAATTTGTTTTTTTGGCCCTCTAATGTATTTGACTATGACATCCCTGGTGTATCTGATATAGGCAGGCCAGAGGCGAGCTAAACAGAAGACAGACGTAGTGTTACGGCACAAAAGTTGAAAACACTTTTACAATGGCGGTGATAGCCTACAGTTAATGTGAATCGTGGACATTAACCAAAGAAAGGAATTTCCACCTCCATTCACCAAATAAAGGCTGTGTTTCTACTGTAAGAAAACGCTCAGAAATGGTCTATATATAGATATATATATATAGCCTCGGAAACATATAGACGTCGAGCTATATCCTCACTTGAAGGAGCTTGTGTGGGCAAGTAGGGTGAAGAGTTAAATGGCAATGATGTTATTACATACTCGTTAATCTGACTCCGTTTGATTAATAATTTGTATCACCAATCAATTACCAAGTAACTAGTTTATCAGCTATGGGGGAGAATGGCATGGCACACTACGAGAATTGAAGTTATCCGATTGGTAGGCAAATGAACAATTTAATAGGCATTAAGTCTTAAAGGTAAATGTAACCCATATCACTTCAGTTGAATGTACAAGTAAACTCACATGGTCTACTGTAACAAAGTAGCAAATGGTAATGTGGCGTTACCAAGAACTGGCAAGAAGTTTAATTTAGTAGCTGACTACGCCACCCTAATATCAAACCAGGGAACAGGTTTCTGTTAATCAAAAGACTCAACAGGCTCACAGGTTCAGGCATGAGACGGAGACAGAGTTACACAAAATGAAAGGTTTTTATTTAAGCACAGAGGATGAACAAATTAAGAGAAACCTAGACCGGAAGGAAAGCTGTAACACAGACTAAGACTAAGAAAATATGAATTTATTATTAAAATGTACAACTTTGTGCCACTGAGTGGGAAGGTAACAAAACATAAGACAAAACAATTAGTGGAACAGGAGGAAGGGGCTTACCAGAGGAAGGCAGGCTATCCTGAAGAAAGGGATGTCAGGATCACACGTGGATATAGGAGACAGCAACCACCGCAACACACACCGGTGAACAGTACTGGAAACACACACAGTGAAGCCACACATGCACTACAAGCTAGACTCCCACCAACACCAGGTGACCAGCCTCCCCTGTAGCACCCCCTACTCCTGCAAAACAAACCACAACAGACAACGAACAATACAGACAACAGTAATCACACTAGGCCCAGATGACACAGGCTGACCCTTAGAGCTGACTGAATTGTCCCGTTACCACAATGAATACAAACAGGAACTAAATCAAAGACATACAAGACAAACACACAATAAGGGAGTGGATGGCCATCCAAATGACAAATTAAAATAGATAGACAGACTTTGAGACTTTGAGAAGCCCAGCAGCAATAAGGGGCCTAGACTAAGCTGTAGAATTACACAGCGGGCAGGCCTAACTATACCTGCATATGTGCCTATTTAAAGCTTCCCAAAATCATGCAAACGAAATAACATAAAGCCAAGAGAACATGAAAATAAAAGACTTCTACACTTTACCAAATAAATCACAAAATACAATGACAAGGACAAGACATGTGAATCAAATGAGCAAAGACAAACAGAGGCAAAACAGCAGCAAGCAAAGGATGGCGACCCTGGCGATAACACCATGCAACCTGCTGAAGCACACGGAATCAATTAATTACTCACCATATTGATAGTAAGCGAGGAATAGCGCTGATTGGCTAGATGGCTACCTACCACAGTGGAGGGTTAAGGCTCTGGCATGGTCGTGCGTCACATTTGCGCGTGTCCAAGACGTGCGTCATTTTTGCCGTGGACGTGAAGCATACTCCAAATTCTGCTGTCCTAAATCGTTAAGGTTAGCGCCTGCGCACTACGGCTTAACTGTGATACTCTGCCCCACCAACTGGGGGCAGTACGTCGAGCCTGAAAGTAGGACACAACCACCAAAGAAGCCTGAAACGCCTGAAGAAAAAAATAACGTGGGATGTGCGAGCATTGAACCAAGGAAGAGCTGATGAAGGAAAAAGCACGAGTACGTTCGCCTGTCTGCTGGGAAGTTTGATAAGCTGGCCCATCGCATCGCTCCATTTATCATCCACCAGAACACACACAGCACACCTGTTGGTATAGCTGAGAGACTAGCTTAGCCTACTTGCTTATTAGGCTACAAGCCTATAGCTAAGTGACTCGGTGCTGCGAGGGCAGCAATAATTGGGACATTTTTCTAAACACAGCATGGTAAGAACTAGTTGTGCGTACGTATGTCCTCAGTTAAATTTGTATTGAGTCTTCACACCTGCCTCATACCAAAAAGTATGAACCAAAAACCTGTAAATATGACGTGTCAATAAAAGTTTTGAAGTAACTATTTGTGTTCATAATGTATAATGTCTCACTGTGACAATGGGTGTATTTAGAGCGAGAGGTAGCCTAGGTTATTCCGTCAATTATTATTATGATAATGCATATCCGGTGTTGACAGGCGAGTTTCGAGATTTGAGTTCAGCATTGTTCAGGAGCTAGGTGATAATGATTGCACCTGGGAGAGGTAGGCTACATTCCCTTTATTATTATAATCACTATTGATAACGCATTATATACGGAACAGGCGAGAATGCATCTCGATCAGCAAGTGTTACTGGGTTTCGCCTGAGCGTTGTAGATGCTAGATACCTTTATATGGCTCTGGGTTTCGCGATTTGATTTCAGCATTGTTCAGTAATAGGTGCTAGGCTACGCTCATTTTTAAAAGATGCATTTAATCCGAAGTCATGTCAGCTCTCTATGCAGGGAGTAGGGCTGTCACTTTTTATTTGAACATGACGTGAAATATCCGTAGTCAAACTATAAATAAACTATTCGGTTTTTAGTGCTGTGTAGCGCATTTCTACAGTCTATGATTAGTTTTATTTTATTGTTTGCCATCTCATTCAGTGCTACATGATCCAGGGCTCATGACCAAAGCAAGCCAATATAATAGCCAGTAGCCACAATGAGCCATATGCAGCCACCCTGTTTCGACAATCAGGTGACGCACAGAACGGCCAGCAGACAGATAATTACGTCCCCAACTCATCTAAAATGTGGTGTCTTGAAATACTTTGGGTTCTACAACATAAAGTGACCGTTAAATATAATGTTAAAGAATGTATCTGTGGGTAATTGTGGCTTTAATCGGTCGAAGTTGACTCCATGTCGTGGTGTCTCACCTAACTCAAAGCCAGGCAAGCTGAGGACAGGCCTCTCTCTGCTCCATCGTCGTTATGGTAACCAAACAAGTCTTCTTCTGTCTAGGTTTGTTAGTAGGTTTAAGTGTTGTTCTTCTATGTGGTCCACCTACTGGAGGGGAGTGTTTACAGCAGTTCCGTTTCACACATGCGCAGTCTACGCGTCACTTTGACGCGCGGTCTTAAAATTTGGTCGACTCAAAGACGCGACGCATGCTGTAAAAATGACGCAATTCTCGTCACGCGCTCACCAGTGGCGCGTGCGCGGGACGCAGACGCGGGAGCATACCATAGGCTTTAGACGGCACGCTATAGCTTCAAGGTGTTTGGAGGAGACAGCCACAACAATGTGAGGTAGACACTCGTCAGCCCACTGGAGGTTCTATGTGCGTGGAATTGAGTGAACGTTAACAGCTTTTACAATTGACATGGCTACGTAATGTGAAGAATATATACACGACATCGTGGATAAAATACCTGCGGTCACGATGATCAGGACACAACTCAGGGGCACAAAGCCCTTAAACGCAAACAGTCCACAACACAACTAGACGCCACACCGAGCAATCAATATTGAGCCTACCGAGGGAAAAGGAGATGTAATAGTCACTGACGCAAAATAGTAGCCTGCAACGGCATCTGACACCAGAGCATTAGCTTACCTTACAGTATGCAAGAGAATCCCAAAACCGGCTGCCACCCGGAAGAGCACCACACAGACCGGAACAGCCTTCCCGACAACGCGCTGAGAGCCAAACAAACCAGCCTCACCTCTGCTGCATACCTGACCCACGGTGCAAGTCAACTTATAAAGAAATCAGCCAGCTGTATCCACCGATTTACTAATGAACGGCCTTAAAGGCACAGGTGCACCATTTCAACCCGCTACAGTAACAAAGGAAACTTAACCAATTCACAGAGGTAAACTTGACAAGTTAAAGATAACAGATACACCAGATAAAACAATACAAACCCAGAGATAGAGAAAGGGGGAGAGAGAAAGAGAGAGAGAGAGAAAGACAAAGGGAGACAGAGAAAGAGGGGGAGAGAGAGGGAGAGGAAGAGGGAGAGAGAGGCAGAAGACCAAGCCACAAGGGCCTAGCTCAAGAGGAGAATGAAGAGGGAAAAGGAGAGAGAAGAGGGAAGAGAAGAAGACAGAAGAGAAGAGAGCAGAGAAGAGCAGAGCAGAGAAGCCCTGGAGGACCAGAGCCTCCACTTTTATCATTCTCTTGGGCCACCCCCGACTCATCAGAGCCTCCACTTTTATCATTCACTTGGGCCACCCCCGACTCACCAGAGCCTCCACTTTTATCATTCACTTGGGCCACCCCCGACTCACCAGAGCCTCCACTTTTATCATTCACTTGGGCCACCCCCGACTCATCAGAGCCTCCACTTTTATCATTCCCTTGGGCCACCCCCGACTCATCAGAGCCTCCACTTTTATCATTCCCTTGGGCCACCCCCGACTCATCAGAGCCTCCACTTTTATCATTCACTTGGGCCACCCCCGACTTATCAGAGCCTCCACTTTTATCATTCCCTTGGGCCACCCCCGACTCATCAGAGCCTCCACTTTTATCATTCCCTTGGGCCACCCCCGACTCATCAGAGCCTCCACTTTTATCATTCCCTTGGGCCACCCCCGACTCATCAGAGCCTCCACTTTTATCATTCACTTGGGCCACCCCCGACTCATCAGAGCCTCCACTTTTATCATTCACTTGGGCCACCCCCGACTCATCAGAGCCTCCACTTTTATCATTCACTTGGGCCACCCCCGACTCATCAGAGCCTTTGTTGTCTGAGGTGGATGGGTGTGGCCCAGGTGGATATCATAACTTTATGCTACAGTTTAATTCTTAATCTACAACTATGCACAGATACATTCAATTGTACCAAAACTATAATCAGACTGTTGCCCACATTACAAGTATTAATTCAAGACCAAACATGAATGTATTATTCACAACACATATTTACAGAGCAATACTGTATGATAATGAGGTTGGCCTATCTCACCAAAGGACATCAAGTAGGCCCAGGACTGAGTTATCTCTTATCACTTTATGCATGAGCGGGTGTTGGGGATCTTTGGCCATGGCCAGCTAAGACAATACAGATCAAACGCAGGCATCCACACATGTAAATTGACTGCAAAAGGAATTCTTTAGAAATGCATAAGGTTTGGGCAAAAGACGGGCCTTACAGATCGCCCAGTTGACAGCGTGAGTCACTCATAAATTCACAGATGTCAAAACAAGACCCGTCGTCCATCTTCTCATTGTTGTTCATAGTGTCCGAAGGAGACTCTCAAATCAGTGCCATGCGTTTGGCATTAGTTATCCAGGTTTCCAGTCACGAGTCCTTTAGCTGTCACACCCTCTGGGTGCGAATGTCTTTGTCTTCTGTGTAAAGGTGACCTGGGGAGTTGAGCAGACCCTGGCAACGGCTCAAATCCATAACTGGGATTTTGAAATTAGACATGTAATATCATAGCTTTGACATAACATCTCATTACATTGTGGGCGAACAGCAACAGTCTTATTTTCTATGAGTTGGGATAGGGAGAGACAGGAAAGAGAAAAGATAGGGGAAAGAGTAGAACAGGCAAAAACAATATACAAATTCTGGAATAAAAGAAATAAAACAAGTTTCTGGTGTATCTCAGTTTGAAAAGGTTGTTACATAAAATAAATCATTTCTTGTTGATGAAAACATTAAACTTCAAAACCAAAAGAAAGTCAAATAAATCAAAAGGAAAGGCAAATTAGTCTGTTTTTTCATGTATCTTACTCCCAACAATCCAAATTCCTCAATTTGTGGCGTTAATGTTAAGTACTGTATGTATATGTGCTTTATCACTTCTGGACATTACAATCATAATCCTGTCGGGACTGTTAAAAATTAATATTTGAAAGATTCTCCTGTCAGTTGTAAGGAATAATTTTACTACTTAGGTTATCTGTACAGTCTAGGTGCTTTGAAAACACAAAAAACCTACAGAGTCTATTGCTCTACACAGGAGCATACAACAAACCTAGTACATAAAATTGAGTGATCATTTAAATGTTAGCACTATGTGTCTGCCACACACCCAGTCAGCCATGTGTGGACGCCCTCTTGGCAGACTATTGGGCATAACATTTAAATAGAAGGCTAGTATAATCATGGAAATATCTGTTTCCGAATGTCTTTCTAAATCTTATCACTTTAGAAGTAAGAAAGATATCTGTGTTACCATGTTTTTGAGTGTCGAGAAGTATCAGTAAATCTGTTACATTGTCCCAGTGACAGCACACACAAAGCAATTGGAGCGTTAATACCTAGAACAATGGATGGTCTGGACTGGAGGTATGGAGATGCTAGGAGAACCACACATGTTAGAATGAGCGGGTGTAGGGGATCTTTGGCCATGGCCAGCTAAGACAATACAGATCAAACACAGGCATCCACACATGTAAATTGATGGCAAAAAGGCATTCTTTAGAAATGCATAAGGTTTGGGCAAAAGACGGGCCTTACACTACAGTTTAACACAAAACGTAATTTCTGTCAGAAACCAGCCTATAATGCATAGGGTAACTTGAGGTGAGTCAGACAGAAGAGGGACCTGTCTTAGTAGCCTATATTGAATCCCATCCCTTTCAAACAACCTTAAAATTGTGTGATTAGCCGCCAGAATAATAAAATCAAAATACAAAATATAATTGGGCTAGGTCCAAACCTATGAGTAAGCATTCAGTGTAATATAGAGGTTATCAAAGATACTATAGTTTGTATTTTCTTTTAAAATATACATTTTGGAGACAAATGGAGTCATACCACAGGCCTATATCCAGGGATGGATTATTGAATGGGCCTACTGGGCCCAAGAGCTCAGGGGGCCCTGAAGCCTAAGACTGTGTGAAGTTGCTTCTCCGCCCTTCTCTTCTATTTCCACAAAACGTACAAGTCGTCATAATATAAAGGGTCTTTTTTTTTTAAGTCTTCCGGGGAAGTATGTCCCCATCTTAACAGGGGAGTTTTTTTTTGCATCTATGTCCAGGGGTTCATAATCCATCCGTGCCTATGTCCGTCAAAAGTTTGGTATATCTTAATGGCAGGAAATGTATTGAAATTCTGTTATTGAAATTCACACCGCACCACAGATTTGGTCCCCCCCAATGTTGACATCATGGCTACGGCCTTGAACACACCTCATGTAGGTGGCTGTTTACTCGGCTGCTCCTCCGCTCAAATTCGCATCAGGTCACTCCGCTCAATTTCGCTCCCCACTCCACTTAAAAATCATCCCGCTTCAGTGAAATTGTTCCACGCTCGCTCCAGTTTAAAAGAGGGAAAATAAATACAAGCCAAATTATCACCTTAAACAGAAAACTTAAATCCCAAAGAACTAAGAGCAACGGTAATTTCACTCATATAACATTTATTTTAAAATGCAACACCGATAGTGCATCAACGAACACACTTGGCAACGTCAATACACATAAGCATAAAACTATAGGGATCAGTGGGATTAATTGCCTAAATAATAAAGGTTTAGCATCCAAGTTTTACTTCACTTTACAAGCCTTACTTGATCCAAGTTTTACTTCACTTTACAAGCCTTACTTGATATGAAGCAGATTCAAATTGCTCACGTTTTTCTTTGCTCTCCGTAGCACTCTCATGTTTCCGTGAAATGTCGGCCGCTCTGGCCTATGAATTAAAAAGCGCTCCGCGCTGCAACACAGTTCCATCCACTCCGCTCCTTGCCTGCTCACGCTCTGCTCACTAGCTCTGATCTGTCGTTTACAGTCGCTCATCCACTTGTCACTTTGTGTCAGAAATTAGCGGAGGATAAACTCGTCCTTACGCATCTGTCTGTCTCGGCATATGTTATTACACATAGCATCTCGCCAGAATTTAAAAGAAATCTGTCCAACAAACTGAAGAATAACGTGTTTAAAATAAATGGAGCATATTTTGCAGAAAAAATAATATCTCCTTGTTCATGCCCTTTAGTCAATAGTTAGGCTACTAATCAATTCCTAGTTTACTTTGGAGTATTATAATTGCCACCCACTGACCTTTCTTGGTATGGCTGTAGTATCTGTAGTCTCAGTATGCTATACAAGCAATAAGTGTATGCAGGTAAGTGACTAGTTAAAAGCAGGGATGGATTAATGAACAGGCCTACCAGGCCCAGGAACTCTGGTGCTCTACACAAATATGCTACTGTAATATAGGCTTGTATTGGGTTTGTTCATCTCGTGTTTGAATGATGTCCATTATATCCACACAAGTCACCAGAATCTATCATTTAAGGAACTATTTATCAAAGTCTTCTCCCAGGGGAACACACCCCTGGATCCCGCTTGACAATTATGTTGATCAGGGCATATATCTTGGCTTAGGGACCTGCTTACCTCCCAGGGAAAAAGTACTATCACCCCTGTAACACACACACTTCTCACCCCTGTAACACACACACTTCTCACCCCTGTAACACACACACTTCTTTCTCTCTCTCCTTCACGCACACATGCAATGTCAAAATTTAGATCTAGTTTGCAGGTATTTTAATGTGAATTTTAATGTCTTTTGCAATGCAAATCTCTGAACAGCAGGGAGGCTTGTACGTCTAGGGCTGGCTGGCTGGCGAAATTTAAATAGTTAATGAACCAAGATGTGCAGGATGGTAGTATAATGATTAGGTGATTTATCAAACATGCTAAGTCATGGTGTTTAGATGACTTCTGGTGTGCACGAAACTGGAGGTCCTAAGTAAAGTCAAGAGGGCCTTTGGTCACACATTAAAATACTTAACACCAGCAGCACGCACACACGTATACACACACATACAGTACACACACACACACATTTATTGTTGTAGGCCTAATATTTAAATCATTCAACGATAAAAATAGCTTGTGTAATGTCTTGATTGAAACATGCTTGGCGCACAAATGAAAGCCTGTGTTCAGGAGAGCAGACAAATGAAAGCCTGTGTTCAGGGGAGAGGAGAGCAGACTGTTCCTGATTCTCAGCATGAGGATACATTAGAAGGCTGATGATTGGTGTAAACTTTGACATGAAATGATACATAATTCTGAAAAACGCAGCATCCATTAATTCATATAAATCATTCAAGCAGCCAGTCAAGCGGCCAACAAGTTTGTCTTTGTGCAGTATGCAATAAGGAATGTCATAGATAGGCTGATGTGATTAAGAAAGGCGTTCTGTTCCAAATGTAAATGTTTTCATGATCCAATCAGCAACATATATATTACATACTAACATTTAGTTAGGCTAGCCTACATTAACCAAAAGCACACATTCTGCAAATAACATCACTTATTCTCACCCAATGGTGTTAATGGGAAGAGAAGACAGTCATAGTCCACACCGTTATGCAGTGTGTCTAGTTACCATAACAACAGGCTCTTTGCAGAATGCTCTTCAAACCCATAGAGCCTTCTTTGATGTAGCCTACAATAGTCTATCTACTATTTATTCTGTGCATGCTCCAAACATATATTGAAACAAAATTGTTGGTGTAGGAGAACATTACTAGAGTTGTATTTCTGTAGAAAACACTGACGTCTGTGTGTGAGGTGTGGCAAAGTTGATTTTGCATAAAGAAAACATCAGCAATGTAGATCACTGCACCACTTACAGTGGTGTCATTCACACAGAGATGAGCAGCGTAACTGGAAGGGGTGACAACAGAGACGCAACTCAAAAACTGTCTGACAGGTAAGACCCTGTTAATTAATGTACATCCTAATTAGGGTTGTCACAATAACAGATCTTTTTTTGATCACAATAATATTTCAAAAGTCATCATGATAACTGCTTTTATCACAGTAATTAGAGGTAATGCACTAATGAAAACTAGATATAACTGTCTCAAAACTTATATTAAAATGTATTTTTCTGTATTTCATCATCTAATGGACTGGTCATGGTGATTTTACAATTCAAATGCCAAATGGTATGATCAGTCATACTGTTGCAATGTTGTGTGTGCATGAAGTGTAATATCGCAAAACCACCAATTACCAACCATTTCGTTTGAAAATTCTAAAACAATGTTTTTTAATACTTCAAAATAAAATGTGATACATTAACCTTACATTTTTAGTAGCCATAGGTGTGTAAATATGAACAAAATCTAGTTTGGTTCTTACCAGGGCTTTTACTGCCTGAAATATCCGATTTTGTTTTCCACGCTCTGAGTTTAGTGCTGGGCTGGTGGGTGCCTATTTCCAACCTTTCTCATGGCACATCAACGGTTAGACCAAGAATTCTTGTCGCAAATCAAAATTCCACAGGAGCTCGAAGCAGATTTGTACATGCAACCTTACAACATTGTTTACAGCTCTTCAAGTCACGGTAAAATGTAATTTTTGGTAGATATTTAGATACACTTATGGTGTGGGTGTTTGCGTTTCTTTAGGAATCCACCGTCTTGGTTTGTATATCCATGTGTAGCCCTGCCAGTTGAGTTCCTCCATTGTTGATGGTTTGAGTTTTTGGCTATGGTTATGGTTACATAGCTGAGGTTTTTTACATGGGGACTAACATCATAAACACAATAACAGTAAACAATAAAGACTGTGAGAGCATCAATTATAGTAATAAAATGAACAATTAAACAATTAGTATAACAACCTTAACATCTATCAAGTAAGGCTCAACGGCTAGATTATGGTTTAAACTTTAAACAGTAACAGCTGTGAGTGTGTTGTGTGTGCTTTGTGTGTGTCTGCATGTAGTCGTGTGTTGTGTGTGTCTACACACAGCTGTGATTGTGTTGAGTGTGTGTCTGCGCACAGCCATGACTCATGTGTGTGTGTGTCATGTCTGTGTCTGCACACAGCCATGAGTGTGTTGGGTGTGTGTGTGTCTGCACACAGCAATGGTGGGAGCCCAGAACCCATCCAAAATGTGTTCCAAAATATTTTTTTAATTTTTACATTTTACTTTAACTTAATCTGTTTTTTTTTTAACCTTTTCTGTATTTAAAATTGTTTAAAATCGAAGGGGTGACAACAGAGCTGCAGAGCTGCAACTCCAGAGCTGGCTGACCCCGTTAACTAATGTTCCTCCTAATTGTCACAATAACAGTTTTTTTTAATCATTTTTATCATCAATATTTAAAAAATGATCACGATAACTGCTTTCATCACAACAATGAAAAGTAATGCAAAGACTGGATATAACTTTCTCAAAACTACTAATAAAATGTATTTTTATGTTTTTCATCATCTAATGATCAATCTAGTCAAGCACCTGGTCAGGTTGATTTTACTATTCAAATGCCAAATGGTATGATCAGTCATACTGTTGCAATGTTGTGTGTGTGTATGAAGCGCAACACCTTTTTTATTACTGCTTAACCCTGCCAGTCGAGTTCCTCCATGTTGGTGGTTTGAGTTTTTGGTTATGGTTACATAACAGAAATTTTTTTTACATGGAAACTAACAGCATCATAAACACAATAACAGTAAACAATATAAATTGTGATAGCATCAATTGTAGTAAAAAACTGAACAATTAAACAATTAGCCTAATAACCATAAATCAACTATCTATAAAGCAAGGCTCAACAGCTAGATTATGGTTTAAAGACCAAACACACAGCCGCATTTGGAGTCATCTGTTACAGTCGCAGTACACTTGCAGGTAGCTCCGTTAACATTGCATTGTTACAGTCAAGCCTAGAGAGTAATTTACATAGTAAAACACTGCCCATGTAAACCAAGCAGGTATTCACATTATATATTTCCACAATTCCCAGTATTGCCATGAAGACAAACATGAAAAGTACTGAACATTGCTCACACACACACTCATACACACACACACACACACACACACACACACACACACACACACTCATACATAATGGCAGATAAGGACAAATGAATCATTCTACACACTGACGTGAGTGTGTGTGTCTGGAAACAGCCATGACCTGTGAGTGTGACGTGTGTTTTGTGTGTGTGTGTCTGCAGACAGCCGTGAGTGTGTCGTGAGTGTGTCTGCACACAGCCGAGAGTGTGTTGTGTGTGTGTGCCTGCACACAGCCGAGAGTGTGTTGTGTGTGTGTGTCTGCACACAGCCGTGACAGGATGGGAGGGAGGGTGGGGGCCCAGAACTCTGTGATTTAGTTTGTAACTTTTGTATTTGAATTACTTTTTCTTCATTTTGAAATTTTACTTCAAATTCATCTGTTTTTTTATAATATTTTTCTTTGTTTATAATTGTTCATTATAAAGGTTTATTGTTTTTGAAAGTACTGTAGAAGTCAGTCAGGTCTGGTAAAATACAGAATTGATTTTATCATTTTACTTTTTGTTTTTAAAGCTGTTAACAGTTTAGCGCCATCATACATCACAGATCCACTAAGTCCGTACTTTGCCTCCAGGTCACTCAGGTCATCGTCACGGCAACTCCTCTCAGTCCTCCACTCACGCCTCAAAACAACCATCGCTGCCCCTAGGCTCTTAAAGGGATACTCCTGAGTAAAAACAACCTGGGGTCTATTAAAGGGATACTCCTGAGTAAAAACAACCTGGGGTCTATTAAAGGGATACTCCTGAGTAAAAACAACCTGGGCTCTGTTAAAGGGATACTCCTGAGTAAAATTCTCCACTATTGTACAGTGGAGTTTGGTTATATGTATATTTATATTCACCCTTTCTGCTGTAAGTGCATGTTGTGTGTGATGTCTGTATGCTACTGAGACCTTGAATTTCCCCTTGGGGATCAATAAATTATCTATCTATCTATCTATAAATCTATAAAGTATCTATCTATCTATCTATCTATCTAAATTGGAATTGGCATGGGAATTTTAAGTGCAACATCACCACCATGTGGCGGACTTTTGTAACTGCAACACAAAAAGGGTAACGAGTTTTTAGTATGATGTTGGGAATGATATGAGTATTTTAACAGCACCTGTCACTGCCATACACTCATAGTCTATTCATTATTATGCTGTAATTTTACTTTTGAAAGTAAAAAAAAAAAAAAAAAAAGTTGGTTATGATGTTTTTGTGGATGAGCCACACCATAGGAAATCTACTGCATAGAGAAGCAGTTTGCATATTAGATGTCAGTTGACAACTCTCTTTGTACCAGATTTGACTAAAATGTTGTCTTGTCAGATTTGAACATTTAATGTATTTCACTGACTATAAGGAGGCTCAATACTCAACACTATTATCTCAGGATTTAAAAATCAGTCCTGACACAACTCTACTTGGCACACTCATCCAGAGCGTTAGAAATATAACAGCTTGATTTTGATCTGATATGTTGCCCAACCTGTGACTGCTGAATGCTGATACAACCCAGAGTGCAAGAGTTAACCAGCACAACCCATGGGTGAAATCAGCTGGGTTATTGCAAGAGTTAACCAGCACAACCCATGGGTGAAATCAGCTGGGTTATTGCAAGAGTTGACCAGCACAACCCATGGGTGAAATCAGCTGGGTTATTGCAAGAGTTAACCAGCACAACCCATGGGTGAAATCAGCTGGGTTATTGCAAGAGTTGACCAGCACAAATCAGCTGGGAGTGTGTTTTCTGTCAGAACACCAAACAGTGTGTCTTGTTGTGTGTTGTTCTCATCATTGTTGATGTGTCTCCAAATGATCTTCTCTGTTCAGGCCCTCAGTCATGACTCTACTTCTCATAACAACACTGCTGGTCTCAGGTCAGTGTGTGTGTGAGTGTGTGTGTGAGTGTGTGTGTGTGTGTGTGTATGTGTGTGTGTGTGTGAGTGTGTGTGTGTGTGTGTGTATGTATGTGTGTGTGTGTGTGTGTGTGTGTGTGTGTGTGTGTGTGTGTGTGCTCGTGTGTGTGCTCGTGTGTGTCACATCACATAATGCCAATATGTAATTGTGTTGTATAAAGTGTGTCTGTACGGTGTTGGTGTGTAGGTGGTTTGTGTCTGTGTGTGTGTGTGTGTGTGTGTGTGTACCTTCTCAAGTTCTCTCTAACACCTACTCCATTCACTACATCTGTAATGTGTGTGTGTGTGTGTGCTCCTCTCTCCTCTCAGGTCTGGGCAGTCTCTCCTCTGTGCCACGTCAGTTCCATGTGGTGGAGGAACAGAAAAGCTGGACAGAAGCTCAGCAGTACTGCAGAGAGGAGTTCACTGACCTCGCCACCATAGACGACATGACAGAGATGGAGAAGGTGAAGAGCTTGATCCAGGAAGCAGGTGCTGGAGATGCTTGGATTGGGCTGAAGAATGGAAGCAGTCCTAAGTGGCAGTGGTCTCTGGCTGACAGGGATTTCTACAGAGAGAATGAAGCAGAGTTCAGGAGCTGGTATCCAAGCCAACCCAATGGAGGAGATGCTGAAGAGTGTGTGATTATGTGTGGTGGAAAATGGTGTGATTACCCATGCAGCAACAGCCTTCCCTTCATCTGCTATGATGGTGAGAATCCAACTCCTTTCACTCAGAACAAGATTATTCATTCTCTCAGCAACACATGCATCCAAACTGTGCAGATCTACAAATTAGTGTGTAATGACCTCATGTACACTGGCATTAGTTCAGACTCACTCATGAATACAGGCAGCCACACTGTACAACTAAACAGTTAGTCTCACTAACACTAGTTCAGACTGTAAAGCTGTGCTGGTTCCCAGTTAACCATGACCCATGCATTACCACAGGAGGAAACTCCACACATCCCTATGTGCTGGTCACTGAGAGGAAGAACTGGGCAGATGCTCAGAGATACTGCAGAGAGAAACACACAGACCTGGCCAGTGTGAGGAATCAGACAGAGCATGACCAGATAAAGGAAGTTAAAGGAGGTAGTGGAGGTCCATATGTCTGGCTCGGCCTGTTCAGAGATGCCTGGGAGTGGTCAGATGGCAGCAGCTCCTCATTCCGCCACTGGAACACTGGACAGCCCAATAATGATGGTGTGGCGTGCACTCAAATTATGTCCAGTGGTCAGTGGAGGGATGAAGGCTGTCATGATCCTAATCACTTAATCTGCTATGGAGGTGAGTCACTGCCCCTCTCTTTGCTTGATGGGGGTTCAGATACACAACAGCATGATCATGAGCTGCTGATGATCAGGATATGACATGCTGATGACCTAAAGATGGTGGAGTGGGTGAATTATGCATTGACATTGGAATAATGTAGGCTCAGCTGCCATCATCAAAATAACTTCATCTGCTAAGGTGTCCAGACTTTTCCTTTTCTCTGCTTGATGGGAATTGATGTTATATATATATAGATATATAGACTTCATTCTTGCACTGTTGCACTGTTGCACTTACTCATTTGCACTATCACCATGACACTCACTCACACAAAGCACCTTACCTTACCTTACTATGCACAGAGGCTCAGTGATTCTCTCACCCACTGGATACTGTTTTTAGAATTGATTTAGATTAAGTGTTAGTTAGTATAATTTGTATTTTAGTATATTTAGTATATTCTTTATCTTCTACTGTCCTTATTGCTTAGTTGTGTTTTTTATATTATATACTTTTAATTACTTTTTCTGCTGTAAGTGAATGTGTGTGTGTTGTCTGTATGCTACTGAGACCTTGAATTTCCCCTGGGGATCAATAAAGTATCTATCTATCTATCTACCGTATTTTCCGGACTATAAGTCGCTCCTGAGTATAAGTCGCATTAGTCAAAAAATGCGTCATGAACAGGAAAAAAACATATATAAGTCGCACCGGACTATAAGTCGCATTTATTTAGAAATGTATTTCACAAAATCCAAAACCAAAAACAGAGACTATGTAAGTGGATTATTGAGGCCAAAAAGATTAATGTTAATGAAGACGAAGGAGTGAAGGCAGCCAAGAGGAGGGCAGGAAGGTCATTGCAAAGCAAAAGATTCACTGAAAGAAAATACCATGTGGTACACCAAAATGTATCTAAAATGTGGTGAATACAATGCAGTCAAGCATTTTGGGCGATGTGGAGTCACAGGCTGGCAGCAGATTAAATGCTCACAAGAGAGAAAAAGATTCAGTTTTAGACGTGACTGAAGCAAGCCAGGCGATAGGCCTATAGGCCCCACGGTAATTGTAAAGCAATTTACAAAAGATTCACTGAACAAAAATGCTGATATGATAAATGAAAATTTTGCTAAAAATGTGGAGAATGCAATGCAATCAAGCATTTTGGGCGATGTGGAGTCACAAGCTGGCAGCAGATTAAATGCTCACAATAGAGAAAAAGACGGTTTTAAAAGGACGTGACCGAAGCTGAGGCAAGCCAGGCAATAGGCATATAGGCCCGACGGTAATTGTAAAGCAATTTACAAAAGATTCACTGAACAAAAATGCTTATATGGTACATGACAATTTAGCTAAAAATGTGGAGAATGCAATGCAATCAAGCATTTTGGACGATGAGGAGAGACAAGCCGGCAGCAGATTAAATGCTCAAGAGAGAAAAATATGCGGTTTTAAAAGGACGTGCAGACCGAAGCTGCAGCAAGCAGGTGATATTTAGAAATTTATTTCACAAAATCCAAGACTAAGAACAGACAGACTGTGTAACTGAACACATTGAGGCCAAAAATATTGAGAATTCTACAGGGAATCTTGAAGACGAAGGAGTGAATAGTGGCAAGAGGCAAGCCGAAGGCTGCTGACAAGTGCCCGACGCTATTGTAAAGCAATTTACAAAAGATTCACTGAACAAAAATGCTGATGTGGTACATGAAATTTTAGCTAAAAATGTGGAGAATTGAGCATACTAATAAAAGTCCCGCAACGCTAGCCATCATAATGCGAGAAATTCCCACACATTTTACAGTGCTGTCTGACGTTAATCTAACTAGATGTACCGCAGAGCGGTACAAAATATGACCGCCGCCCAGTCCAGCACATTTTTTCCACAAAAATAAATCACGCTGAAAGGCCTATATGATTCTAACTGTCTCACTAAATTGCATTATCCACACTCAATTCTCACTGATATCTGCTAGACAACAAGTACCAAAACATGATTAGTTCATAGATTTCACATGTAAAATTCATTTTATACAACCCCACCTCCATCTTGCCTGTTCATAATTCTGAGAAATTCTTGAATTGTGTGCATGTACATGTTTATGTTATGCGTGTGTGTGTGTGTGTGTGTGTGCATGCTTGTGTGTGTGCCTGCGTATGTGCCTGTGCATGCAAGCGTACATATGTCTACTGTGTGAGTATGTGTCATACGTATGATTACTGTGAATGTATGTGTGTGTGTGTGTGTGTGTATCTGTTTGTGCACATGTGTGCACATGAAATGGGTTAACATGACCCCTGGAGGCAAACATACGGAAAAAAATGGTCATCCTAGGCCCTACAGTTCTCAAGATATTCACAGAGAACTGTGTCTGCCCTACCCTTCTTTCGGGGGGTCCAGTCCAGCGGGGGGGGCTACAGATCAAAACGAAAAATGACGGTTCCATGCTATCCATGTGGGGGTACATGCCCACCAAGTTTCGTGTACCCCGGTCTTTCAGTGTCCCGGGAATCATTGACAGAAATTTGGGCATGCGAAAAAGAAAGAAAAAAAAAATCTGACTAAACCTATATGATCATAATAATGGAGCGGCCTGAAAGCGGACCAACTCTGACTTCAATTGAACCCCATGCAGAGACACACACACGCGCGCGCAGGACAACTTTGGGGGTGCCTCTCTTTCTTTGCTCTCTCTCTCTCTCTCAGCAGGATTTGTCACCGCTAAAGTCAAATTATTATAGCCTATTACGTGCTTCTACATCAACCGCTATCGACAGGAAAGGAAAACAAACGTTTAGCGATCACCGCAAACACAGAAGCATGACAGCCTATAATATAACGCGAGAGAACATGGATGTGTTCTCCATTTGAGGAACGTTAATCGATTGCGGGCGTGAACAGACAGCTACAGACACGGAGCGCATAGTAGGCCTACTTTCACTTTCTGTGCATATTCACGTGAAAGATAATTAGTAGCAAAACAGCGATCAAATATTACATGGCAGTGAGTTTTGTTTTCAAATGTTTTCATGCATGTCCAGATAACGGGTGAGGAATGTTTAGGGGACAGACTATCGTAAATCCTGAATTTATGGCTGGGCAAAGCACAGCACCTTTATTTGGACCATGGCTTGTAGCCTATTCGAGTCAGCTATAGGCCTTTATTTCTTGCGTTTTACTGTGAGACATAGGCCTATACTTTTCGTTTGGAGCAGCATACCGGTAGGCTATCAATGGCATTGGGTCACTATTAAGTTTCATGTATGAAAGAGTGTCGGGATGTCCATCCGCTTATTGCTCTAAAACTTAAACTGTTTACCATGTTGTTAGTCGCTTTGGTTAAAAATGCGTCAGCCAAATGTAATGTAATAATGTAATAATAATAATAATAATTTTTTTCATATATAAGTCGCACCTGACTATAAGTCGCAGGACCAGCCAAACTATGAAAAAATGTGCGACTTATAGTCCGGAAAATACGGTATCTATCTATCTAATTCGGTCCCAAACTAGAAGAGCACTCAGAGCACAGACCTCCACCAAGGCCTCACAGCTCTGGTCTACGCAAGTCAAACTCAGGAGCTCCACATCAGCAGGGATGTGCACAGGGCAGGGCTAAAGTTGCTCGATGCCGCTTTCAAAAAATAAACATAGTTTTCAGGGATAAGATTTTCCGTTGCTTCAACAAATATCCGTCAACTGATTTCCGTAGAGGACATGTTATCATTATAGATTCCCAAGGGGGAAATACGTCTTGTTGTAGCTTACAAAATATAAACTATCGCTTTTATTTTGAAACTTGTCTTTGCAGTTCTCCTGCCTCTGTCATTAACGCCATTCTCTTAGAAAGTGAAAGTAGGCCTAGCTTCTGATATGCCAGAGCGCAGATAGGTGCTATGATGTATCAGCATAAACACTGTACAATAATAATCAGATAAGATTTCACTTTAAATAAATCCGTTCAGTGCCGTCCCAAGCCTTTTGGGGGCCCTAAGCAGAATTTGATTTGGGGGCCCCCTCCCACAACGCAGAGTCACCTGTGCTTGGCGATAATTAACAACTTCACACTATAATGTCATATTATAAATTAATACAGTGAGGTTATGTATTAATACAGTGACTGATTATGAACTACTGTCCCCCTAGACACAGATGCATAAGGACTCGGTAGGCTCATTCAGTAATCCATCCTTGCTCACATGCCAAAAATGTTTTGGGGCTCCGCTCTAGACTTCTGGCCCCATGTGCTTGGTAAACCAATCTATTAGTTGTTATTTACACCAACCCTGTCACCTTTTAATCTTAGAGGGTACTAAAATCACAGATTTATTTGAAACATTCATATCAAAGTGAAGGACTAAGGGTGGTTTACTGAAGTTGAATTGACAAATAACAAAATACAACAGCATTTGTATTTGTTGTAAACAAGTACATCCGTTTAATGACTTGTTTTTCAACAGATTTGCAGAACAAATCTGCAAATGTGCATTAAATGAGCAATTTTCAACTACAAAATAGACAAACATTAAAAAAATAGATACTTATTCCTACTTCGTTCCTGGCTTTCAGGTATTTGCAACTCTGCAGTGGACGAACCTGCAATGGTTAAATAAATACATAAATAAATAAAACAAAAACTATGTTAAATGTGTCATGTCATATTAACAGGCTATGTAACCATTTGCCATCAAGAAAACCTCACCTTCTGTGTCATCAGCCATGGAGGCAGACACTTGATGAGGTAGAGTTAGGTAGTGGTAGAGATGTGCTCCAAAGTACTTCAACAGTGTCTCTGAAAAAAAAAAAATATTGCATACAGTAAGTGCATATTTGATCGAGCAGAATGAGTTTATTTTGCTATCATTACTTACACTCATCAACAAGCAATTCCACATGTAACAATTCTTAACATATTCTATTGGCAAATGAGGCATAATCAAAAGTATACTTAATTGCAGTATGGTGAACGCTTAACATGGTGATCTACTGCAGCCTAAATATTAGGGTAGCACCGCTACATCACTTGCCACTATCTTAATCAAATGTAAGTCTATTTTCATCACAGAAGTCTCCCCACCCAACATGGTATATTTTCTCAAACACTACCATCTCTCTCCAAAGATCTTAGAGCAGAGAGCACGTACTGTTCCATCTTTGCGTATGAAGCTGGAACGTTACCGATGCCCAGAGTCGCGCTAGTCAGTGGGTTGGGACTGGGAGCCTGGGCTTAGCCTGCTGTTGCTATCAGACTTACCACTATGTCACATATTATAGAACAGTAATAAACTATCAACACTTTCAGGTGCGAAATCAGAAACAATCCCTCTGTGGTAAATTTGCCTTCAGCTACGTTTTCATGTAGCTACTGTAATGTCCACTTCAGTCAGCTAGCTAACTTAATAATCATGCAAACATACCTGCTCGTTTTTCTCCTCCTCTGTCATTTTCTTCTTTCTGTTTTCGGCACCAGAGGGATACGTCCTTTTTGTGACCTTTCTTAACATTACCGTCTCTTCCGATTTTTGAACTTGATGCAGTGTCTGCCCGATTGTCTATGCACCCGAGGTGTCTAGTTTATGCGCGTGACTCAAAGGCTGGCAGACACAGTAGAGGTAGGCAGGCATATTGATCATGAAATCAGAATTTTCTTGTTTTGAATTATTAATTGTTTCATTTATTCATTCATTGATGTCACTTGTTTACGTTATTTATTATGTAAAAAAAAAGAAAGAAACTCGATTGGGGGCCCCCTGGTGGCCAGGGGGCCCCAAGCAGCCGCTTAGTTCGCTTATGCCTTGGGCCGGCCCTGAATCCGTTTGATATGCCATTAATACGGAGCCCTAGAGGGGTCATGGCAAAATGTTTTGCATGTTGAGAGAATGTGCGCTCTAAATTGTGCTCTCGTTTAACTAAATTGTGCTCTCGTTTAACTATATTGTTCACTCAATTTACTAAATCGTACGCTCGTTTTACTAAATTGTGCGCTCGGTTTACTAAATCGTGTGCACAATTTACTATATTGTGCTCTCGTTTTACTATAGTGTGAGCTCATTTTACTAAATTGAGCTCTCATTTTAAGCATAGTAAAACGAGGGCACAATTTATTAAACGAGTGCACTATTTACTAAAACGAGCGCATGATTTACTAAAACGGGAGCACAATTTGTGAACATGGTTATAGAACATTGTGTGCACGATCTACTTAAACGTGGCCACAATTTGTAAACGTGCACTCAATATTGTCTTGACACATGTAGCCTAAACATGAGCACGTTATAGTATATTCGAGATCTCGATCTACTAAAACGCACCCACGAATAATTAAAACGTGAGTTCGAAGAAATTAAATTGTGTGCACAAAAACATAGTGTGGTGTCAAGGGGTATCCCCGGGAATGACGTCGGGAGGTGTGTCGCTTGTAGTGACGTATAGCCCCGTTAGGTAGGCTGTAGGTGGGAGAGCAGATGATTGTGTGTGTTTACACAGGCCCCTTGCCATCATCGTCCAGCTGAATGTTTTCCGAAGTTTTGAGTGTTTGTTGAGGTCCAAGTGCATGCAGAGCTGTGGTGTTTATCACGAACGGTGTGAGCTGGGCTACATAGCCTGAGAAGCTGAGCATCGTGAACGCCACTGTTTATGTCTCCCATTTCATAGTCCGTATCAAAGCTTACCTCGTTGTGTGCATCATTGGTGTGCGGGTGGGTTATATGGTGAGGCCCATCGGGCGCTAGAGGGAACCTTATTGTATTGGGTGGGTATTAGGCTACTACTAATACGCAGTAGCCTATTTGTACCAACAGTAGGTCTACGTGTTTTAATTGTTTGGGAGCTTGTCATTGGGACATTTCAGTCGTAATTTGACATTGGTGTGGACACGTCCTTCGGTCCCCACGCAAATCTACGCCCCTGCTGACTAGTAAGCCTGTTTGAGTTGTGATTCACTCGGATCTTTCACCCGTATCTTTAAATTAACCCATTAGTCGCGAGTCTCTAGTATCATTAACTCGGATCAGTTGAGTCCTACTACAATTCAATCTAAAACGATAAACAGCGCCACACACAAACCTCTTGCAACATTAGCTAGCCTCCTAGCCCTAGCCATCGTAGCTGCCAAAAATTTAACAATTTCGTAGGCAACCACAACTCCACAAATCAACTCAAGCGACTGAGTGAACAGGCAGTCCGAGATAACTGGTTAACTTCCCGCAGAGCCGGAAACATTGCAGACTCACAGACCATGGGACTCAGATTGGAGCGGCTGAGTAGCAATCCGGGTTAGTCGGATCAGCCGGCCGGTTAGGCTACGTTGAGTACGAGTCAGTCGAATCAGCCGGCTACATTGTCATGAGTGGATCTGCGAGAGCGAGTAGATCCTCCTCGAGGTGAAAAGCAATTCCACAACAAAAGCCATTTCTTTCACTTCTGAAATAACATTCAATGTTCTGCATGTAGCCTAGACATACTTAGATTTGGTGTATAGATGTAGCATATTAAAATGCAATTAGGTCGTGCAGACAGTCCGAACTGCACGCTCATGGAGCTGCTTGAGTATCTACCCGGGTCAGTTGAATCAGCCTGGCAGGCCGGTTACGTTGTTATGAGTGCGAGTCAGCCGAATCAGCCGGCTACGTTGTCATGAGTGGATCTTTAGAGCAGCGAGTAACTCCTCGTCAAGGTGAAAAACAAATACACAACAAAAGCCATGCTTTCACTTCTGAAAAAAACATATGTTCTGCACGCATAGCCTACTTAGGTCGCAAAGACAGTCCGAAACATTGCAAGCTCTGTATGGAGTTGCTTGAGTAGGCTAGCCTACCTGAGTCAGTCGGATCAGCGGGGCGGGCCGGTTACGTTATGTTGTTATGAGTGCGAGTCAGCCGAATCAGCCGGCTACGTTGTCGTGAGTGGATCTTTAGAGCAGCGAGTAACTCCTCGTCAAGGTGAAAAACAAATCCACAACAAAAGCCATGCTTTCACTTCTGAAATAACATATGTTCTGCACGCATAGCCTACTTTAAAATGCAATTAGGTTGCAAAGACAGTCCGAAACATTGCAAGCTCTGTATGGAGTTGCTTGAGTAGGCTAGCCTACCTGAGTCAGTCGGATCAGCGGGGCGGGCCGGTTACGTTACGTTGTTATGAGTGCGAGTCAGCCGAATCAGCCGGCTACATTGTCACGAGTGGATCTTTAGAGGAGCGAGTAGACTAACTCCTTGTCAAGGTGAAAAGCAAATCCACAACAAAAGCCATATGCTTTCACTTCTGAAATAACATAATGTTCTGCACGCATAGCCTACTTTAAAATGCAATTAGGTCGCGAAGACAGTCCGAAACATTGCAAGCTCTGTATGGAGTTGCTTGAGTAGGCTAGCCTACCTGAGTCAGTCGGATCAGCGGGGCGGGCCGGTTACGTTACGTTGTTATGAGTGCGAGTCAGCCGAATCAGCCGGCTACATTGTCATGAGTGGATCTTTAGAGGAGCGAGTAGCCTAATTTCTACTCGTGTCAAGGTGATAATAATAATAGGCCTAATGAGAATAATAATAGTAGTAGTAGTAGTAGTAGTAGTAGTAGTAATAATAATAATAACAATAATAATAATTTATTCACTGCAGGGCATTTCTACGTTCCTGTTTCTATGTCTACATTGAAAGTCAATTGCTTAGGCTAGGTTAAGACAATGAATAAACAGTCTGGCTCAAACTGCTTTCTTTCCCGTGAGTGGGTGGAGGTTTTGATGCTATTATATTAGGCTATTTTATTTTATATTATATTATATTAGGCTACCTAACAGTATAGCTATGATTAATAATAATATTAGTTGCCTAGTATTAGCAGCCTATAATACTTATTAGAATATATTCCTAGTAGCCTACTATTAGTATATAGTAGTGGTAATAAACATTGTGTAGCAGAGTAGCATTAGACCTAGGCAAACTTTTCTTTTCAAAACAACAACAAATAATTAATTATTATAATATAGGCTACCCTCTCTGTCAATAAGATCAACGTTTCTGAACATGAGCACCAAAAAGATGAACAATGTGTGGATGCACTTTGACCAGAAGAGCAAAACTCTAAAGGCTAAATGCAAGTATACTGCAAAAACCTGGTTTCAAATCATGGAGGATCCACATCCAACATGAGAAGGCACTTAACGAAATGAAGCACCCCACTGCACTGCTTGAACGTAGGACTGAATTTCTTTGCGATTTAGCAATACTGACTCAAGTGACTCAAGTGACTCATTCAACCCGGATCAGTTTAGTGAGTGACTCAGAATAACCCGGATCCTTAAAAGGAATCGAGTTTGACAGGCCTACTGACTAGGCTATTTTAATCCGGTCCGCGGCACCTTCACGGAACATGCTGCTTTAGACATGAGGCAGACCGACATAAAGTGTGGCCGCCCATTCTTCTCTAGGAACTACTCGCGAAGTAGCCTCACAGACATCACATGAAATAACTTTTTCTCATCTTTTATAAGGTGCTATAGCCGCTATTTGCTGCGATAAACGGTTTGCGAGAAAAATAAATTAACTTTCAAGAAATAATCATATTAGGCTACTATAGCTCTGCGCTCATTTCAATTCCTATAGGAGGAATATCTCACAAAGTTTTCGTTCCACACATGACAAACCGTAAACCAGAATAAACAGCAGACTTTACCGAACACAAAGGTGTAATGCAATCCCCTGTACAATAAGCCGTTCCAGAGTAATCCGGTTTTGAAATGGTAGCAATTTTGGGCTTTAAGTGTCTTAAAACTGAGCTGTGCTTAAATACCTACATATGTGTAAATATTAAAATCAGAGGATATATAGCTCATGGCTAAGAGTTTGTCGATGTAGCCATAATGATTTGTTTTCACAAAATGCTAAGCATGCATGTATTTAAGTGTCTTAAAAAGTGTGCTTATATTGGTCAATGCATAATAACAGGCCAAATAGAAAATAAATGTTAAATGTTAAATATACTGTAGCCTAAACATAATATTAAAATCAGATGATGTAGGATAGTATAGAATTAGATAAAGTTGGATGGCTCCAGAACTCACACCAGTGGATTGGGTCTTAAAGGAGCCACACCACTTTTATGACACTATAGCTGTTCTGTTGACCTTTAGATTTGTTGCTACTGGGCATGAAGGGCAGGCCAATTATGAGTTCTGTCCAACATTGATGGTAGGTTTAGAAGAAAAGTCACCACATTTTAATCATATTGCAATACCAATAACCGTGATCATTTTGGTCATGATTTTTCATCAAATGTTCATACTGTATCTCTAGTGGCTGGTAGACTTTGGAATCCACCAGCCACAATGGTAGGTGGAAAAAAATATTTTAGGCTATTTCCATCCCTGATACATACGTACACTCATACACACATTCATAAGTCTCAATCTGTCAATTTCTTTCCACAAAACTCGCCAGAAGTCATCATTTCAGGGGTTATTTTTAATTTTTTTCTACTGAGCTACTACCTTTTTCAGGTGGGCAGGGGGGCCCTTTTCATGTCTGTGCCCAGGGGCCCAGTGGCTCATAATCCTTCCATGCCACGGGGTTAAAACACTGGTCTTGTTTTCAAGTGCAATCAATAATTGTACATTTTGAAGAAACTTAAATCATGGATTATACTGTACATAGCAAAAAAGTCTGGGGACAGACATTTTTAAAATTAGGTTTAGGGAAAAATTTAACGCACACGCACAATGACTTCACAAAATCTCACTCCAGCCAAACACCCAAAGTTGGCAACCCTGCCCGAGTAGCTTTTGTAGCCTAGTAGAATTTCCCCATTATGGGTCTCCATAGCTGGCGGTTGACACCACAGGTGCCCCTGCTACAAAGAGTAGAAGTCCACTATAAACCATGACCACCTAAAGTCTTTAATTAGCTGCCTACAGTTATCATCACATTACCAATATGAACTACAGACAGCTGTAGGCCTAGTCCATGTCAAGGTAACACGAAGTTGCCACCACAGCACAGTGAGCGGTGAGAAAATGTCGGGAATTACTAAATGTGAGCACGAAATACATATTTTCGAGAGCTCAATTTGTTCTTCAATTGTTGTTTAGACACGGCTACAATCACGTAAGATATCCAAAGTGCATAATACTCCATTGTACTTCATTCACCGAGTATCGCCAATATGGCCGCGCGTGCTGGGTTACCATAGTTACCGGCCAGAACGTGACGTCCGTGCGAACCCCTAATGGAAGAAATTTCAGTAGGCATGTCAATACTTTTTCATTTCACTTTATTACACATCCCAGATAGCTAAGGCAGCCATGTTCATGCTTCCAGTGTGTAGCGCTGTAGCAGCAGCAACTCTAGCTAGGTAAAACCAATTGTTTCAGTTTTGTTCATACCGACAGTACTCGGTGACGTTGACAAATGGAGATCTATGTGAAAAATCACCGGAGTTCTCCTTTAAGTTTGAGCAGAAGTTGATTTTTAGTTAGTTGCACTCATCCTTGGTCGCTTTGCAGTGAACAGTAATCCAGCACACAAGCAGCTGAGGCAGGCAGGCCAATGTTGAGTTATAGAGAGTTTTTTTATATTTGGAAACGGGCAGAAGGTTCAGCAGATAAAAGGGCGACGAACTGGGGGGGGGGGGGGGGGGGGAGTGAGAAGTATAGGGCCCCAATGGTGGAGAGGGCCCTTGAAAAGTGGAATACGGGGGGCACAATATTTTCACCAGACATTAGTAATATCTCAGGTAATCCACACATAAAAAATCCAAACAAGTCCATAAGTAGAGTCATGTGTAATGAAGTGGAATAACACAGGGAAAAAGTATTAAACACGCTAAGAAAAAGCACTATAAAGGCAAGGAAAGGGAAGGAACGAGCTGGAATCTGTAAGTAGTTAAGTAGTTATCCTTTCTATCTGTGCAAATGAATATAAGCTTGGTTAGTAGCCTACATAATGATGGGCTATAAAAATGTTTTTCATTACCAAGGTGTCACACAAGAAACATTTCATGATGGATATAAGCAAAAAGCAACCTTTGCAACCTTATTGTTGCAAAACATATCAATGAAACTGGTTACAGATGCATTTCAAAACTTCAGAATCTTCCAGTAAGCAGCATGGGAGCCATTATCTGCAAATGGAGGGAACAGCACTGCATCATCAACCGGCCATGCACAGGATCTCCTCGCAATATTTCTGACCAGGGAGTCAGAAGGACAGTCAATTCCAAGAGCTAAGGACTACTCGGAGAAAGCTCCAGAAAGAATTGAAGGCAGCCAATTCAACTAGAAAATGCAATTCCAGGGAATTACCATTGCATGTAAATGCAAAAAAGCTGCTGTGTATAACATTATATTACTTACAGTATGATTATTCAGATTACATAGTCTTACCGTATTCTTGAAAACCACTTACTTGGTTAGATGTTAGCTTAGAGTATATGACAAGTCAGTAAAAATAAATTGTCAATTCAATATTGATCAACATTCTTTGTTTTAATACAGCAGAATGATACTCATAATACACTAATGAACACTTACCAATGTAAGCTTTAAGTAAAAATCACAGTTGTGTATATATAAATACAGAACTTGATAATGCCAATCATATTATCCTAAGACAGATCTATTTATCAGGGGTAAAACTGAACTGGCAGCAACAGCTAGAGGCCTCAGTTAATGGTATTAGGTCAAATTTGATGGTGATATATACACTGAAGAATAAAAGTCAGCCCTTCAGATGATCAGTTTTAGACAGAACTTAGGTTAGAATCTTGTTTTTCACACAGCACAGCTCAGGTCTAAAAAGAGAGATCTAACAGCACAGCTATGTTTTACAGTTGTTACAGCACAGGTATGATTCAGAGGTATGAATGATTCACAAGTATACAAGTTACAATGTCTCAGTAGATCTCGGATAAGTTTCAGTATGGTTAAATGGTATGTGCACAGATATGTTGAGATATGGTCACATGTTTGTAAGAATGTATGTTAGTAGGTATGTTGCTAGCAACATTGTCAGAGATGTACAGTATGGTTGACAGGTGTGCACACAGACAGGCACACACGTAATGTCATACACGGTCATCACCAATGGTCTGGTCTGGAACCTAAAAGACAAAAGCAAACAAGTTTAACAGTTATACCAAAACAATACAAGGAATGTCTGCAATTGTACAACTGTTCAATACAACTCATTTATTTAAGTGAAGTTGTTACATTACATTAGGCTGACACATTTTTAACCTAACGACTAACATCGTAAACAGTTTAAGCTTTAAACAATTCTCTCAACAATTCTAGGACAATAAAAATAGGTAGAATATAATCCAATTGTTGTACCATCAAGCTACTGGTAGTTAAGCTTAAATACTAGCCTATAGTATTAAATTGCAAACAAAGCAGAATTCTGTGTTTTATTGTTTTCAGTTTAAGGATAGTTGATAGCTAATCATATTTTTTTACATATAAAACGTTAACAGCTTAGAAAACTTTGCAGGCAATGGGTTTGTTGTTGCTGTTGATAATCATATGAGTAAGGACGGATCATTCTGATACTAAGTATCTTGATAACTAACTGCTATAACTTGAACAGCTTGCTAGGTCTGTCAGCCACATTTTTTCCTACAGATTACAATGTACTGGTCTAATTTATAGACCAGAAATGAGTAGGCCAAGTAAACATTGTAGCCTATGTTGACAACACAAACATTATAGCTCAACTTATGTAGTGTTTTAACAAGACTTTAGTCGTATGGTCCATTTCCTAACAGTAGCCTATTCATGGCTTTCATAAGGTCCCTTTCCACAGGAGTATTAATAAAGCACCAATGCATTCATAATCTAGGTGCTTGATTGTATACACCTGTGGAAAGGGACCTGATGAAACCCATCAATAGACGAACTATAGCATACCGTGATAGTGTTTACTTAGGCTACGTAAGAATCAGGAGCGTAGAATGAAAACGTAGCCTGGCCTATTTGATACACAAACAAGCGGTGTACAACGTTAAACATTTGTTAAAATAAAAACAGGAGCATATTTGCTAGCTTTAACTAAAATGTGAACGGTAGAAGCTATAACGTTATGACCATCAACAAGTAGCTAACGTTATTCATGCCATGAATGAAACCCATGATGGGTTTCATCAGGTCCCTTCACACAGTAGGCTAGCCTAGCTACAATCAAGCACCATGCAGTCTGCATTCATAAGCTATTCTAGGTGCTTGATTCTGCCGAAAGTGACCTGATAGAACCAGAGCCTAGTATCTATATGCCTAACGTTACTTCTCTGGTTTACGTTAACGTTGTAGTTAAAACGCTGATGGTTAGTAGGCCTATGAACTAATGCACGAATTAGTGCATTACGTTTGATTGTCGTTCGCTATCGAAACCTACAGCTAATCGGTCACTGTAAAGTTGACGACATATTAACGTTGATTAACAGTGGGTTTCTTTACATAATACATATCAACGTAGCAAGGTGCTAACGTCAACTATTTCACTAACGTTATAACGTTAGTTTAGTTATTTGTGACCCATCGCTAACGTTACATAATGTTTGACGACATAAATGACTCAAATACCAAAAAACCGGAACACTTACCTTGTCTCTAATTAGAGAAATGTGCCTCTGAAGGTTTACGAGCAAATAAAGTGACCACGGCAGGCGAAGACGTCCAGAAGATTCACAGCTCCAGCGGTAGCTTGCGTTCAGCTGTTAATTGTTTTCAGCTGCAGATCACGTCATAATGCTTAAAGTTGCCGCCATGGAGGTCAATGTTAAGTCAATGGGAATTTATTGCTCTTTTATCGTAAATATCTCAAAAAGTATAAAGTTTACAAATGTAAAAATGACATTGTACAATTGTCCGTTACAAGACCTTTGTAGGAGTGTTTGAATGACGTCAAACGGTTCAGTGGTTTTAGTGTCATTAAACGTCAAATTTGGTCGGAAGAAGAATAATAAAAACAGACTAGAAAAGCATTTCCTGAAGGAAATACAGTGCATGAAAATGCAAAAAATATGATGTAAAATATCATACAGAGTAAAAACTAACTATATTGGTTGCTAGGTAGATGAGGTTTAATATAGTTGGAGTGACTGAACAGTTAAATAGGTGGATAGTTTATATGGTTAAATGATTTGCTTGGTAGATAAGGTTTAATATAGTTGGAATGATTGAACGGTTAAATAGGTGGATAATACTTAACTTAGTTAACTTAGCTAATGTTTTCATTTTTAGTAGTTATGCTAACTAGCATGTTAGCAATGCTAACTATGTTAACCATGTGACTTAGCTAACCTAGCTAATCATTTTTAGCAGTTTTGCTAACTAGCATGCTAGCATGCTAACTATGCTAACCATGTGACTTAGCTAACTTAGCTAATCATTTTTAGCAGTTTTGCAAAAAATGCTAACTAGCATGCTAACATGCTAGCATGTTAGCTATGCTAACCATGTGACTTAGCTAACTTAGCTAATCATTTTTAGCAGTTTTGCAAAAAATGCTAACTAACATGCTAACATGCTAGCATGTTAGCTATGCTAACCATGTGACTTAGCTAACTTAGCTAATCATTTTTAGCAGTTTTCTTAAAAATGCTAACTAGCATGCTAACATGTTAGCATGCTAACTATGCTAACCACGTTACTTAGCTAACTTAGCCAATCATTTTTAGCAGTTTTGTTAAAAATGCTAACTAGCATGCTAACATGCTAGCATGCTAACTATGCTAACCATGTGACTTAGCTAACTTAGCTAATCATTTTTAGCAGTTTTGCTAAAAATGCTAACTAGCATGCTAACATGCTAGCTATGCTAACCAAGTTACTTAGCTAACTTAGCTAACTAGCTACAGTGGGTAGGAGTCATAGTTGATGACAAGTAACAGTTACAATGGCTGAACAGTTAAAAAGTTCAGTAGTTTAAAGGGTAAAATTGTTGAACAGTGAAATATTATAGTGAGGACTTTTATTTTGAAACAGTTTTTGGCAGAGGAAGCAGTTGAACAGGATGTGTAGTCTTAATAGGGCCAGTTTGTATGCTTAAAGCCTGAGAATGGCAGTTGGGCCAGCTGGCCTGGCCACCTGCCACAAGATTCTAATTGCGATGATGTCATAAAGGGCAATGTTAAGTCAATGGGGATTTTTTAAAAGTTAATAATTAATAGTTTAAAAAGTATAAAAGTTACAAAGTTGAAAAATACATAGCCCCTATGACACAAGTAAGACCTACGTAACAAAGTTTGAATGAAGTTTCTACGTTAAACGGTTGAAGCTGCATTAAACGCGTTAGAAGAAGAAGTATAACTAGAAAAGCATTTCCTGAAGGAAATACAGTGCATGAAAATGCAAAAAATATGATGTAAAATATCATACAGAGTAAAAACAAACTATATTGGTTGCTAAGTAGATGAGGTTTAATATAGTTGGAATGACTGAACAGTTCAATAGGTGGATAGTTTAAATGGTTAAATTATTTAGGTAGATAGTTGACGATAACTGACAGTTGGAATGGCTCTAATGTTTGCTAGTAGTTATGCTAACTATGTTAACAAAGATAATAATGTTAACCAAGTTACTATGCTAACTAGCATGCTAATATGCTAGCATGCTAACTATGTTAATCATGTTACTTAGCTAACTTAGCTAATCATTTTTAGCAGTTTTGCTAAAAATGCTAACTAGCATGCTAACATGCTAGTATGCTAACTATGCTAACCATGTGACTTAGCTAACTTAGCTAATCATTTTTAGCAGTTTTGCTAAAAATGCTAACTAGCATGCTAACATGCTAGTATGCTAACTATGCTAACCATGTGACTTAGCTAACTTAGCTAATCATTTTTAGCAGTTTTGCAAAAAATGCTAACTAGCATGCTAACATGCTAGCATGTTAACTATGCTAACCATGTGACTTAGCTAACTTAGCTAATCATTTTTAGCAGTTTTGCAAAAAATGCTAACTAGCATGCTAACATGCTAGCATGCTAACTATGCTAACCATGTGACTTAGCTAACTTAGCTAATCATTTTTAGCAGTTTTGCAAAAAATGCTAACTAGCATGATAGCATGCTAACATGCTAGCATGCTAACTATGCTAACCATGTGACTTAGCTAACTTAGCTTATCATTTTTAGCAGTTTTACAAAAAATGCTAACTAGCATGCTAACATGCTAGCATGCTAACTATGCTAACCATGTGACTTAGCTAACTTAGCTAATCATTTTTAGCAGTTTTGCAAAAAATGCTAACTAGCATGCTAACATGCTAGCATGCTAACATGCTAGCATGCTAACTATGTTAACCATGCTAACTAGCTACAGTGGGTAGGAGTCATAGTTGATGACAAGTAACAGTTACAATGGCTGAACAGTTAAAAAGTTCAGTAGTTTAAAGGGTTAAATTGTTTAACAGTGAAATATTGTAGTGAGGACTTTTATTTTGAAACAGTTTCTGGCAGAGGAAGCAGTTGAACAGGATGTGTAGTCTTAATAGGGCCAGTTTGTATGCTTAAAGCCTGAGAATGGCAGTTGAAACAGGTGGCCCGAACACCTGCCATAGGATTCTAATTGCTTAACGGCCGTATTGTGATGTCATAATCATAATGTTAAGTCAATGGGGAAATTTTGATTAGTTTTTAATTAATAGTTTAAAAAGTATAAAAGTTACGAAGCTGAAAAATACATAGCACCCATGTCCTAAGTAAGACCTACGTAACATAGTTTGAATGAAGTTTCTACGTTAAACGGTTGAAGCTGCATTAAGTGCGTTAGAAGAAGAATAAGAACTAGAAAAGCATTTCCTGAAGGAAATACAGTGCATGAAAATGCAAAAAATATGATGTAAAATATCATACAGAGTAAAAACAAACTATATTGGTTGCTAGGTAGATGAGGTTTAATATATAGTTGGAGTGACTGAACAGTTAAATAGGTGGATAGTTTATATGGTTAAATGATTTGCTTGGTAGATAAGGTTTAATATAGTTGGAATGATTGAACGGTTAAATAGGTGGATAATACTTAACTTAGTGAACTTAACTAATGTTTTAATTTTTAGTAGTTATGCTAACTAGCATGTTAGCAATGCTAACATGCTAACTATGTTAACCATGTTACTTAGCTAACTTAGCTAATCATTTTTAACAGTTTTGCTAAAAATGCTAACTAGCATGTTAGCATGCTAACTATGCTAACCATGTGACTTAGCTAACTTAGCTAATTGTTTTTAGCAGTTTTGCTAAAAATACTAACTAGCATATTAACATGCTAGCATGCTAACTATGCTAACCATGTGACTTAGCTAACTTAGCTAATCATTTTTAGCAGTTTTGTTAAAAATGCTAACTAGCATGCTAACTAGCATGCTAACATGCTAGCATGCTAACTATGCTAACCATGTGACTTAGCTAACTTAGCTAATCATTTTTAGCAGTTTTGTTAAAAATGCTAACTAGCATGCTAACTAGCATGCTAACATGCTAACATTCTAACTATGCTAACCAAGTTACTTAGCTAACTTAGCTTACTAGCTACAGTGGGTAGGAGTCATAGTTGATGACAAGTAACAGTTACAATGGCTGAACAGTTAAAAAGTTCAGTAGTTTAAAGGCTTAAATTGTTTAGCAGTGAAATATTGTATAAAAGTTACAAAGATGAAAAATACATAGCACTCTTATCCCAAGTAAGACCTACGTAACAAAGTTTGAATGAAGTTTCTACGTTAAACGGTTGAAGCTGCATTAAATGCGTTAGAAGAAGAAGAAGAATAAGAAGAAGCCTAGGAAGAACAGTACAGTGCATTTTCATGCACTGTAATAAGAAGAAGCCTAGGAAGAACAGTACAGTGCATTTTCATGCACTGTAATAAGAATAAGAACTAGAAAAGCATTTCCTGAAGGAAATACAGTGCATGAAAATGCAAAAATATGATGAGTTCATATGGTTAAATTATTTGCTTGGTAGATAGGGTTTAATATAGTTGGAATGACTGAACAGTTAAATAGGTTAATAATTGAAATGGTTAAATTATTTAGGCAGATAGTTGACGATAACTAACAGTTAGAATAGCTCCAATGTTTGCTAGTAGTTATGCTAACTATGTTAATAAAGATAATAATGTTAACCAAGTTACTATGTTAACTAGCATGCTAACAATGTTAAAATGTTAACTATGCTAACCATATGACTTAGCTAACCTAGCTAATCATTTTTATTAGTTATGATAACTATGCTAATTAGCATGCTAACTATGCTAACCATGTGACTTAGCTAACTTAGCTAATCATTTTTAGCAGTTTTGCTAAAAATGCTAACTAGCATGCTAACTAGCATGCTAACATGCTAACTATGCTAACAATGTGACTTAGCTAACTTAGCTAATCATTTTTAGTAGTTTTGCTAAATATGCTAACTAGCATGCTAACATGTTAGCATGCTAACTATGCTAACCATGTGACTTAGCTAACTTAGCTAATCATTTTTAGCAGTTTTGCTAAAAATGCTAACTAGCATGGTAGCATGCTAACTATGCTAACCAAGTTACTTAGCTAACTTAGCTAACTAGCTACAGTGGGTAGGAGTCATAGTTGATGACAAGTAACAGTTACAATGGCTGAACAGTTAAAAAGTTCAGTAGTTTAAAGGGTTAAATTGTTTAACAGTGAAATATTGTAGTGAGGACTTTTATTTTGAAACAGTTTTTGGCAGAGGAAGCAGTTGAACAGGATGTGTAGTCTTAATAGGGCCAGTTTGTATGCTTAAAGCCTGAGACTGGCAGTTGAAACAGGTGGCCCGAACACCTGCCATAGGATTCTAATTGCTTAACGGCCGTATTGTGATGTCATAATCATAATGTTAAGTCAATGGGGAAATTTTGATTCGTTTTTAATTAATAGTTTAAAAAGTATAAAAGTTACAAAGCTGAAAAATACAAAGCACCCATGTCCTAAGTAAGACCTACGTAACATAGTTTGAATGAAGTTTCTACGTTAAACGGTTGAAGCTGCATTAAGTGTGTTAGAAGAAGAATAAGAATAAGAAGAATAAGAAGCCTAGGAAGAACAGTACAGTGCATTTTCAAATGCAAAAATATGATGAGTTCATATGGTTAAATTATTTGCTTGGTAGATAAGGTTTACTATAGTTGGAATGACTGAACAGTTAAATAGGTTGATAATTGAAATGGTTAAATTATTTAGGCAGATAGTTGACGATAACTAACAGTTGGAATGGCTTCAATGTTTGCTAGTAGTTATGCTAACTATGTTAACAAAGATAATAATGTTAACCAAGTAACCATGCTAACTAGCATGCCAACAATGTTAAAATGTTAACTATGCTAACCATATTACTTAGTTAACCTAGCTAATCATTGTTATTAGTTATGATAACTATGCTAATTAGCATGCTAACATGCTAATTATGTTAACCATGTGACTTAGCTAACTTCGCTAAACATTTTTAATAGTTATGCTAACTATGCTAACATGCTAGCATGCTAACTATGCTAACCATGTGACTTAGCTAACTTAGCTAATCATTTTTAGCAGTTTTGCTAAAAATGCTAACTAACATGCTAACATGTTAGCATGCTAACTATGCTAACCATGTGACTTAGCTAACTTAGCTAATCATTTTTAGCAGTTTTGTCAAAAATGCTAACTAGCATGCTAACATGTTAGCATGCTAACATGCTAGCATGCTAACTATGTTAACCATGCTAACTAGCTACAGTAGGTAGGAGTCATAGTTGATGACAAGTAACAGTTACAATGGCTGAACAGTTAAAAAGTTCAGTAGTTTAAAGGGTCAAATTGTTAAACAGTGAAATATTGTAGTGAGGACTTTTATTTTGAAACAGTTTTTGGCAGAGGAAGCAGTTGAACAGGATGTGTAGTCTTAATAGGGCCAGTTTGTATGCTTAAAGCCTGAGACTGGCAGTTGATGCAGCTGGCCCGAACACCTGCCATAGGATTCTAATTGCTTAACGGCCGTATTGTGATGTCATAATCATAATGTTAAGTCAATGGGGAAATTTTGAGTAGTTTTTAATTAATAGTTTAAAAAGTATAAAAGTTACAAAGATGAAAAATACAAAGCCCACATGTCCTAAGTAAGACCTACGCAACGCAGTTTGAATGAAGTTTCTACGTTAAACGGTTGAAGCTGCATTAACTGCGTTAGAAGAAGAAAAATAATAAGAACTAGAAAAGCATTTCCTGAAGGAAATACAGTGCATGAAAATGCAAAAAATATGATGTAAAATATCATACAGAGTAAAAACAAACTATATTGGTTACTAGGTAGATGAGGTTTAATATAGTTGGAGTGACTGAACAGTTAAATAGGTGGATAGTTTATATGGTTAAATGATTTGCTTGGTAGATAAGGTTTAATATAGTTGGAATGATTGAACGGTTAAATAGGTGGATAATACTTGACTTAGTTAACTTAGCTAATGTTTTAATTTTTAGTAGTTATGCTAACTAGCATGTTAGCAATGCTAACATGCTAACTATATTAACCATGTGACTTAGCTAACCTAACTAATCATTTTTAGCAATTTTGCTAAAAATGTTAACTAGCATGTTAACATGCTAGCATGCTAACTATGTTAACCACGTGACTTAGCTAACTTAGCTAATCATTTTTAGCAGTTTTGCTAAAAATGCTAACTAGCATGCTAACATGCTAGCATGCTAACTATGCTAACCACATCACTTACCTAACTTAGCTAATCATTTTTAGCAGTTTTGCTAAAAATGCTAACTAGCATGCTAACATGCTAGCATGCTAACTATGCTAACTATGCTAACCATGCTAACTAGCTACAGTGGGTAGGAGTCATAGTTGATGACAAGTAACAGTTACAATGGCTGAACAGTTAAAAAGTTCAGTAGTTTAAAGGGTTAAATTGTTTAACAGTGAAATATTGTAGTGAGGACTTTTATTTTGAAACAGTTTTTGGCAGAGGAAGCAGTTGAACAGGATGTGTAGTCTTAATAGGGCCAGTTTGTATGCTTAAAGCCTGAGACTGGCAGTTGATCCAGGTGGCCCGAACACCTGCCGTAGGATTCTAATTGCTTAACGGCCGTATTGTGATGTCATAATCTAATGTTAAGTCAATGGGGAAATTTTGATTAGTTTTTAATTAATAGTTTAAAAAGTATAAAAGTTACAAAGTTGAAAAATACAAAGCTCACATGTCCTAAGTAAGACCTACGTAACATAGTTTGAATGAAGTTTCTACGTTAAACGGTTGAAGCTCCATTAGCTGCGTTAGAAGAAGAATAATAATAATAATAATAAAATGCCTTGGAAGAACAGTACAGTGCATTTTCATGCACTGTAACTAGAAAAGCATTTCCTGAAGGAAATACAGTGCATGAAAATGCAAAAAATATGATGTAAAATATCATACAGCTTAAAAACAAACTATATTGGTTGCTAGGTAGATGAGGTTTAATATACTTGGAGTGACTGAACAGTTAAATAGGTGGATAGTTTATATGGTTAAATGATTTGCTTGGTAGATAAGGTTTAATATAGTTGGAATGATTGAACGGTTAAATAGGTGGATAATACTTAACTTAGTTAACTTAGCTAATGTTTTCATTTTTAGCAGTTTTGCTAACTAGCATACTAACATGCTAGCATGCTAACCATTTTACTTAGCTAACTTAGCTAATCATTTTTAATAGTTTTGCTAAAAATGCTAACTAGCATGCTAACATGCTAGCATGCTAACTATGCTAACCACGTGACTTAGCTAACTTAGCTAATCGTTTTTAGCAGTTTTGCTAAAAATGCTAATTAGCATGTTAACATGCTAGCATGCTAACCATGTGACTTAGCTAACTTAGCTAATCATTTTTAGCAGTTTTGCAAAAAATGCTAACTAGCATGCTAACATGCTAACTATGCTAACCATGTGACTTAGCTAACTTAGCTAATCATTTTTAGCAGTTTTGCAAAAAATGCTAACTAGCATGCTAACATGCTAGCATGCTAAATATGCTAACCATGTGACTTAGCTAACTTAGCTAATCATTTTTAGCAGTTTTGTAAAAAATGTGAACTAGCATGCTAACATGCTAGCATGCTAACTATGCTAACCATGTGACTTAGCTAACTGAGCTAATCATTTTTAGCAGTTTTGTAAAAAATGCTAACTAGCATGCTAACATGCTAGCATGCTAACTATGCTAACCATGTGACTTAGCTAACTTAGCTAATCATTTTTAGCAGTTTTGCTAAAAATGCTAACTAGCATGCTAACATGTTAGCATGCTAACTATGCTAACCATGTGACTTAGCTAACTTAGCTAATCATTTTTAGCAGTTTTGCTAAAAATGCTAACTAGCATGCTAACATGCTAGCATGCTAACTATGCTAACCAAGTTACTTAGCTAACTTAGCTAACTAGCTACAGTGGGTAGGAGTCATAGTTGATGACAAGTAACAGTGACAATGGCTGAACAGTTAAAAAGTTCAGTAGTTTAAAGGGTTAAATTGTTTAACAGTGAAATATTGTAGTGAGGACTTTTATTTTGAAACAGTTTTTGGCAGAGGAAGCAGTTGAACAGGATGTGTAGTCTTAATAGGGCCAGTTTGTATGCTTAAAGCCTGAGACTGGCAGTTGAAACAGGTGGCCCGAACACCTGCCATAGGATTCTAATTGCTTAACGGCCGTATTATGATGTCATAATCATAATGTTAAGTCAATGGGGAAATTTTGATTAGTTTTTAATTAATAGTTTAAAAAGTATAAAAGTTACAAAGCTGAAAAATACATAGCACCCATGTCCTAAGTAAGACCTACGTAACATAGTTTGAATGAAGTTTCTACGTTAAACGGTTGAAGCTGCATTAAGTGCGTTAGAAGAAGAATAAGAATAAGAAGAATAAGAAGCCTAGGAAGAACAGTATAGTGCATTTTCATGCACTATAACTAGAAAAGCATTTCCTGAAGGAAATACAGTGCATGAAAATGCAAAAATATGATGAGTTCATATGGTTAAATTATTTGCTTGGTAGATAAGGTTTAATATAGTTGGAATGACTAAACAGTTAAATAGGTTGATAATTGAAATGGTTAAATTATTTAGGCAGATAGTTGATGATAACTAACAGTTGGAATGGCTCCAATGTTTTCTAGTAGTTATGCTAACTATGTTAACAAAGATAATAATGTTAACCAAGTTACTATGCTAACTAGCATGTTACCAATGTTAAAATGTTAACTATGCTAATCATATGACTTAGCTAACCTAGCTAATCATTTTTATTAGTTATGATAACTATGCTAATTAGCATGCTAACATGCTAACTCTGCTAACCATGTGACTTAGCTAATCATTTTTAGCAGTTTTGCTAAAAATGCTAACTAGCATGCTAACATGCTAGTATGCTAACTATGCTAACCATGTGACTTAGCTAACTTAGCTAATCATTTTTAGCAGTTTTGCTAAAAATGCTAACTAGCATGCTAACATGCTAGCATGTTAACTATGCTAACCATGTGACTTAGCTAACTTAGCTAATCATTTTTAGCAGTTTTGCAAAAAATGCTAACTAGCATGCTAACATGCTAGCATGCTAACTATGCTAACCATGTGACTTAGCTAACTTAGCTAATCATTTTTAGCAGTTTTGCAAAAAATGCTAACTAGCATGATAGCATGCTAACATGCTAGCATGCTAACTATGCTAACCATGTGACTTAGCTAACTTAGCTTATCATTTTTAGCAGTTTTACAAAAAATGCTAACTAGCATGCTAACATGCTAGCATGCTAACTATGCTAACCATGTGACTTAGCTAACTTAGCTAATCATTTTTAGCAGTTTTGCAAAAAATGCTAACTAGCATGCTAACATGCTAGCATGCTAACATGCTAGCATGCTAACTATGTTAACCATGCTAACTAGCTACAGTGGGTAGGAGTCATAGTTGATGACAAGTAACAGTTACAATGGCTGAACAGTTAAAAAGTTCAGTAGTTTAAAGGGTTAAATTGTTTAACAGTGAAATATTGTAGTGAGGACTTTTATTTTGAAACAGTTTCTGGCAGAGGAAGCAGTTGAACAGGATGTGTAGTCTTAATAGGGCCAGTTTGTATGCTTAAAGCCTGAGAATGGCAGTTGAAACAGGTGGCCCGAACACCTGCCATAGGATTCTAATTGCTTAACGGCCGTATTGTGATGTCATAATCATAATGTTAAGTCAATGGGGAAATTTTGATTAGTTTTTAATTAATAGTTTAAAAAGTATAAAAGTTACGAAGCTGAAAAATACATAGCACCCATGTCCTAAGTAAGACCTACGTAACATAGTTTGAATGAAGTTTCTACGTTAAACGGTTGAAGCTGCATTAAGTGCGTTAGAAGAAGAATAAGAACTAGAAAAGCATTTCCTGAAGGAAATACAGTGCATGAAAATGCAAAAAATATGATGTAAAATATCATACAGCTTAAAAACAAACTATATTGGTTGCTAGGTAGATGAGGTTTAATATACTTGGAGTGACTGAACAGTTAAATAGGTGGATAGTTTATATGGTTAAATGATTTGCTTGGTAGATAAGGTTTAATATAGTTGGAATGATTGAACGGTTAAATAGGTGGATAATACTTAACTTAGTTAACTTAGCTAATGTTTTCATTTTTAGCAGTTTTGCTAACTAGCATACTAACATGCTAGCATGCTAACCATTTTACTTAGCTAACTTAGCTAATCATTTTTAATAGTTTTGCTAAAAATGCTAACTAGCATGCTAACATGCTAGCATGCTAACTATGCTAACCACGTGACTTAGCTAACTTAGCTAATCGTTTTTAGCAGTTTTGCTAAAAATGCTAATTAGCATGTTAACATGCTAGCATGCTAACCATGTGACTTAGCTAACTTAGCTAATCATTTTTAGCAGTTTTGCAAAAAATGCTAACTAGCATGCTAACATGCTAACTATGCTAACCATGTGACTTAGCTAACTTAGCTAATCATTTTTAGCAGTTTTGCAAAAAATGCTAACTAGCATGCTAACATGCTAGCATGCTAAATATGCTAACCATGTGACTTAGCTAACTTAGCTAATCATTTTTAGCAGTTTTGTAAAAAATGTGAACTAGCATGCTAACATGCTAGCATGCTAACTATGCTAACCATGTGACTTAGCTAACTGAGCTAATCATTTTTAGCAGTTTTGTAAAAAATGCTAACTAGCATGCTAACATGCTAGCATGCTAACTATGCTAACCATGTGACTTAGCTAACTTAGCTAATCATTTTTAGCAGTTTTGCTAAAAATGCTAACTAGCATGCTAACATGTTAGCATGCTAACTATGCTAACCATGTGACTTAGCTAACTTAGCTAATCATTTTTAGCAGTTTTGCTAAAAATGCTAACTAGCATGCTAACATGCTAGCATGCTAACTATGCTAACCAAGTTACTTAGCTAACTTAGCTAACTAGCTACAGTGGGTAGGAGTCATAGTTGATGACAAGTAACAGTGACAATGGCTGAACAGTTAAAAAGTTCAGTAGTTTAAAGGGTTAAATTGTTTAACAGTGAAATATTGTAGTGAGGACTTTTATTTTGAAACAGTTTTTGGCAGAGGAAGCAGTTGAACAGGATGTGTAGTCTTAATAGGGCCAGTTTGTATGCTTAAAGCCTGAGACTGGCAGTTGAAACAGGTGGCCCGAACACCTGCCATAGGATTCTAATTGCTTAACGGCCGTATTATGATGTCATAATCATAATGTTAAGTCAATGGGGAAATTTTGATTAGTTTTTAATTAATAGTTTAAAAAGTATAAAAGTTACAAAGCTGAAAAATACATAGCACCCATGTCCTAAGTAAGACCTACGTAACATAGTTTGAATGAAGTTTCTACGTTAAACGGTTGAAGCTGCATTAAGTGCGTTAGAAGAAGAATAAGAATAAGAAGAATAAGAAGCCTAGGAAGAACAGTATAGTGCATTTTCATGCACTATAACTAGAAAAGCATTTCCTGAAGGAAATACAGTGCATGAAAATGCAAAAATATGATGAGTTCATATGGTTAAATTATTTGCTTGGTAGATAAGGTTTAATATAGTTGGAATGACTAAACAGTTAAATAGGTTGATAATTGAAATGGTTAAATTATTTAGGCAGATAGTTGATGATAACTAACAGTTGGAATGGCTCCAATGTTTTCTAGTAGTTATGCTAACTATGTTAACAAAGATAATAATGTTAACCAAGTTACTATGCTAACTAGCATGTTACCAATGTTAAAATGTTAACTATGCTAATCATATGACTTAGCTAACCTAGCTAATCATTTTTATTAGTTATGATAACTATGCTAATTAGCATGCTAACATGCTAACTCTGCTAACCATGTGACTTAGCTAATCATTTTTAGCAGTTTTGCTAAAAATGCTAACTAGCATGCTAACATGCTAGTATGCTAACTATGCTAACCATGTGACTTAGCTAACTTAGCTAATCATTTTTAGCAGTTTTGCTAAAAATGCTAACTAGCATGCTAACATGCTAGCATGTTAACTATGCTAACCATGTGACTTAGCTAACTTAGCTAATCATTTTTAGCAGTTTTGCAAAAAATGCTAACTAGCATGCTAACATGCTAGCATGCTAACTATGCTAACCATGTGACTTAGCTAACTTAGCTAATCATTTTTAGCAGTTTTGCAAAAAATGCTAACTAGCATGATAGCATGCTAACATGCTAGCATGCTAACTATGCTAACCATGTGACTTAGCTAACTTAGCTTATCATTTTTAGCAGTTTTACAAAAAATGCTAACTAGCATGCTAACATGCTAGCATGCTAACTATGCTAACCATGTGACTTAGCTAACTTAGCTAATCATTTTTAGCAGTTTTGCAAAAAATGCTAACTAGCATGCTAACATGCTAGCATGCTAACATGCTAGCATGCTAACTATGTTAACCATGCTAACTAGCTACAGTGGGTAGGAGTCATAGTTGATGACAAGTAACAGTTACAATGGCTGAACAGTTAAAAAGTTCAGTAGTTTAAAGGGTTAAATTGTTTAACAGTGAAATATTGTAGTGAGGACTTTTATTTTGAAACAGTTTCTGGCAGAGGAAGCAGTTGAACAGGATGTGTAGTCTTAATAGGGCCAGTTTGTATGCTTAAAGCCTGAGAATGGCAGTTGAAACAGGTGGCCCGAACACCTGCCATAGGATTCTAATTGCTTAACGGCCGTATTGTGATGTCATAATCATAATGTTAAGTCAATGGGGAAATTTTGATTAGTTTTTAATTAATAGTTTAAAAAGTATAAAAGTTACGAAGCTGAAAAATACATAGCACCCATGTCCTAAGTAAGACCTACGTAACATAGTTTGAATGAAGTTTCTACGTTAAACGGTTGAAGCTGCATTAAGTGCGTTAGAAGAAGAATAAGAACTAGAAAAGCATTTCCTGAAGGAAATACAGTGCATGAAAATGCAAAAATATGATGAGTTCATATGGTTAAATTATTTGCTTGGTAGATAAGGTTTAATATAGTTGGAATGACTAAACAGTTAAATAGGTTGATAATTGAAATGGTTAAATTATTTAGGCAGATAGTTGATGATAACTAACAGTTGGAATGGCTCCAATGTTTTCTAGTAGTTATGCTAACTATGTTAACAAAGATAATAATGTTAACCAAGTTACTATGCTAACTAGCATGTTACCAATGTTAAAATGTTAACTATGCTAATCATATGACTTAGCTAACCTAGCTAATCATTTTTATTAGTTATGATAACTATGCTAATTAGCATGCTAACATGCTAACTCTGCTAACCATGTGACTTAGCTAACTTAGCTAATCATTTTTAGCAGTTTTGCTAATAATGCTAACTAGCATGTTAACATGCTAGCATGCTAACTATGCTAACCATGTGACTTAGCTAATAATTTTTAGTAGTTTTGCTAAAAATGCTAACTAACATGCTAACATGCTAGCATGCTAACTATGCTAACCATGTGACTTAGCTAACTTAGCTAATCATTTTTAGCAGTTTTGCAAAAAATGCTAACTAGCATGCTAACATGTTAGCATGCTAACTATGCTAACCATGTGACTTAGCTAACTTAGCTAATCAGTTTTAGCAGTTTTGCAAAAAATGCTAACTAGCATGCTAACATGCTAGCATGCTAACATGTTAGCATGCTAACTATGCTAACCATGCTAACTAGCTACAGTGGGTAGGAGTCATAGTTGATGCCAAGTAACAGTTACAATGGCTGAACAGTTAAAAAGTTCAGTAGTTTAAAGGGTTAAATTGTTTAACAGTGAAATATTGTAGTGAGGACTTTTATTTTGAAACAGATGTTGGCAGAGGAAGCAGTTGAACAGGATGTGTAGTCTTAATAGGGCCAGTTTGTATGCTTAAAGCCTGAGACTGGCAGTTGATGCAGGTGGCCCGAACACCTGCCATAGGATTCTAATTGCTTAACGGCTCTATTGTGATGTCATCAGCCCATGTTAAGTCTATGGGGAAATTTTGAACAGTTTTTAATTAATAGTTTAAAAAGTATAAAAGCTACAAAGCTGAAAAATACAAAGCACCCATGTCCTAAGTAAGACCTACGTAACATAGTTTGAATGAAGTTTCTACGTTAAACGGTTGAAGCTGCATTAAGTGCGTTAGAAGGAAGAATAAGAATAAGAAGCCTAGGAAGAACAGTACAGTGCATTTTCATGCACTGTAATAAGAACTAGAAAAGCATTTCCTGAAGGAAATACAGTGCATGAAAATGCAAAAATATGATGTAAAATATCATACAGAGTAAAAACAAACTATATTGGTTGCTAGGTAGATGAGGTTTAATAAAGTTGGAATGACTGAACAGTTAAATAGGTGGATAGTTTATATGGTTAAATGATTTGCTTGGTAGATAAGGTTTAATATAGTTGGAATGATTGAACGGTTAAATAGGTGGATAATACTTAACTTAGTTAACTTAGCTAATGTTTTCATTTTTAGTAGTTATGCTAACTAGCGCTAACATGCTAACTGTGTTAACCATGTTACTTAGCTAACTTAGCTAATCATTTTTAACAGTTTTGCTAAAAATGCTAACTAGCATGCTAACGTATTAGCATGCTAACTATGCTAACCATGTGACTTAGCTAACTTAGCTAATTGTTTTTAGCAGTTTTACTAAAAATGCTAATTAGCATGCTAACATGCTAGCATGCTAACTATGCTAACCATGTGACTTAGCTAACTTAGCTAATCATTTTTAGCAGTTTTGCTAAAAATGCTAACTAGTATGCTAACATGCTAGTATGCTAACATGCTAGCATGCTAACTATATTAACCATGTGACTTTGCTAACTTAGCTAATCATTTTTAGCAGTTTTGCTAAAAATGCTAACTAGCATGCTAACATGCTAGCATGCTAACATGCTAACTATGCTAACCATGCTAACTAGCTACAGTGGGTAGGAGTCATAGTTGATGACAAGTAACAGTTACAATGGCTGAACAGTTAAAAAGTTCAGTAGTTTAAAGGGTTAAATTGTTTAACAGTGAAATATTGTAGTGAGGACTTTTATTTTGAAACAGTTTTTGGCAGAGGAAGCAGTTGAACAGGATGTGTAGTCTTAATAGGGCCACTTTGTATGCTTAAAGCCTGAGACTGGCAGTTGATGCAGCTGGCCCGAACACCTGCCATAGGATTCTAATTGCTTAACGGCAGTCTTAATAGAGCCATATTGTATGCTTAAAGCCTGAGACAGAATATATAGTTTAAAAGTTAAATGTAGATAGTGTAATGGATGTTGATAGACAGAAAGTTAAATGGATGTTGATAGGCAGATTGTTTAATGGATGTTGATGAATAGTTTAATGGGTGGATGAGTGAATGGTTTGAAGAGGATGAATGGATAGAAAGTTGGATGAAATGTGTCTTATATCCTTGTAGAATGTAGAGACACAGAGAGAGTTGGTCTAGTTCAGTAGAAAGCAGTTGATACAGGTGCAATCAGTTGAACTGATTCTTTGATGGGGCCTAGATGAGCAGCTGGAAGATGATACCAGGTGCAAATCAAGTTAATTAGTCCATTGTGATGTCATCAGCCCATGTTAAGTCTATGGGGAAATTTTGAGCAGTTTTTAATTAATAGTTTAAAAAGTATAAAAGTTACAAAGATGAAAAATACAAAGCCCACATGTCATAAGTAAGACCTACGCAACGCAGTTTGAATGAAGTTTCTACGTTAAACGGTTGAAGCTGCATTAACTGCGTTAGAAGAAGAAAAATAATAAGAACTAGAAAAGCATTTCCTGAAGGAAATACAGTGCATGAAAATCCAAAAATAATGAGTTCATATGGTTAAATTATTTGCTTGGTAGATAAGGTTTAATATAGTTGGAATGACTAAACAGTTAAATAGGTTGATAATTGAAATGGTTAAATTATTTAGGCAGATAGTTGACGATAACTAACAGTTGGAATGGCTCCAATGTTTGCTAGTAGTTATGCTAACTATGTTAACAAAGATAATAATGCTAACCAAGTTACTATGCTAACTAGCATGCTAACAATGTTAAAATGTTAACTATGCTAACCATATGACTTAGCTAACTTAGCTAATCATTTTTAATAGTTTTGTTAAAAATGCTAACTAGCATGCTAACATGTTATCATGCTAACTATGCTAACCATGTGACTTAGCTAACTTAGCTAATCATTTTTAACAGTTTTGCTAAAAAGGCTAACTAGCATGCTAACATGTTAGCATGCTAACTATGCTAACCATGTGACTTAGCTAACTTAGCTAATCATTTTTAGCAGTTTTTAAAAAAATGCTAACTAGCATGCTAACATGCTAGCATGCTAACTATGCTAACCATGTGACTTAGCTAACTTAGCTAATCATTTTTAGCAGTTTTGCAAAAAATGCTAACTAGCATGCTAACATGTTAGCATGCTAACTATGCTAACCATGTGACTTAGCTAACTTAGCTAATCATTTTTAGCAGTTTTGCTAAAAATGCTAACTAGCATGTTAACATGCTAGTATGCTAACATGCTAACTATGTTAACCATGCTAACTAGCTACAGTGGGTAGGAGTCATAGTTGATGACAAGTAACAGTTACAATGGCTGAACAGTTAAAAAGTTCAGTAGTTTAAAGGGTTAAATTGTTTAACAGTGAAATATTGTAGTGAGGACTTTTATTTTGAAACAGTTTTTGGCAGAGGAAGCAGTTGGACAGGATGTGTAGTCTTAATAGGGCCAGTTTGTATGCTTAAAGCCTGAGACTGGCAGTTGATGCAGCTGGCCCGAACACCTGCCATAGGATTCTAATTGCTTAACGGCAGTCTTAATAGAGCCATATTGTATGCTTAAAGCCTGAGACAGAGTATATAGTTTAAAAGTTAAATGTAGATAGTGTAATGGATGTTGATAGGCAGATTGTTTAATGGATGTTGATGGATAGTTTAATGGGTGGATGAGTGAATGGTTTGAAGAGGATGAATGGATAGAAAGTTGGAGGAAATGTGTCTTATATCCTTGTAGAATGGAGAGACAGAGAGAGTTGGTCTAGTTCAGTAGAAAGCAGTTGATACAGGTGCAATCAGTTGAACTGATTCTTTGATGGGGCCTAGATGAGCAGCTGGAAGATGATACCAGGTGCAAATCAAGTTAATTAGTCCATTGTGATGTCATCAGCCCATGTTAAGTCTATGGGGAAATTTTGAGCAGTTTTTAATTAATAGTTTAAAAAGTATAAAAGTTACAAAGATGAAAAATACAAAGCCCACATGTCATAAGTAAGACCTACGCAACGCAGTTTGAATGAAGTTTCTACGTTAAACGGTTGAAGCTGCATTAACTGCGTTAGAAGAAGAAGAATAATAAGAAGAAGAAGAAGAAGCCTAGGAAGAACAGTAGAGTGCATTTTCATGCACTCTAATAAGAAGAAGCCTAGGAAGAACAGTAGAGTGCATTTTCATGCACTCTAATAAGAAGCCTAGGAAGAACAGTATAGTGCATTTTCATGCACTATAATAAGAATAAAATGCCTAGGAAGAACAGTACAGTGCATTTTCATGCACTGTAATAAGAAGAACAGTGATAATAGTCCATTGCATTTACATGCAATGCAATTAAACAGTTCTGGAAGTAATAAAGATCAGGATTCACAAGAGGGACCCCTGGAATCTGTTTAGAACAATGGGCCAAAATCATACCTGATACTGCGACTAATAAGTTTTGTCATACAGGAAATGTCTTGAAGCTGTCATTACAAACAAAGGCTTTCCCACAAAGTATTAGGGGTTTGCACGGTGTGGCAATTAAGTAAATCCCTAACATCGTCAAGGAAAATGGTTAATTAATGCCGCGTTTTAGGTTGTACCAATAGGTCAGGCTGAGAAAAACATCTAGTGTAGGTATCGACTTCCAAAAGTTATTAAAAAACCAGGGAGAAAGGAGAATAATGCCAGAAGTGGTTGAACTTGGTACTTCGTCTCCCTCACCCAACTCATATGGATCTGCGCTGCCAATAATCCGTAATTTCTCGAAAAATCGCGCCTTTTCTTCTGGTCCAAGTCCTGCCCTATATGCCTTTGCATCTTAGACGCATTTTGATGAGCTTTTCTGTTGTTTAGACACGGCTACAATCACGTAAGATATCCAAACTGCATAATACTCCATTGTACTTCATTCACTGAGTATCGCCAATATTGGCCGCGCGTGCTGGGTTACCATAGTTACCGGCCAGAACGTGATGTCGGTGCAAACCCCTAATAGGTATGCCTTTTATTATTGATAAAACATGAACAAACAACATTTAAACTCATAAATATTCCACATCCACTGTAGATGAAGAACCTATAAAAAAGACGAAGAACCTATAAAAAAGAACATAGGAAAACAAACTTTTAGTTAATTTTCATTTACTCAGTTGAAATAAAAGTTTGTTATATCACCTATGAATGCAACAAATGGGTAATAAGTGAATGGACATCGGCTAACATTAGCCAAAAGCTAACCAACATGTGCTGCTATGGTTAGCTAAAACTGTCTACAGACAGAAACACCAATTTCAATGATAAAGTCTGAATTAAACTAAGTAGCACCAAGACAACTATATTTACACGAAAACATAGGTGATATTGTTATAATCTGCCATACACACCCATTGGAAGGTAGGTACCATGAGCTAACTGTCCGAAAGACTACTAGCATGCTAACAACGAAGCTAATGTTACCTTAGTTTTCTCAGGTTGTAAGTTAATCACGTAAACAAACATTTAGCTAACTATTGGTCAAACTGAACATAAGTTTCGGTTATTTCATCAGAATTTTAATTTTTCAACAAGTTCATCAGAAAGTTCACCCACCATTTTATGTAGTAGCCTATGTCACAGCAGCAAGACGCATGGAGTCATTCATGTCTCTGTGTAGACTGAGAAGCAGGAGAACGGTTGATGGGCAGAATTTTTATTAGACCCCTCCTCTGCCTTGCAAAAACATAACATTTATGTTGTCTCTGCTTAACATGATCAGTGCACTGTATATTTCACTTAAATAGTACAATCAACTCATTTATTTTAGTTATGACATAGAGTTTTCACAAAACACAGAAACATTAGTAGTGACCACTTAACATAATTATTACAACTAAACAGCCAAACAACCAAAGACACTGTTTCAGGTGGGAGCGTCTAGGGAAATGCATTTGCTTGCTTTGAACACTAGAGGGCAAACCTGGTGTGAATTTGAAGTCTTGACAGCAGTGAATCTAGTGAAACTAAATGGCTACAGTTGACCCACAGTCAGATCTGCTCCCATGTTATGGGTTCGTCCTTGGACCTTCTCCTTTCCACCAAGTTTAACGGTTACGGAGTCTAAAATCTAGTGGTCAGCTGCGTCTCTGGCTGTCCACCCTGGATACGTGTGTAAATGTTGATGCGTCTTGGCTGTGCACCCTGGATACGTGTGTAAATGTTGATGTGTCTTGGCTGTCCACCACACAGTTTTAAACCCTAACCCTAAGTGCAAACACACCCTTAGTGTCTTCCTAATTAATTCAAATAGTCTGTGCATGTGTGTGTTGCTCTGTGCAGACCCTAAAGAGGTGAAGAGGCAGATTGTGAGAGTGAATTTCTCGGGAACTTCTCATGTGAACATGAATGACCCTGCCGTGCAGCAGGCCATCCTACAGCAGGTGAGTCCAGACTCCTACTTGTGAGTCTGTGCTGGGAGTGTTCATGTCATGGTTTTAATCCTACAGCAGGTGAGTCCAAACTCCTACTTGTGAGTCTGTGCTGGGAGTGTTCATGTCATGGTTTTAATCCTACAGCAGGTGAGTCCAGACTCCTACTTGTGAGTCTGTGCTGGGAGTGTTCATGTCATGGTTTTAACCTCTTTCTGCTGTTTTGACATCATCATTCTGATTGTACTTTATTAAAGGATATTTAAAAATGTCATTGCATACAATGACTCAGCAGCCAGAAGTCTGCTTTAGATTTTGCTCTGATGCACTGATAAGGAATTGCCTTAATGCCCACTGGTGTCATTTGAAGATGTGTGCCATTTGAGCATATTCAATGGGACATTAATGTGCAATGCTGGAGAACTTTACTGTTGCTGTACTACAAGTGTGATTCTACATGTGTGATTCTACTGTTATGGGCTGCTCTGGGTTAACATGAGGACATTCTTGTACAGGCCATGGTCATCTACAAACTGGACTATCACTGTTAGCTGGCCTGCCTGCTTGTGTAGTGAGATTGTTACAATTGATTCAGAATGTTACAGCACGCCTCCTCTCTTAGTTACTCTGCATTGGCTTCCTATAGTGGCCAGAATTCAATTTAAATATCTCACTTTGGCCTATAGGACACTTACTGGTTCTACTCTCCACAGAGTATCTGACTAGACAAGATGAGGTCAAAACACAGGTGATCCGATAGACAGGGCGAACAATCCAAAACGTAATCCAACAAGCGAAGTCAAAACAGGCAGGCACGGTCAAAACTAGATAAGCAAGCTTAAGATTCAAGAGTCACAGTGGAACACGGCTCAGTAGAGGTCACAACAAACAATACCTCATGTGGCAGTAACAGATAGAGAGTCCTGTTAAAGAGCAAGAGCTGACTACAGATCAGTCCCAGGTGTTCATAATACTCTGGGGAAGCCGTGCAGGACTGGAGTGGGCTTGTCTGATGCTGTCGGGAGTGCTGCAGCGTCTCAGGCTTTACACTGCGATAGTTTTGGGTCTTTCAAGAGGGATCTAAAGAGCCATCTGTTCAGCTTACACTTCATTAATTTAGTGGTTCTTATGAGTTATGCTTTGTATATTTATGGTGTTTGTTTATTATTGATCGTTGATATTATATTGACATTAAAGTTATCGGTACTATCCTTAATGTAGACTTACCAACTTTCTATAACTGTTTACTTTTAATTTGAACTATTGTATAGTCATATTTGAAGCACCTGCTAAACTACATAAACATAAACATAAACATGAAACCCAAGTATTCTCTGGTCACACACTAAAAGAACTGGGCTGTCCATGGTGAGAGGTGGTTCTGAATGACTTGGGTTCTGTTCTCCAGATTCGGAAAAGGCTGATGGACGGGGGGATGCCAGCAGACGCCAAACTGACCTGGAGGAAGCAACCGGATGGACAGATCTTCAAAGAGAAGAAGAAGGAGAAGAAAGAAGAGGGGAGGAAGAGGAGGAAGAGAACTGAGCTCTAAACACTCTGCTGTTGTTCATGTGATGTATGAAGTGTGTAAACTGGGAGATGGACACACCGACGGCACACACAGGGCAGTAAACTTAGTGCTCAGCACGTCCAGTTTGTACTTATGAAGACAAAACGTCTCACCTGTTAAAATCCTGGTCAATCATTTGTGTTTTGCTTCACTTCCTTTGTGTCCACCATAATGACGCCCCTACAGAATCACTTCCTTTGTGACCACCATAATGACGCCCTACATAATCACTTCCTTTGTGTCCACCATAATGACGCCCCTACAGAATCACTTCCTTTGTGTCCACCATAATGACACCCCTACAGAATCAGTTCCTTTGTGTCCACCATAATGACACCCCTACAGAATCACTTTCTTTGTGTCCACCATAATTACACCCCTACAGTCACTTCAACTCAACTAGTTATTAACATGTCTACATGAAAGAAGCAATAATAGACTTCTAAACAGACATCTATCTTTGGTATGTGTTCCAGGGTTGTGCACAATTCGAATTGCAATTCTGCTTCCCATTTGCTACCTCAATTGAAATGCTAGTGAAATTCAAGAATTGAATTGGAATTTAAGAGCCAGTTTCAATTTAATTCTGGAATTTTGCACAAGCCTGATGTGTTCTATTATTTCTATGTTTCAATTTTTAAGTTATATTTTGTCTTCTTGGCTGGTGATTGCTTTGGTAATACTGAATGTAGGGCTATGGTTTTTGGGGAAACATAACATTGTAACAAAAACATTGTAATTGTTTGAAAATGTTACTAATTAAATAAAATATCTACTCACTGAAATAATATTCTGTTCCTATTCAGTCATTTGTTTTAGCCTCTATACTTTGTTCTACTAAGTCATTGAGTCTCCAGTGATACTAAATTCAACTTTTTTTTTATCTCACCGATTGAACAACTGTATGTCATGACTAAATAAAATCCCATGAACATTTGATACATTGGAACAGAAAGACAAAACTAATGAGAGTTCATTGCAGGATAGGCAGGTTACAATAATGGAGTCATAACATTGAATTCATCAAAAGTGACTGAATACAGACTATACACAGATATAAAACATGAACCTGCTAGAGTTTCCCCAGCACTGTAGACTTAGGTCGTGTCACTTGAACCTGCTAAAGAGTTTCCCCAGCACTGCAAACTTAGGCCATGTCACTTGAACCTGCTAAAGAGTTTCCCCAGCACTGCAAACGTAGGCCATGTCACTTGAACCTGCTAAAGAGTTTCCCCAGCACTGCAGATGTAGGCCTTGTCACCTGGACCATATGAGGTCCACCTTCCTCTTATCAGATTCAAAATGAGAATAACTGAATGAAAAGCATTGAATGAAAAAGTGCACAGCCTGCCTACTGATTGGCTCTCCATGTTGTGGATTATTTGGTGGAGTTAAACCAAGTAAGGCTGACATGGAGAGTAACAGATTGGGTATTGGGTTACTATCAGCTACTAGTACTTGTAGGACACACACACACACACACACACACGGGTGTCAGGGTCTGGCAAAGAGCAATGTAATGGCCCAACTCGAGGGGCGACAACAAGCGTGCATTTAAAAAGTTCACTGCACGCAATTGGTAACACTAGACCATGTTTACTCTGAATGATTTCGGACTTTGACACAATCGGATAACACTATGACCAATGTGTACTGTCCTCCAACGTTGCAGCGCTGTCTTTCTTAGTTTAACTGGCTCCCCGGAATGCAAGGGGAAAAAGTAACGTGCATCATCAGGGTCGGACTGGGAACAAAATTCGGCCCTGGCAATTTTCTCCTGGACCGGCCCACCACTGGACCGACGACCCCCCCCCCCCAAAAAAAAAACCTTGATTCCCCCCATAAATAACAAACACCCAGTAGGCCTATTATGCTGTAACAACACTTCATAAACTGAACCCAAACATTAAACATTTAGATTTTAGATCTATAGCCTATAATCACAACAACACGGGTGTCCGGGGGTGTCTCTCTGGGATTTTTTTTAATTCTGGTTGCTAATCACACCATTTTAAAGTGATTTGAGAAGGACAGGATTCAGGGATAGGCAAGACAGTCTCATATTCTGTCTGTCTCACATCATGTTATCATGTAAAAAATATAGGCTACTATACATGGAGTGGACATCGTCATAGTTGACAGAAATTACGTTTTGTGCCAACATGTTGTAGAAACACAACCACAGCCTTAATTTGGTGCAAATCTCCTTTACTTTGGTTATAGTCCGCGATTCACATTAACTGTAGGCTATCACTACAAGTGTATAGCCTACTAAACCTTTTTGCCCAAGTTTGTGTGCCGTCATCAAATTTTGCAAAATTAGGCTACCGTTACTAACCTACCAGTTGATGACCTACTTTTTACCTGCATCGACTCGCGACTCGTGATTGATTGTGCATTTAATGTAACACTCGCTGGAGAGACTTCCACTTTCCAAGTTTCACTTTCACTGTCGTTGTGAGCTAAAAGGCTAGGCCTACTATATGGGAAATACTTTGAAGTTCCTTTTGAGTAGGATCAGCTCCAAAAATGAATGGATTTTCTTTAACCTGTGCTACACTTTTCCACCAAGTTGTGCGAAAATGGTAGACTACCCGTAGTTTTTTTTATGTTGACAGAACCGCACTACAGTAGCCTACATGGTGCAGTAAATGGAAGCTCTTGGTAGCGCGTGCAACTAACGTCTATAAAAACAATATATTTATGGAATAAAACTAGATCTCTGGTTGCTGTTTACGGTTAAACTGTGATGATGTGAACACCAGCCAGCGGAGGGCACCTACTAGGCTACCATGCACTCGTAGGCTATTTTTCCCCACAAACCTAGCGGCTGCTTGGACAAATCCACTTGACGGGTGGGGCAGGGTGGCCTGTCACCCCCCAAGCCAAATGGATGCAACTGCATTTATAGGCTAGGCCTATGCCTACATGATGGGCCGCAAATAGGCCTAGTCTAAATAACTTAAAAAAAAAAAATTCTCGGAGGTCACCGGCCCACCGGGCATTTGCCCGGTTGTACAGATTACCAGTCCGAGCCTGTGCATCATTGCTCTTTGCCAGAGTGTCTCGCAGAGACAATTCCATTGTGCTCTCGCGAGAACTCTGGATTTCCAGGGTACAGCTTAGCCTGGTGTTACCATCCTACGTACTTCTGGCCAAAATTTGATTTCAGCCTCGCACGTAGTCTGGCCCAACCGACAGTATGCGGTTCGCGTACGACCGCGCCAATCAGCTAACAGTTGAGTGATGACGCGAAACTTGCCTGCCGAGTTGCTTGTAGTCCAGCGAAGCTTGTAGTTCAATAGCAACAATGGCGACGGAGGAAGAGACGCTAGAAGCTATCCGTGAAGTTGTCTCAACTCTCGAGGGCATCACGCAATTAAAGCAGGAACAAGAGGCTTGTCTTGTCAATTTTATAAATGGCAAGGACGTCTAACTCTCCTTCCAACTGGCTTTGGGAAAAGTTTGATTTATCAGATGGTGATAGCTAAACCTAAACGCACAAGTGTAGGCTACTACATGCATCACTACTTATCATTTTCACATAAACATTTGCTGCTCGTTATTCTCCCCCCTACTCTCAAATTACCTTAACAAAATCAATGCGGCATAGGCCTACTTAAGGAATGGAATGTTAGCTACTAGCTACCCTACCGAGTGGGGCTCAAGGCGAGGCGGTGTGTCTTGACGTGAGCTAGCCGGTTACCGAGCGGAGCTCAAGACAAGGCTGCTGTGATTGTGCTTGACTGGGACTAGCGGTTACCGAACTGGGCTCAAGGTAAACCGCTCCGTGTTTGTGTTTGACAGAGGCTAGCCTGTGGCCGAGCTGGGCTCCAGGCGAGGCTACCGTGCTTGTGGACAGTAACGTTAGCCAGTCACCGAGCGTGGCTCAAGGTAGGCTGCGTTGTTTTATGCCGAGGCAAGCTCCAGGTTAAATAACACATAGGTCGTCAGTACAATCCAACTTATCCGAGAGTGTAGTCTGAACAGCCCATGGAGAACGAAGTAAGCTCCGACGAAGTCACCGGGCTGCGTAGAACAACAATCGTCTGATAAGCGGCGAGAAGAGATAAGAGGGAAAACTCGTGTGTGACAAGAGCTGATATAATCTCGGCGACGTGACGCTTTTGGTATATAACTCTCGGTCTGTGGCTGGCGCAAGTTAGAGATATATCCACTACGAAGAGACTGCCCTAGCGGTCAGGTAGCCTGCATACTAGCCAGCGGTCTGTTTACTACTGAGAGCAGAAGTGGGAAGCGTAAGAGCCTGAAGCGGAAGTGGTAAGAGTAAAAGCCTGAACTGCGACGCACAGCATACGTCATTACCAAACGTTGCTGATTGGTTAAGGGAACTCCAATGATTTTAAACCTCAAAATAAGCATCCGCCCATTACGGAGAGAGATTATTATTACTTTGTTCCAGACTGTATGACGAAGAGAAACGTAGTCACAGGCGGTAAGGACCAGGCTAGGTACAGCTTGGGGATGCTGTTCATGTTACACCTGCAGTAACCAGCTGGGGGTGGTGGAGTGCACTGCACCGACAGACCAGACGGACTCTTCATGCACTCCAGCAAAGCTATGAGAAGCTGGTGAACATATGCATATGGAATTATGTCTTGAGATAATATGGATATAAGCCAGTGATTTCCCCCCTTTTGATTTTAGAGGACTGGTTATGTAATGGTACACAACAACATGTAGACAGACAGACAGACAGACACAGAAACACACACACACTTTATAGATCAGAACATGACACATGGTGTCAGATGTTTTTAGTTATCTTGTCATCTTGGGGTGTGGCTGAATGTAGTCAGTTGGATTCACATTATTTGTGGTGTCAGCTCTTGGCAATTAAATTATGTCAGACATAATGTAAAAATTAAATTAGCTTTTTTATTGTGTAATTGTATAACCAACATACAATTTTACCAACATACAAAAAAAACCTACAGCCTACAAACACGGGGCCATGCACAAAAAAACATCAACCATTAAATATATTATTACCATCAATTACTTCAACTAAGGCTTGTAAAAAACTGCCAGCTGTAGCCAAGATCAGCCTAAAATGTGCAACTCCTGAACTCATGAAACATTGTAGCCTAGAGTTTGGCGCGCTCACACACGGCCCTAAAGCCACCACATCAGGATGCATTGTGACACGCAGTGTGTAATACATTAAAACTCGCAGCCCTAGCCAGCCACGACGTCAAATACATTGAAACACGCAGTCTAGCCCGCGCACATGTAGGTGTACACTTAGAGTGTGCACATATTTCTTGATATGTAGCCCTACTTTAACATGGAGAAATCCCTCAAACTATTCTCACCCAACCGCACACAGGAACTTGGACATAGGCTCAGCCAATCAATGACTTGCATGCTGGCGCACTGGCGAATGAGAGGAGAGGGCGGAACTAGGGAGAGTTGGCGTTCAGCAACAGAGAAGATGGCAGCATCCGAAGAAGTCCCATGCTGACGGAGATTTTGGTATTATAATTTAGTAAATAACAGTTTAGCTCTTAGTTATTGCTGAGCTACATGTTTTAGTCTGAGCTACGGAAGAGTTACGGTTTGAGTGGCGTGTGTAAGAGCGGAAGACTCCACGCCATCAGCACTGAAGATTCATCAGTTGTCACTTCATTAACAAGTAGGGCCTATAGTTCGCGAAGGAAGAGAAGGAAGACAACCAGCGAGTGCTTAAGATGAGCTGAACACTAGGGCTTTGGTGTTACAATGTGACGTCCCTCAGTGCCTGAAGCGTGAGCTGACCAGTAAGGCCCTTTTAAACAGCCCTTTAAAATATGATTCCAACAATCCCTCTTAATATATTTATTTTCTAACAACTTTTAAAAGGGTTATAGGGTTTCTTTCTATAGGTATCTTTCTTTCTTTTATGTGGCACAAATGTTGATGGGGGGCCCATGGTGAGCTTCCAAAACACATGAATTCTTGATCTGGCCTGAGCCTGGTATGGTGAATCACTGCAGCTCCTCCAGATTAATAGCCTCAGTAGACGTTGTTGCCTGCATCCTATACATTAAGAAATATATCATCAAGTCAGACGTACTAATTGGGAAAGGCCTCCACTGTGCATGTTTGCCATGAGGAAAACAGCTCCACCTACTGGTGACAAAAGGGTAACACATATGTAAAACCAAGTGGAAAGTGAAAGTTAAAACAGGACGGTGATGACGCGAGAAAGACAATGGGGAACAGTCAGATCTACCGAGCTCTACAAGTAAAATGGTTAATATAGTGTAGTTTAGTAAGAATATTCATTTTGGAGTGTAACGTTTGTTTGCTATCTTTTGCGTCTGTTTTGGTGAGAACTACAGTAGGCTATCACTAGGCTATAGTGCGATTTTTTGGCTGCCAACGAACCAACCCTTAACAGGAAGTGAGTGTGTATGTAAGTATTTCCAATGGCACAGAACAAGTCGAAAACCGCGGCACATTGCTGTAACATAAGGGGAAAGAAAACGAATCTGTATCATGTTATAACAGGGGTGGACAAACTACGGCCGCGGGCTGGATCCGGCTCATCAAGCATTTAATTAGGTTATCACTGCTCTCTATTTTTTCCTGCGATAGCCTAAACTAGGCTACGTTGTGATTAGCTTTAGCCTAGCCTACTGCAAACTGCTTTTCACTCTTCTTCAGGGCTCTCAAGTTTTGAGGACAGGCAAGAGTGACATTCCCCGTCGACGCCCGTGGGGGGTGTTTCATTAATAATAGTATTATTATTATATGCCTTCAGATGTGTCGGTTAACAGTTGATCCAATAGTTGTGCAGATGTATAGTCCATCTTATACACACCAAATAGAAATTTTAATGATTTATACTTATTATTTCATATTTATAGTCATTCCATATCAGAACCCCTGAAGTACACCAAATGCAAGCATGAAACGTCAGAGTGTTACCTTTAATTTGAGGCCAAGATTATGCTTCTAAGGGGTTCACATGCAGTAAGCATCTGATTTTCAGTATGCATTTTGCAGAAGCCTATGCAGGGGCGTAGATTTGCGTGGGGACCGAAGGACGTGTCCACACCAATGTCAGATTACGACTGAAATGTCCCTACCAATATTCAGGTTGAAATGGTGGGAAAAGCGCTCACATGCGCTACAAAGAGTTAAATACTTTCTCACTTTGCTGCGGGTCATCTCGTACAGATCGTGTAATGTGCAGTAGCCTATAAGGGTAAATCGCGCTGTTTTGAAGTTACCTATAATAACTACCAGTGAGCCGCAGTCTCTTGCGCTGCGCTTAAGCTTCACTTCACTACAAGGCATATGAAGTGCGTCCAAATTCATCCATTCTTCTCTGTTGAACTCCTCGAGTAGGCTACTCATCACACATGTGTCACATGAAAGAGACTTTTCTCAGCTTTTAAACGGTGCTATAGCCACTATTTGCTGTGATAAACAGGTAGGATAACTTCAAGAGATTTAATAATTATTCTCTGTGCCCATCTCCACATCCATTCGTCTCGGTGGAATATCTTAGGCCTACACACTCTTCACGCAACACATGACAACCCATATCAGAATAAACAGCAGACCTTACCGAACACAAAGGTGTAATGCATTCCCGTGTATAGTTAGCTGTTCCAGAGTAATCCGGTTTTAAAATAAATTGTAGAAAATTTCAACATGGTCTTTCGGCTTTAAGCATTTCTTAAAACTGAGCTGTGCTTACATCGCCTAGATATCTGTAAATATTAGAATCAGAGAATATACAGGCAGCTTATGGTTAAGAGTTGTCAATGTAGCCTTAATGATTCTTTTCACAAAATGCTAAGCATGCATGTATTTAAGTTTCTTAAAACTGAGCTGTGCTTAAATGGGTCAATGCATGATTTCATAACCGACCAAATAGAAAATAAATGTTAAATATAGCCTACATATGTATACATATTAAAATCAGATTATGTGCTACACAGTATAGATCAAGTTGGACAGTAGCACATTTTAATCATGGGTAGTTGGACAGTAGCACATTTTAATCATTGTATATATCTATAGTGGCTGGTGAAAGAGTTGAGGGGCTTTTCCTTTTTTTTTCGGGGGAATTAGTGGGTAGTGTCCCCACCAAAGCTCAGACCAAACCCAAGCCCTTGGCAGTATGCAACCAAAAGTCCTATGGGTAGTTTCTATAGGGCATTTTACAAAACGCATGAGCATACCTTGGCAAATAATGGTCTAAAGTACTCATATTGTCATTCTATATTGATCTACTTTTGCACACAGCTTCACCAGACCTGATGCTAGGGCTCAGTTGTGTTTCTAAGTCATATCAAGTCAAGACCTAGAGGGCTGAAATGTGGTCAGTTCAGAGATGCTTGTTATCCGGTACACTCTAAAAAACATTGGGTTAAAAACAACCCAATTTCAACCCATCCACTGGGTAAATAGTGGTCGAGCCCAGCACTGAGTTATATTAGCCCCGAAAATTGGGTTGTTCGGTCAACCCAATGAGTTGGGTTGATAGTCTAACCCAAACATTGGGTTATCGTAACAAAACTGTTAGGTTAAACCTACATAATTGTTGGGTAGGCTATCTTATACAACCCAGGATTTATATTATTTTCACTGTCATTTCTGGGTTATGCTGACCTAATTTATGGGTTATTCTAAGTATCTTATTTTTCTCCTTAATCCAATCACTATTAATTGATAATAATTCAAATAAATGTTTGCAAATCATTAATGTTACAATATAATGTTTTAAAATCCATCCAATGGGCAACAATAGCCATGCAATGAAATAAAACAGTTCGACATTTATTTATTTGGCAGTTTATTTTTTGAACAGATAGCTAGAAAAAGCTTGTGATACTTCCATGAAGGCAGGCAGATTCCACTGTCAGTTTTGGGTATCACCCCTGTGAATCAAAGGGGAAAAAAAGAGTGCATTAATCACTTATTTACAGAACTTTATTTTTCATGAACCATTATCATTGAATGATGTTGACAAACATTAAAAATCCACCAGTAGACAAAATATTAGCGCAACACACTCGGAAACCATGACCACCTATGGAGTTATAATAACTTGTAGCTTCTAGTGGGCAGCCGTGGCCCACTGGTTAGCACTCTGGACTTGCAACCGGAGGGTTGCCGGTTCGAGCCCCGACCAGTGGGCCGCAGCTGAAGTGCCCTTGAGCAAGGCACCTAACCCCTCACTGCTCCCCGAGCACCGCCATAGTAGCAGGCAGCTCACTGCGCCGGGATTAGTGTGTGCTTCACCTCACTGTGTGTTCACTGTGTGCTGTTTGTGTTTCACTAATTCACGATTGGGTTAAATGTAGAGACCAAATTTCCCTCACGGGATCAAAAAAGTATATATACTTATACTTATATACTAGTTCTAGATAACGTTAGCAGCTATTTCTAGCTAAATGACTGTCTGATACTACAACCAGAGCCCGTCATCTCTGCTACCAAAAACACCCAGTAACGTTAAGTTACATGGCTATAATATGAAGCTACCCTGAATTAATTAATAAGATGGTGTTTGCCATTATTATTACCGTACGTGTGGCTTGTGAAGAGACTAACATTACTTCAACTGTGTTGGCTAATATTAGCTGACAAACGTTAGCTGCAACCATAGTCTAAGCTACAACCACCACGGAGCATATTTAATTAGCATTGATGCTAGCAGCTATATGGTCTGCTAATGTTTACCAGCTTGGTATGCTCATTTTAGTTCGTTGTAAAAGTTCGTTTTGTTTCTGTCGGCAGTTCATACCCAGTGAACAAAGAACTATGTTTTTATGAGTCTGTCTTTGTGTATATTTAACATGAACAGTAATTGTAAGTTAATGTTAGCTAACGTTAGTTAGCATGAATGACACAATTGTTAACCTGTTTGAGGCTGAACGAAATTGGCAGGCAGAATATCCATTCATATCATGAAGGGTAGCTTCTACATCTCTGGGTGGACTTTTAAAATCCGTCTGGATAAAACATTTTAAAAAAAGTTAAAGATACATACCTTACGAAATCGCCTGATTTCCATTGCATGCTGACAGCTGGTGGACTGGACGGTTGGAAGAATAACGATGTTTTTTCGAACTCTCAAATAACTATGCAGCTGTGTTAAAGTCACCCAGGTGCTGGGTAGTGTACTCCACGTCAGGTGGGAGAAGAGGGGCGCTGTCCTAAACTATCAACCCAACAAGCTGGGTTACAGAAAATAACCCAACATGAGTAAAAACAACCCCACAAAATGCCCTGACAGCCTCAACCCAGCGTTTGGGTTGAGAAAATAACCCAGTATTTTTTAGAGTGTAGAAAAAGAAAACAAGATTCTAGCCTGTGTACAGTAACTCTGTGTCAGTACATCACACAGTTATAATCTAATTGTTTTCCAAAAACTACAGTGTCTCAGCTTTCCAAAGAGATCAGGCATTTGATTATCGGCCAAAGTATGTAGGAGCAATGCCCTCCTAAGAAGATGAAAAAACTCAAAATGGGGCATAAGTATAATTTATAATTGCTCAGACTTGCAGAAGAAAAGATTTAACACATGGCATTGACAATTCAATAACGGGCCTACCCTTTTCACCACCTCTGAGCTAGCATCCCCTAACCTGGCCTTTTTAGGGGGCTTTCCTCTCAGGGTGAATGAGATGATGCTTAATTGTTTTTTTTTACCTGACATCTTTGAAAGACAAATGCAATGATTAATGCATCCATGGCCAGGATATAATTAATTATACATATGACATGATTTTAAAACTAAAAGTGTCTTATGACAATATGCAATACAGTTTATTTAGTGCTAATAAAATTATTAAGCCTATTTGGAGAGAGAGATGTTTATAATGTGACAATAAGTCAGTCATCTTGTTACTGGCTACTTCAACTTGTTCTGACTCAGTGTTGTCAGTGAACAGGCTGTAGGTTGGCTAAGTTACAGACACTCATGAACAACTGATGCTAATTATCTGGGAAACATTCTCTAGCAGCAGTCACGTTGTTGTTTGTGTCAAACAAGTTGTGGATTTGTTGTAACATTAAAAGATGACTTACTCTGTGCTCAAACTGATGCTCGAAGCTCAGTGGTTTCCTCTGAAGATGAACGAAACTTTGGAAACTAGCAGATTCACGTGAACAATTCAGGATACGATACGATTTTTTTATTGGCTGTTGCGTTAAATCTTACCCAGATACAATAGTGATATTTTCTGATTGGCTATTGTGTAGCCCCTTTCGTTATTATTTATTGGCTGATAAGTGGCAGGCTCGACTAAGAACTCCCGGGGAGACGTGCTTGATTCTTGCCGGTTCCATAGTGAGAGCGGCGCGGCCAGAGACATTTTGGGCGCCGCGGCAGCATATTAAATACTAGAAATGCAATTCCAAGGAATTACCAGTGCATGAAAATGCTAAAGTTGTGATATAAAATATCATGTATAGTTAAAACAGATAATAAAGAGATGGTTACTACGGTGATGCTAGGATAGACATGGTGGTTGCATAGCTTAATAAAAGTTGATAGTTTAAAAGTAGACTGTTTAAAAGTTGAATGTAGATAGTTTAAAAGTTGTTGATAGACAGTAGATAGTTTAAAAGTTGTTGATAGACAGCTAGTTTAATAGATAGTTTAATGATAGTTTAAAAGTAGACCGTTTAAAAGTTGAAGGTAAATAGTTTAAAAGTTGTTGACAGACTGGAAGTTGAATGAATGTTGATATTCAAATAGTTTAATGGCTGTGCATAGGTAGATATTTGACGATAACTGAAAGTTTGAACGGCTCTAATGTTCGCTAGCAGTTATGCTAAGATTTTTAACTATGCTAACCATGCTACTTAGCTAATGTTTTATAGCAGTGTTAGCAATGCTAACCTGCTAACCATGCTACTTAGCTAACGTTTTCTAGCAGTTTAATGAATGTTGATATTCAAATAGTTTAATGGCTGTGCATAGGTAGATATTTGACGATAACTGAAAGTTTGAACGGCTCTAATGTTTGCTAGCAGTTATGCTAAGATTTTTAATTCTGTTAACCATGCTACTTAGCTAATGTTTTATAGCAGTGCTAGCATGCTAACCATGTTACTTAGCTAACTTAACTAACATTTTCTAGCAGTTTTATTAAACATGCTAACTATGTTAACAATGTTAGCATGCTAACTATGTTAACCATGTTACTTAGCTAACTTAGCTAATAATTTTAGCAGTTATGCTAACTATGCTATTAGCATGTTAACTACCATGTTACTTAGTTAACCTAGCTAATCATTTTTAGCAGTTTTGCTAAAAATGTTAACTATGCTAACCATGTTACTTAGTTAACCTAGCTAATCATTTTTAGCAGTTTTGCTAAAAATGCTAACTAGCATGTTAACTACGCTAACCATGTTACTTAGCTAACTTAGCTAATCATTTTTAGCAGTTTTGCTAAAAATGCTAACTAGCTTGCTAACATGCTAGCATGCTAACTATGCTAACCATGTGACTTAGCTAACTTAGCTAATCATTTTTAGTAATTTTGCTAAAAATGCTAACTAGCATGCTAACATGCTAGCATGCTAACTTGCTAGCATGCTAACTATGTTAACCATGTGACTTAGCTAATCATTTTTAGCAGTTTTACTAAAAATGCTAACTAACATGCTAGCATGCTAACTATGTGACTTAGCTAACTTAGCTAATCATTTTTAGTAATTTTGCTAAAAATGCTAACTAGCATGCTAACATGCTAACTTGCTAGCATGCTAACTATGTTAACCATGCTAACTAGCTACAGTGGGTAGGAGTCATAGTTGATGACAAGTAACAGTTACAATGGCTAAACAGTTAAAAAGTTCAGTAGTTTAAAGGGTTAAATTGTTTAACAGTGAAATATTGTAGTGAGGACTTTTATTTTGAAACAGTTTTTGGCAGAGGAAGCAGTTTAACAGGATGTGTAGTCTTAATAGGGCCAGTTTGTATGCTTAAAGCCTGAGACTGGCAGTTGAGATCCAGGTGGCCTGAACACCTGCCATAGGATTCTAATTGCTTAATGGCCGTATTATGATGTCATAATCGGCAATGTTAAGTCTATGGGGATTTTTAAAAAGGTTTTCTTTAATAGTTTAAAAAGTATAAAAGTTTCAAAGTTGAAAAGAGATAGCAACCCGATCTGTTTGAAGACCTACGTTACAAAGTTTGAATGAAGTTTCTAAGTTAAACTGTTCAAGAGAAATTGCGTCTAGAAAAAGTGGTAAGCGGAATAATAATAATAAGAAGAAGAAGAAGAAGAAGTTGCCTAGGAAGAACAGTACAGTGCATTTTCATGCACTGTAATTATAAATAGTTTTTCTGCGTGAGAAATACAATGTGTGGCGGGAGTGCGTGACAAAAGACCGAAATTAGTGACTGTCACGCTTAATGCGTGACACTTGAGAGCCCTGGACTTCTTAGAGAACGTTTACAACGCCAACCCAGCTAACAATTTATGGTTTTTGGTTTCGGGAACGTTAGTTTTTGGTTCCCAAACGTTCCCCGAAGGTTCGTTTTTGAGTAAGTTTTGGTTCCCATGGAAAGTTTGCTGAATGTTCCGGGAACGTTAGTTCTTAATATAAAACGTTCCCTGAACGTTCCCCTAACCAGGGACGTCATGCAAGGCAAAATTCAGAGGGGGCACAATCAGGCACATTTTTTTTTTTTTTGGGGGGGGGGTCCTGTTAGAGGGGGGCCGGTGATTTCTCCCTCAGGAGATTTTGAAATTCTGGCTGCTAAACATACCATTTCAATGCAGTTTGGGGGGGGACAGAAATACCTTAACAGAGCAAGCAGCAACCATCCTCTATCTGAGGACTAAGCTAAAGTATCTATTTTGTAAGTTAATGTAAAACACATAGGTTGGTGAAAGAACTGTAAGCTCAAATTCAGCTCATTAAAGCTCTACTGATCAGACCTTTCTTGACACTGTTAGCTGGTCCTCTTGTTTACGTTTTTTGCTTTTTCAAAGGTCGGTGAGAAGAGTCGGTGGCGCGTCGGCAAGCGCAAGTATAAATGCGTTTTGGTGACGTCACATATTACAAATCGCAGCCTTTGCGGTTTGAAAATCGTGTTTCATCATATCGCGATATTATCGCAAATGCAATAAATCGTTCAGCCCTACTACACATGATTTTAAAAACAGTATCATTGCAGTTGTTATGATTTGATTGATATGTGACCTAAGAACAATCTTACATTAAAAAAGTTGCTGAGGTCTGACTTTGTGGTGCTCAGAAATTAAATTATTTTAATCTTAATTCATGTGATGAAGGACTTTGAAAGAAGTTTGACAGGTTTCAGTGCTGAGTAGCCTAAGGTTAACCCTAAATATTTGAATATTTTACTAGTAGGCCTAATATATTTTTCATGACCATTATGGCAAGCAATAGGCTACCTCATTTGTAAGTTGCTATCTGCAAATCAGGAGCAAGTGACCTGATAATAACCTAAGTTATGAGCACGAGAGAGACTATTATACTTTGACTATTATACTCTTGCCCTCTATATCACGGTCATAGCGATCCTATATAAAACAACTTTAAGCCTCCTTTTGAACGGGTAGCCTATCCCTTTTCATTACATGGATTAGCAGCCAGATACGTGAAGAGAACAAGTGGAGAAACATCCAACGCAATGCCTTGGTAGGCCTAATGTTATTAGGTTGTTTTTTGTAGTGCATGAGCAGGAATGCATTATTATATATATGCAGGAATTAATAAACAGGCAAAATTGATGGGATTTATAACTTTAATATAAAATAATCAAAATAGAAAAAAATATAAAAGGTGTAAACATATAAACATCAGACTCCATGTTACCCAAGTATACTAACACAAGGAATTTGACTTTGGTAGGTGCTCTATAGGGGTGGGCGATATATATCGTCTGCGATAATATTGTGATTGTTGTTTTAACAATGTGCAAATTGACATTATCGAGTATTTAAATTACTGAAAAAACACTCGAAATCACGCACTGAAGACTCATACATTCCCAGGAGGTAGGCGATGCGGGAGAAGTGCAACAGAGCAAGTGTCACGTGATCACTAGTGGGTCACAACAACGTTGTCCCGCGCAGCCTAATGTTTATTTTGTGCAGCAAGAGTAGCCTACTTGGGATTTTATGCGGCTACTTCTGTTCAAGTAGCATTGATGAGACAGTCACGTTTTTTCCTACACGGTATTATATGTAGAGAAAACATTAGCCTTTGAGTATTTTAATAGTCAGTTGTAAACAAATAACTATTCTCATGTAACTCTTTTGTAAATGGACTGAAGTTCGCTCTAAATATCTACGTTTACCGATTATGCTAACCGTTAGCATCTCTATGGGATTTCTCATTTACATTAGCCATAAGCTAACGCATTAGTTTCTATTCTGTAACTTGGAATGCTAGCCTACGTGATTGCTCTAAAACAAAACATAGAAGGAAATAACTGAGATGTAGGCTACTCTGTTGGTCTGCTCTTAGTTTTACATTGAATCCTATGTAAAGGTTTGAAAGGAACTTCAGCTTCAGACTTTCTCTTGGGAAACTGTTAGGCCTATTCATCTTCTCTAATGTAGCTGGCTAGACCATGTCATTGCCACACAAACAAGTGGGGGCAGAATTGGAAATGTGTCATAGAGTGACAATGCATTGGTTGATTTGGTTAAAAAGTCACAGGTTAGGTTATTGGTTATTATTGTAATGGTGTTATTCATAAATAATGAGCTGTAAAGTAACTCAGACTTTAACAAAAACAATTTTTTAAAGGATATCGGCTAATTATCGTTATCGTCAAAATCACAAAAAATATCGAGATATTATTTTTTGTCCATATCGCCCACCCCTAGTGCTCTATACACACTGTTACTTGTGCTGTTTACAACAAAAAAAAAGTTAGTTACTCTTAAGTTCCTTGTCATGAAATTGTATTTACTTGGAAATGGAAAATTCAAAGACACTGTACCTTCAACTGGGTCCCAAGATGAAGTGGCAGGCGTTATAATAGACCCATCCAGCTCTGGGCAATGAGCTGGTTGCCTGTGTGGTGAAAAGAAAGTAAATATGAATATTGGTCAGTTCATTTATGGTAGGTTTCTTGCACATGACATTTGCAAAAGATAAACCTATGCTGTTACATTAAACAATCGCTAAAAAGAAAAACTCACATGCAAAAAAAGGCAGGATGAGACAAATACATCAGAACAGTAACATGATATGCACCAGGTTAATAAACATGAATGTCAGTAATTCCATGGTAGGAAATTTGACTCAACTGGTTTCTTAAATACATGTATAAATGTTAACTTACAGACAGGGCTTCCAGGCACACGCACCATCCTGGAATGCTTTCTTGCTTGCGGAACGGATTCATCTGAAATAAAAGACCATACAATCTGCACTGATTGCAAAAAGAATATTTGAATTGTGCAAATAATGTAGTCTGTATTTAAGAGGTCTTACCATCACGTGACTCTCAGCGTCAATAGCTCTGACGTGAGCTATTTTTCCATAGCTTTAGTGTATGAATCTACGTTAAGAGAACAAACTTTTTGTGAGCCAGTAGTAGAACAAAGCAGTATTTCCATACAGAGAAAACTATTATTGATAGTATTGCAGCAATCAGTCATCTGTACACAACCAGATTTTCTTGACTTGATATTTGGCTCAGCTTTTGACTTGATTTTTGTATTGTAGCCCAGAGAATTTCTAATGGGGAGACACAGCATCCATAGAAATGCATGGGCTTAGTTTGTAAAGCCAGTATGGCAGCTGTGTATAGCCTACTACACACATTCCGCCCCTTCCTAGGAACAGCATACAGCTGTATGCTTCCCAACAGACCTCTGAAGTTCGCCTACAAAAAGGAACCAAAACTGCTCTCTCAAAAATCTTTGCCTATAAGGAGATCAGGGTGTTAATTTAACCTAACTACCTATGACAAGTTACATTGCAAGTTAGGTCTGGGGTAGCAAAAATCTAAGTTGCTGTCTTAACGTAGGCCTACCGAAGATCACAGTTAGCCTACCACTCGAAGGCAGAGGACAAAAGTGTGTTGAGCAAAATGTCTGCATTTCAGACTTCTTCGTCTGAAGAATGTGGAGAATGCAATGCAATCAAGCATTTTGGACGATATATTTTCACAAGCTGGCAGAAAAGGCAACAGGCCGATGTGCGTTTTATTTGGAGACTGTTTTGCGAGACAGAGACTGAGTTTGCTGCTGATATTCTGGGGATAGGCTACAACATAGCCAATGTACGACTTTAGCCTTTTAATATATTTGCTGCATTGGATCAGTCTTCCTAGAACAGGCAAGGGCTTTCTAGCCTCACGTCAGCAGCGCTGCATCACCCATATAGCCTAGGGGAGAACCGGCACAATTGTAACACTTTTTTATTTTTCCAATTCAAACTCGATTTACACAAAGACAATAGACTTGAGAGTTGTGAAATTTCACCAGAACAGAGTAGTACATGTCTACTCCATGAAAGTTGAAACAGAATTTAAAAAAGATGTTATAGTTTGTCAATAATTTAACTTAACAGCCATAAAAAAGTGCGGTACAGTTGTAACAGTAGCGTCATGAATGTAACAGTGCTAAAATCGTGAATCCTATAACATATTTTAACACAAAACAGTGCTGGGTTAAACAAAGAGCATCTGTTTTCATATAAAATCAAGAAAAAAAGTCCAAATGTATGACTGTTAAAGCTAATTTATTGCATTATTGATTAGCCATTGCAGACCATATTACGGTGTTATAGCTCACAATAACCTTTAAATATGCTTATTTTGGCCATATCCACTTGATAAAACCAGTAAATATAGTTGATAAACTGCTTATTTCTTACATGTCTGAAGCATTTGGTCCAACAGTGATATTTCAAGTTGCTGTGTTAACTTTAATTGGGTGATGGCGGCACAAAAATCATAATCCATAACTCGCAATGAGAATGTTCGTGCATTCGCGATAAAATCAGTTCATTTTGCCATAGAGACTGGTGTTACAACTGACCCGCACAGGTCATGTTTTTATTTTCATTTAATTGCATGTGCTGTGACTACATAAATCAAATAGGACTCATGTTAACTTGAAACAGAGGGACTGAAGATATGAATGACATGTGATTGAAGTCCACACGCTCAAATTTCACAAAGCAAACTTAAACAAACAGTTGCGGTTAAAAATAAATAAAAAATTGCGATGCTTGAATTTTGCACCTTTTTGCTTAATATCTCTGATCGTATTTATAGTAGACCATTCATATTTGGATGGCTGTAAGATTATACATAATTACATGATATGTGTTTACGTTTCCGTAGCTACACCATATCTTGAGAATAAAACACTGTTACATTTGTACCGCTGTTACAATTGTACCAGTTCTCCCCTACATTAAAACAACCAGCGGATGGTGGGCGGGTGCCGTTTCGAAAATTGGTCAAAAAACTTTGGTGTTGATGGATGGCTGATGGATGATAAGTTTTGCTATGCAGTTATGGTTGAAATAATAGCCCATCAGCGCATCTCTAGTGTGTGTGCCTCTCTCTCGCTCAGAGGGGAGGGAGAGGCTGAGGGTCGATCCAGCATGGATTCTAAACTCTGTGGTGGATAGGATCTACAATTAGGTGTTAACAATACTACTACGCTAGGTCGAAATACTCCCAAGTGCTATTGCGCCACACATTGTAGTTCTCCGGTTTATTCGCTTGGAAAATCGCCACATTTCACGTTGCGTGGCCGTAGCATTTCTATCAACTACTCGTGCAACTGTATTTAAGTCGGTAAAACGTGGATGTTTTTGATTACTTCTACGCTTAGTTGCCGTCAAAGCCCGCTAGCATAGCAACATGCTAACACAGTCCAGCCGCGCACCAGAGCGTTTGAGTGCACGTACGGACACGGGAGAGGTATGACTCAACTCGTGAAAGTTAAGGTAAGAACATATATTACTACTGACATTGGGTGGCGTGTTCCTTTAACTCCCTCTCCAAAATTCAGAGGTCTATTCACTTGAATCGTCTATCCGATCATCTGTGTTACAAGATGGCCGCCGACAGTGTATACATTATCTATAGCCATCTCTATGGCTCTAGTGTAGCCTACATATGCAGGACTGTTCAGTAGGTTATACCCACTTAAAAAGCATCACCATCTCAGTATACCCACTTAAAATAGACTAGGATACATTTGGGGTTGATCACAGTATAGCCTACCCACTACAGCGAACTACTAGCCTACATCACAGTAGCCTAGATCCAGCTACAGTATATCCACTAGCCTACTAGACTACACCACTGCTGCCGAGTGACTGACTGTACACTAAAACTAATTAAAAGAAACGGTAGCCTAGTGCTATTATTTGTAACATCAACGCGAGCAGGTTAACACGATGACACAAAACATACAATGCTAAAACAACACGTTGAGAACAGCAGCAAACAAAGACGAACGAGCAATGTGCTCTGGTAAATTACAAACTTGGCAAGAATCACGGAATTCAAACAGAGCCCGTTTACGGAAGTCAGGACAAGACTTCAATCAATCACCTGAAAGCAGAGGCGCTGTCTTCCCCCTACTGGCGTGGGGGTAGGCCTACGTGTAAGGGAGAGCCTGTCTGATTGAACTGAAGTGAATTGTGAAATGAAAGAAGTGAATTTTCTTAGTTGTGAAAAGTGTTCTATTGATAGATTCTTGTTTAAAGTTCATTCACCTAATACGGTAAAAAAAGCACATAAGTATATATTTTTTATTTAGTAAAATTGATATTAGCCTAAAATAAATATTATCTTGATATGATGTTTACCTTACTTAGATTTTATAAGACCAATCATTTGAGTGGATCTAAATCAAGTGACTGCAAACATTTTGTAGGCTATGTTACTTCAAAAACTGAAATAGAGCTTGTTTAAATAAACATTTCAAAACCGCACTCAGAACAACCAAAAAACAACCAAAGACAACCAAACGGGAATGTTGTGTGAAGGTACTGTGCAACCACAGGAGAACGTTTTAGTTGGTTGGTTCCCTTAACATTTAGGGAACGTTAGAACCCTTAGGGAATGTTCCCTAACCGTTAGTTTTTGGTTTGGTTCGAACTAACCTTTAGGGAACCATACACTAACGTTCCCGAACGTTCCCTTAACGTTTTGTGTTAGTGGGGAATGTTCAAACAGCATGTTTCATAGAGATAATAGCCTAGCCTACTCTTTGCAATCTCCATTGTAGCAGATCTCATTTGAACGTTATGCTACTTGGGAACGCGTTTGAGCACGTACTAGTGGGACCGCTGTCCGTCATCCGGAAAAATAATCTTTGGTCACCGCTATTGGCCGATTTCCGGATCCCATTGACTTAGCCTACATTGAACGCATGTAAACAAAACATCAATTATGTGCTCAAACTAACTTATACCAGCAACCATTGCACTTTGATAAGAAACTATTTTCATATATACAGCAAAAATAACAATTTCGATCAAGCAACGTAGAGAAATCTCAGCAGCAGAATGGTGCTGGAACTAAAACGGTGCCTTTTTTATTTTATTGATAAGACAAATTTGAACATGAAACTGAACTGTTATATTCAATTTACTATCAATATCTTATTGATTCTATGCATAATAAATGTATGTTAAACAACTTGCCATGGATGCACACACAATAGTAGGCCTATAAGACAACAAACATCAGATAAGGATACAATAGAACAGACTGAGGCAACAGGTCAACCAACTATATTCCACATAGGTTACAGAGAACAGAATCTCACTATAAGAGGTGCCGTTTGGATACACACAGAAAGACACTCTATTCCGATTAGACAGTGTACACTCAAGGTTAGATTCAAGGTTCCACACATTTCACTCCAGTGACCACAGCAAATAGATTATTACAAGAGTTACTGCACAGAAGCAGCCTCCGAGTGGCCCAGGCTGTGGTCCAGACAGAAATCATAGGAAACTCTGAGAAAAGAACATTTCACGAGCAAGGTAAAAGTGGTAGTTGTGTGAGCTGTTTATGTGGATGTGCAAGACAAAAGTGGTGTATGTTCATGTAGTCTATGCAAGCAAATACTGTATATGGCAACATTTAGTTTGTATGTCCAAGCTATTCTTGATTTTAGGTCCAGGGGGCGCTTTATCCATCACTGCAAGTTCTTACCTGGGTTATTTAGGCCTATACTGACGAGCCAGTAATCAGTGTATGTGAACATGTGACATCTGCCACACCCACAGAGAGAGAGAAGACCAGTGAGAGAAACAAGAGGGAAGAACAGGGAGACAAAGTCCACCAGCTACATGTTGTTACTCAACCGAGGTGTCCAGTCATCACGCTACTCCAACTCCATTTTGGGAAAGAGAGCAGTCGAGAGATTCTTGTAGGCACGGGGCTGTTCAATTACAAATTCAGATTTTCAAACCAAGAGATGAAGCTGGGCCAAATTTGTTCAGCAGCTAGTAAGTGCAGGTAATTCATTTTTACACAACTGAATGTATTGGGAAAAAGTAATGGTTATTCATTGTTTCCTTTCTGAATTTGGTCCCTTCAGACATTGGCACATCAAAAAGGGCATATAAGGTTTTGATGTCCTGTGTCAGATGTGACCCCTTGGGTGTGTTTGTAAATTGCCACTCAGAGCGCTATGAGCACACTCTGGCACTTTGAAACAGTTCATAAATTTGTGTTGATGAAGTCAACAAACCAAGATAGACAGCTCCTGTCAGGGTGCCTTAACAGTGAACCGTCCAACTACAAAAATCTACATTTTGCATTTTGGTGTTTTAAACATGTAGACTATTTAAGTCTAGTCTACATGTAGTTTCAGGAATAATGTCAAACAGCAGCCTAGGTGTTCATGCATGGTTCATGTTCTTGTTTTGTTAACTGGTGAGTTTACAAGTTACACTACCAAAGGTCACTTGTATTACACTGTCATATCCAGGAGGTCATAAAGCCGATCCCTTTAGGAGTCCTACAGCAGCATAAACTGTGGAGATAAGCACGGGAACAGCGGCCGTTTCTGATGTGAATGTTGTGCTTTCTCTGTGTTGACTCCTCTGATAGAAATTAACTTGGTTTGCATTGACACTTGCAGAGTTATCTGCTGCAGCTGATTTCTATTACTCTAATCATGTCCAAGCTCTTTAATTTATGTGCAGTGCAATTCCCTGCTTGTTTATGTCTAAATTCTGAAGACATCGCCAACTCACAAAGAGAGAATGGGAGATAGATACAAACACACGCATACGTACACACACACACACACACACTCACGCACGCACGAAGAGAGAACGGGAGATAGAAGTGTCTGATTTGTTGTTTTCATTGTAGCTTGTCATGAGATTCATCTGGACATTATGAAGAGTGGCTGAAACATGGAGAAACGAGTCGACATAAAACAGGAAGCCAGTCTAAAGGGGCAAAGGTAGGCTACTCAGCACATGATCTGAATTATGTTCCTTGTAAAAGCTTGTAGCACCGCCACATAATTTATATAGGATTCACTAATAAACCTGGTCAGACAATAATTAGTAACCAGGTAATAAGTGTTTTCCACATTGTTCTATTTCCACTCTTTATATGTACCTGTGGGCCTGTATCAGAATACTGTCTGTATGTTTTCTTTGGTTTGCATATGGTGGGAAAACCTATCAGCTGTTTGCCAAACCCGTCAAATGATTGTCTAATGCGTCAGATGACGCACTTATCAGCTGGCTGTCAAACCCGTCAGCTGCTGGTCTAATGCAGCTGACGCACCTATCAGTTGGCTGTCAAACCCGTCAGCTGATGGTCTAACGCGTCAGCTGACGCACCTATCAGTGGATGCGGGAACTTTTGAATGGCTTTAAATGGGGTACAAGAAGAGGAGAGAAGCGGAAAAATGCTCGGGGAGTCTAAGCGAGACATGAGATTTTGGCCGACTGGAACATAACGCTAATTGTGGAAATAGCTAAAAGCCACACCGTTTCAAAAGAAACGAAAAAGGACCTAATGCGATCGTTGCCGCATTGGAAACCGGTAAGGCTGATCTATTTTTGGTGTTGCTGAGGTTGTGTCGCGGACACAGCTGTTTTTCTTTCCTTGTGGATTCTTCGTTGTGGATTACTTCCTTTTTGGTTTGTGGATTATAAAGACTGGGTCGTAGTGATTTTTTCCGTGGTTTTTTCTGTGGATTCATTGGATTATTTTTAGAGAGAAGTGACTTTGGCTGAACCTATGAGCATACGTGCGCTCGTTTGTGCATACAAACAGTTGTTGGGTGCGTTGTTACTACGCATAAAGGAAAAGCGCCTCATCACTTTGAGGATTAATAGACTGAGTTGTGCTTAATGAGGGTGAACTAAAGGGTTTGAAAAACTGCTTATACACGGGTGTGCAAATATATTCTTGAAACTTAAATGCATTGTCAGAACTTGTTTTTTCTAATAACTTATTTAAACATAATCCAGTAGGAGGATCAGGATAATACCCGTGTTTATTAGTAATCGTTACTTTTGAAAAAGCTGATTGTTACAAGCTGCTAGTCATCTGTGTACGGTGCACAAACAAGGAAGATTTATGCAAATTAATTCCTTCAAAGCCACAATGTTTCCATTAAACTTCTAAAAATGGAAATCGACAAACTATCACTAAAGTTACCTCTTCTCAAAACTATCACAGGAATGGAGCAAGGAAAGAGCAAGGAACGTTTATTAGTCAAATTGACAAAAGACAGATCAAGTTACAAACTTGCCAGAAAATACAGTATAGTGAACCTGGCCACAACTTCAGAGTGGTCTCTGAGCTCCTTGGACATCAGTCATAATGAGTATAGTCTGAAAATGGACAGAAAGAAAGAGCTACACACTGTAAAAAGTTAGGGCTGTCCAATTCTAAGTTAGGGCTGTCCAATTTATCAAACCATATTACGTTACAATTACATGAAACCGTCTAGTTTTGAATTAAACACATCCTTATTGTGTTCAAATAGTCAGTCCGATTGAGTAATCCACTTTTTCTAATTGAATCAAGTAAGGTAGGCCTAAGTGTATATACTGGGGGTAAAAGGAAAAGAGGGTTTGTCACATTTACTAAACCACAAAACATTAAACAAACACATGTTTTTCTTTTAAACACAATGTTATTACTTTGAACTGAGATATTTTGCCACAGCAATGAATTCATCCAACAGAATCATGTCAGATGAGCCTTTGCAAGAACACTTGCCAAAATTTTTCACGAGTTTCTTAAAGGCCCTTTGCAACAATTTTAGCAAAAATGACCTTAATTATGCAGGTTGAGAGTCGTTGTGATGGTTCTACAACACTTTTTGGGTCGTTTGGTGGGTGCTTCGTCTCCCCCTAGTGCTTCTCCGCGGAAAAACCGAATATGCAACTTTATGGTCGCAGTCGGTCGCGGTCCGAACACATCCGGATGTAACTCGGCGGAAATACTCGAAAATGTAGTCAGATTGTAGTTTCTAAGAAGACTGCAAAATGGACTCCGACTTGGCTTTTTTGCTGTTGAAATTGTAAGTAGCCTACCCTTGGGTGAACTTCGTTTTTGTAATGTGATTTGATAGTCTCTTGAACAATGTGTTTGCTCAACCGTTTTATTGTGAGCCCTATGTGTTTAGCTTGGTTTTTTGATGGCTAGCTCGCTAGCTAGTGGGGGTTTAGCGTAGCAGTCACTTGCTACCGAAGCTGCAGGGGGAGCTATGACGTGAAAAATGCGAGCCCAAATCAGGCGAAAACCCAGAAACAGCGAAGGAATAACCAGACCTGCATAGGGCTTCTTTAAAGAAGGTTATGCTTAGAGACCAGTAGAATTTGATGCCGAGTTGTATCTTATGTTATGCTTTGAGATTAACCATGTGTAACCTGCATTGTGTTGAACCTGCGCAATTCAGCCCTGCACACGCCCGGACTCAAACCCGAGAACAGCAGCACCTCGGATCGGGAGGCGAGCGTGCTGACATTTGAGCTAAAACCCAAGGCTACTAGCTTCCATGCCAGCAGCACTCTTGAGGTGTTGGGGAGTGAGGTTTACTAACGTTCCACATGCACAACTATGCTAGCTTGCATCCGTTACACATAGCACATGTTTTCAACTTCAATGAATGCTTCTTAATTCTTAATTCATCTTAATGCTTTAAAAAGGAAATAAGCACTTTTGACCGAAAATTTACATGTCAGCTTTATTGTGTTTTCAGAGGAGCTATCCATATTTTCTAAATGTGTTCATCAGCATGATCACATTGTAGGGCTGCAAAAATGTATTGATTCTCTTAAATTAATTGCCAACTATTCTGGTAATCGGTTACCCAGTAAACAAAATAAAGTCCCCGACATCCCCTAAAGGTCCCCTGGCGAACGTCACCTCCTCGACATTGTGTAGGGTTCCCTTGACATCCCGCAGATCTGTGTTCGGGACATCTAAAGGACGTCCCCGAGACTTTGAGGTCTTTGATGTCCTTTAATGGTCACCGCGACGTTATGCGCGCAACATTTATATTTCAGCGATGGTAAAAAAAACAAAAACATGAAACGTGATTACGCGTTATTACATCCTGTAGGCTTCATGAATGGACATACCGGTAAGCTGCTAAGAGAGAGATTGTCGTAGCATGAGATCGCAGCATGATTTCCCTGACAATCAGTTACACTAACCTCATGTTTTCACTTCGACCAGTCATGCATGATATCATGTCCTCCTTATGCATTATGGTGATAGTGAGTAGACATGGACCTTTATACCGGGCTAGGAAATACTTTCACATCTACGGTGTCTTTTTCTTAATAAACTAATACAATTTTTTAATGGGCATATCCCGTAGCACAGGGATTCCCAAACTGTGGTACGCGAGCTGCCACTAGGGGGTACGCGAGATGAAAAGGGCAATGTCGGAAAGGTGTTAAAAATAATTAATTAATAATAATAAATAATGAATAATTTCGAATCGGGTTATAATGATATGGAAACGTGACATTAAAGGAAATAATTTGTAAACTCTATAGTAGGCTATGTTTTCGTTAAAAAAATAAGCTACCCACAATGCACGTTATTTCCTGTGGCACGTCACGGGAAATTAGGTATATTTACAGGTGTGGCAATCAGTTAGGCAAAGGTGTGGATGGCGGGGAACACACGGTTCTTACCGTAGCCGTGAGCACCCACTCCACCGACAGCACGCCACAGGAATTTATTTTAGCACAACAGCACCTTTTTAATCAGCACTGGGCAAAGTACCATTTTATGTATTTGATACATTCATAATAAACGGGAACACCACCCAAAGAGAGCCAATGCCTGGACCTAGGATTCTTGCTACGCGTTGAGAACACCATGCCATCCATGCCGAGGCTTATAGGATAGCCTCCACATCGTAAGAACCTATTCCTCTTCGTTTGGATATGCTTCTGAATTGGACAGGAGCGTCCCGATCGTTTGGATAAGGAATTGGATTGTAAAAACATTTTCCTGTTGACCACGGTGTTTGGATATCGTAAGGATCGCCCGTCTGATTGCTTACCTGTTGCGGAGCCTGGAACTCTTAATTGAAACACCTTTAAGTCCTCAAGTCGTTATCCAGTGCAGACTGCAACCACGGACAGCTGGTGGGTACACTTTCATATTTCTCTGCCGATGGAATTGGAAAAACTTGGACTCGAAATGAAAGACTGTTTCAGTGCTGTGGCTTTGTAAAATTAGGCTACTTGTGTTGTTAATTGAAAGAAATTCTGACGCTCGGAATATTAAGTGCTGTGTTGTGTGCGTATGTGTGCTGTGGGCTGCCTCCGCATAAGTAAAGTTATTGTGCTGTTTCATTGAGCGCTTGAACTTAACGCACAAAGATGAGTGCAGATGAAGGACAATTGCCCGACAAGGCCAAAGGCGCTTCTGTGACTACAGATGAAAATAAGGCTCCTGATAAATCGAGTTCTGTTGTTGATGATTCGGGGAAACGCATAAGAAAATTAACAGCTAAGGGATTTACAATGCTGTTTGAAAACTTGCAGAAAAATCGTAAATCCCAACTTACGCAAGCTAATAAAATTAAGCAACGGATTAATGAGCTTCTTACTGGAAAAATTACATCTCAAACTGTGTCTGATGTGAAGAAATGCCTTAGCAAATATTCCACGTTGTGCAAAGAAGTTTTAGAAACCCAAACTACTTTGCTGGAAATGCCTATGACAGACCCTGAACATGAAAAGCAACAAAATTGGCTTGCACAGAAAACAAATGAAATTAATCAATTTGAGAATGATGTGAAGCAATGGTTGGTTGATGCTGCTGCGAAAAGGGATGAGAATCTTGATGTGCTGTCTACAACAAATTCTGACATAAGGCCTGAAGATAGTATATCAAATGTTTCAAGTAAGGGGTCGAAACGTAAAGGTCGCTCTTCTGTCCATTCAAAGGCTTTCAGTTTTATTTCTGTACACCTAAAGGCGAAAGCCGAAAGGGCTGCTCTTTTACAGTCTGTAGCAGCCTTGAGAAAAATGCATGACCTTGATGCTGAAGAAGCAGCTCTTCAAATTGAAAAGGCAAAGCTGAAAAGGAAAAGGGAACAGCTAGAGGTTGAGGCAAAGTTGGCTGCTGCTACAGCTAAGTTGACTGTGTTCGAAAATGAATGTGGTGGTGAAGATGTGGATGAGTATGAAGAGGATAATGGAGAAGATGCCATGAATGCCTATCTTCATGCTCATTTGAAATCACAAACGTCAAGTTTATTGAACACAGCTCCTGTCTTGCATCTTCCTAAAACTGTCTCTTTCCAACAGGAGCATTCTCTGGCTGTACGGCCTAAAGAGAGGCTGCACATTCTACAAGCCCAGTCTTCAGTAAGATCTAGTAACACTTTGTCCACTTTGGTGTCGTACGCACCATCTTGTCACAGGTCCGAAGTGCCGGGGAATGTCCCAGGACCCCGATCCACCAACGCTGCACCAGCAGGGCTTCAGCCATCAACCTCACAAGGGAGTACACGTATGCATCATTCCCCTCATGACAATGTTCAACACCCTACCCTGTACGACCTTATGCAACAGCAAACCAACATCACTGCTCAGTTGGTTCAGAACCAAGCCTTAGCCTCTCTTCCTCCACGAGCTATCCCAGAGTTTGATGGTGATCCACTTAAATATGCTACCTTCATTAGAGCTTTCGAACAAGCTATTGAAAAGAAAACTACAGATAAACAAGAATGTCTTTATTACCTCGAGCAATACACCAGAGGGCAGCCAAGGGAACTTGTTCGGAGTTGCTATAACATGGTTTCTGGACAAGGCTATGAGAGAGCAAAGAACCTATTAAAAGAACATTTTGGAAACGAAATGAAAATTGCTGTAGCTTATATAGAGAAGGCTATGAAGTGGCCAATGATGAGGGTCGATGACATTAATGCTCTGCAGTCTTTCTCAATCTTTTTAAGGGACTGTTGCAATGTGATGGAAGACTTACAGCATATGGAGGAGATGAACGTGCCATCCAATCTTTGCCTCATAATGATGAAGTTGCCATATAAACTGAGGGAAAAATGGAGGTCTGTTGCCTGCGAGCTACAGGAGCGCCGTGGTTACAGAGCTATGTTCCCAGACTTTGTGGCCTTCATTGAGCGTCAGGTAAAGATTCTGTCCGACCCCCTCTTTGGTGACCTACAGGGTACACCGCCAGATCCTTCCTTTAAACCCAAAGGCAGACATACTGGAAGAGGCCAAGCTACCGTTGCAGCCATCAATACTGCCTCAGGACCAACCACATCAGCAGCTTGGCACCAACAGCGCAGAGGGCCAGCTTCACAGAACAACGAAGAGTCATGCTGTGTGTGTAAGGGCCAACATGCAGTGGAGAAATGTTCACAGCTTGACGAGATGATTCACAGGGAGAAATTGGATGCTCTGAAAGTAGCCAGAGTGTGTTTCAGCTGTCTGAGGAGAGGTCATATTAGCAGGGAATGCTACAGCACAGGAAGTGTCAGTCAACAATGCACTTGTTTCATTGGAGACATGTGGCCATACTGGGGCCGGAAGTGATGAATATGTTCTCTCTATTGTGCCTGTACAGGTGAAGGCCAAGTCCGGGAGCACGGTTGTGAACACCTATGCCTTTCTAGACCCTGGGAGTTCAGCTTCTTTCTGTACCCAACATCTCATGAGGAAACTGAATCTTTCAGGAGTCAAGACTAACATTCTTCTTCGTACTCTTGGCCAAGAGAGGTCAGTAGACACATTCTTGCTTAGTGGTCTCGAGGTTTCTAACTTGAATGAAGAAAACTTCCTGGACTTACCTGAAGTCTATACTCAGAGGACCATGCCTGTGAGCAGAAATAACATTCTCACTCAACAGGACTTAGAGGGATGGAAATACCTCGAAGGCATTAAAGTTCCCAGTCTTGAAGCAGAGGTGGAATTACTGATAGGCACCAATGCGCCGAAGCTCATGGAACCATGGGAAATAATAAATAGCCAAGGCGAAGGACCATATGCTGTAAGGACTCTCCTGGGGTGGGTCGTGAATGGTCCATTAAGAGGTGGCGAGCCGCGCAAAGGCAAGTTTGGCCGTCCTGCTATCACTGCCAATAGGATCTCAGTCGCCAAGCTACAGGACTTGTTGGTTGCCCAATACAATCAGGATTTTAATGAAAAATCAGATGATGTATGCCCATCCAGAGAGGATCAAAGGTTCATGCAAATAATGGAGTCTTCAATTCAGCTTGATGAAGGACACTACTGCTTTGACTTGCCTTTTAAGGCTGAAGATGTCGTGCTGCCAAACACCCACAGCATGGCAGAGCAGCGTCTCCTAAGTCTCCACAAGAAGTTCAAGAGGAACAAAGATTATCATCAAGAATACACAGCTTTCCTCTCCGAAGTCATTGAAAAGGGTTATGCTGAGCTTGTACCACATCAGCAGTTGAGACGAGCTGACGGCAAGGTGTGGTATATTCCCCATCACGGGGTATACCACCCGAAAAAGAAAACCCTTAGAGTTGTTTTTGACTGTGCTGCTGTGTTTAAAGGAATTTCCTTGAATTCACAGCTGTTGCAGGGGCCTTACCTCACAAGCACCTTGCTTGGCGTACTTACCAGGTTTAGACTGGAACGTGTAGCACTGATGGCAGACATCCAAGCCATGTTCCATCAGGTGAGGGTGTCTCCAGAACATACAGACTTTTTACGCTTATTGTGGTACCCTGATGGTGATACAAGTCAAGCTCCCATGCAATATAGGATGAGAGTTCACCTCTTTGGGGCTGTGTCTTCGCCCAGTTGTGCGAATTATGCACTGAGGAGAATTGTGCGAGACTACAAGGACAACTTCGAACCCAGTGTTCTGAACACAATACTCCAAAATTTCTACATGGATGATTGTCTAAAGTCTGTATCATCGGAGGCCAAAGCCATAAAAATGGTGCATGAATTGACTGAAGCCTGTGCAAAGGGAGGATTCCGCCTGTTGAAGTGGACAAGCAACAGCAGTGAGGTCTTGGCCAGTATTCCTGAGCTACAGCGTTCCAAGACCACAAGGGGGCTTAACCTGGATCAAAAGGAAAGTCCTGTCGAAACAGCTCTTGGTCTTCATTGGTGCATAGATGCAGACATTCTGACCTTTAGGATAGCCATAGAAGAGCGTCCACATACAAGACGTGGCATATTGTCTGTGGTGTCGTCTATCTATGACCCTTTGGGTTTTCTTGCACCATTTATCTTACCTGTTAAAAGGATGCTGCAGGAGATGTGCAGGCTGAACATCAGCTGGGATGCTGGCATACCTCGTGTCTTCTCAGAACAGTGGTCCAAATGGCTGGCTAATCTCCATCACATCACTGAGCTCACAGTGGAACGGTGCATCAAGCCAAAAGACTTTGGAACACCTATTCACCTGCAGATGCATCACTTCTCCGATGCTAGTGAGTATGGCTACGGAACTGTATCATATCTGAGGATGGAGAATGAGAGAAACCATGTCAGTGTTGCTTTTATCTTGGGCAAGGCCAGGGTCGCTCCTTTAAAGCAAACAACAATTCCTCGTCTCGAGCTAACTGCCGCTGTCCTGGCTGTCCGGGTGGACAAGATGCTGAAGAGGGAGTTGCAGCTGGATCTACACCCATCAGTATTCTGGACAGATAGCACAACCGTTTTAAAGTATATTGGAAATGAGACCAGGAGGTTTCATACATTTGTGGCTAATAGGGTGGCTGTAATCAGAAATGAAACGGATGTTGCACAGTGGAGACATATTGGCACAAGACTGAATCCAGCAGATGAGGCATCCAGAGGTCTAAGTGCTGAAGAATTCTTTGCATGCGAGAGGTGGCTGAAGGGACCACAATTTCTCTTGAGGGGGAAAGCGGAATGGCCTAGGACAATCATGGAACAATCTTTGATTCCTGTGGATGACCATGAGGTGAAGAAAGACCCGCTCGTGAATGCTTTTGTCTCCCATAGTCCACTGAATGCAACAAAGGTGTTTTTAAGTTACTTCTCAGATTTTAAGAAGCTGAGAACGTCTGTGGCATGGATGCTCAGACTTAGAGATGTACTTCTAACATTGTCCCAAAGGAGAAAGGTTCTTGAAGCCTCTGGAAGCATTGGCCATAACAATGGAGGCCGAAGAAACAATCACCTTCATGCCGAGATGCAACAGAAAAGGTTGGCACTTTGTGGACAGTCACGGACAACAGGTGACCTTGAGAGGGCAGAAGGTGCCGTTATCAGCTTTTCCCAGCAAGAGAGGTTTTCTGATGAGATGGCTGTTTTGAAAGACGGAGGATCTGTCAAACGAAACAGCGACCTCTACAAGCTGGACCCAGTGTTAGAGGACGGATTGCTGCGGGTGGGAGGAAGGCTGAGTAGGGCTGCTATGCCTGAAGTGGAAAAGCATCCTGTCATTCTTTCCAAAGAGCAACATGTGTCCAAACTCCTCTTGAAGCATATCCATCAACAGCTGGGTCACGCAGGTAGAAATCACATGCTTTCTTCTCTCAGGAAGCGATACTGGATTACTCATGCCAATTCTGCCTGCAGGAAGGTCATCTCTGAGTGTGTAGTGTGTCGCCGCCTCCAAGGAAAGACGGGGGAACAGAAAATGGCCGACCTACCAGTAGAGAGAATTGTGCCAGACTTACCTGCTTTCACAAATGTGGGCGTTGACTACTTTGGGCCAGTGGAGGTGAAGAAAGACCGGGGCAGAGTGAAGCGCTACGGTGTCCTCTTTACCTGCATGGCAAGTAGGGCAGTTCATCTTGAAGTTGCTTATGCTTTAGACACTGACTCATGTATAAATGCAATTCGCCGTTTCATGTGTCGCAGAGGTCAGGTGACACACCTGACATCAGACAATGGCACTAACTTCATAGGAGCTGAGAGGGAGTTAAGGGAAGCCATTGCTGAGTTAAACCACCAGAAGATTCAGCATACCTTACTGCAGAGTAGTCTAACATGGTCCTTTAACCCTCCAGCCGGCTCTCACCATGGGGGCGTTTGGGAACGGCTTATTCGTCTTGTGAAAAGGGTCCTCTCTTCCACGCTCAGACTCCAAACATTGGATGATGAGGTCTTTCATACTATTCTTTGCGAAGTCGAAGCCATTCTCAATAGTCGTCCAATCACAAAGGCCTCTGATGATGCAAATGACCTTGAAGCACTTACACCCAATCACATCCTGCTCTTAAAGTGGAAATGAAGCAGTGAGAACTGTGACCATTTTTTGGTTGCTTTTTCATTTTTGAAGATACATGGATTTTCATTAAATCTGAAATTCAAGTAGTTTCACTGGAAAATGACATGTCAATAACGACTTTCGCCACTAGGGCGCGGCCATGTTTTAAAAATGCAGGCGCTACGTCATCAGAATGGTTAGCGTTTGTTCGTGGATGTTTTATCCATTAGCGGACGTTCACTTTATTTCAATATGCCTACGCAAATTCTGTTTATGTTTGTTTTTGTGTTTGTACAAGAACAAGGGCCGCTGTAATGGAGCCTGTAGGCCTATCAGAGACAGTACTTAATTAGATTTAACTTCAGTCGCAATAATGTGTTTGGATGTTCTCGCACAACTTGTTGATTACCGCGACCTGAAAATGCAGTTGCATCGTTGATGAATTGGTGAATAAACTCGGGGGAGCGAACTTCTCATGTGTGAGTAAGAGGTTTCTTTTTGTGATTGATTGGTATCAATGATTGCATTTGTTTCACTCAAGTAGTAGTGGAAACTATTTGCAGAGGCTTGCGAACCTGGTGAGAACCTGTTGTGGGTACGCTAGCCTACGCCTGACTTGTGTAGGCTACTCTGAAGTAGCCTAGGTCTGTGATACAGGCATGGTTTTGTGGGTAGACGTTGTTTATGGACTGTAAGGCGTCTGAGTTTTATTTGTTTATGTAAGCTAACATAAAATAACATGCTGTTCAATTTAAGTAAATAAATGCACAGATGTGCCGCTTGTAGCCACCATAGATGTTAGGGTTCATGCTATGCTAGTTACAGTATGTGCTTGTTATGTTATGCTATGCTAGTACTGTATCGCAGCTTCTACCATGATAATACATTGCAGAACAACTGAGTATGGGTGTAGAAATTAGTGTAGTCTCAGGTGATCAGTGTAGTCCCCTAGCCTACCCCCTCTGCACAACCTATCAAGAGTGTGTTAGTTGGTTAACTGCTGTTTATTGGGCGTTTCAGTGTTTCGGCTCGGATGTCCCTCAGCGACCGCATTGCAACCTCCAACGTCTCGCTTTAATGACAGCATTTGGCACGTAGGATTGGACGTGATATATCTGTTATTTTGGATGAGATGTCCCAGGTTCATTTCCTGGCAGCAGACACTCTCCATGTGTGCCATGTCAGTGAACATGCGCTGAACTGTGCGCTCAGATACACCTCTCTCTCGATCATCTATTTCTCCTCCATAGTCAGGCTCTGGGGGCACTAAAACTCCCACTGCACTTACTGGCTCAAAAGCATAGGATGCCTGTCCTCATTGGTGGGTCTATCCCATTCGTCCATATCCATTTTGTTGAGGCAGTAAGCTAACTGTGAGGCTATGACAGCCGCTCGTAGACAGTAAAAGCCGCTATGTAAACAGCATAGAATGTTGTACCAACCATTCTTGTGATGTCATCATTTTCTGAAAACAAAGATGGCGGCGCACAGCTGAAATTAATGCAACTTGTTTGTGCTTTATTCTGAATAACAGGTCATATTTCTGACTTTATTTGTATTTAAGGTATATTTAAATATTTAACTAGTGCTATAGACTTCTGTTTTATTTGACTGCTTCATTTCCACTTTAAAGTCAAAGCCACACTTCTCTCCTGGACTCTTTTGTAAGGATGACCTGTACATGAAGAGAAGATGGAGGCAGGTGCAGTTCCTATCTGACCTCTTTTGGAAGCGCTGGGTGAGGGAATACTTACCGCTACTCCAGGAGAGACATAAGTGGACGAGACCAAAAAGAAGCTTTTCCATTGGAGACATTGTGGTTGTAATGGATCCTGTTGCTCCACGAGGGTCCTGGCTGATGGGAAGAATTACTCAGACGTATCCCGATAAAAAAGGTTTTGTCCGCTCAGTTCAGCTGAAGACAAAGACTGGTCAGCTGGACCGGCCTGTAACGAAGATCTGCTTATTGATGGAAGCTGAAGTGTCATAGACGAGGTCCCGACTAGTTGACTGGCCATAGATGACCTGAATAGATGACCTGCCCACCGATGTCCTAGGCTCAAGAAAAAAAGATTCACTTAGATTAGCTCTGCACAAATGGCTCCTTTAGTTTAAATTAGATAATTTGGGTAATTGTGGTTAAAGTAAATATTCACAATTATGGGGCCGGGGTGTAGGAGCCATTTATATCCACTTTTAGTTAGGTTAATTTAGTTATTACTTATTTTAGCCACTTGGGGGAGTATTGCACTGGGTGTGGCACGTCACGGGAAATTAGGTATATTTACAGGTGTGGCAATCAGTTAGGCAAAGGTGTGGATGGCGGGGAACACACGGTTCTTACCGTAGCCGTGAGCACCCACTCCACCGACAGCACGCCACAGGAATTTATTTTAGCACAACAGCACCTTTTTAATCAGCACTGGGCAAAGTACCATTTTATGTATTTGATACATTCATAGTAAACGGGAACACCACCCAAAGAGAGCCAATGCCTGGACCTAGGATTCTTGCTACGCGTTGAGAACACCATGCCATCCATGCCGAGGCTTATAGGATAGCCTCCACAGACAATGTGTTCAAACGGAAAACGAGCCATATTTCATTTAATTTAGCCCTCAAAAGTAGAATGGTGTGTTGTTTCATTATCATGGACTATCAGTTTAACAGCAAGAATTCTCCATTACAACCAAATAGCCTACAAAGGGGCGATTTTGCTTTATTAACAACAGGTGAACCAGAAACATGCATTGTGTAACGTTAACTGGTTAGATCAAGCTCGACATCCTCATCTCAAATATAGGATACTGCCCAGATAGCAAGCAGCTATCGGACCACTGGTAGATAGGCTAGCAGCTACTTGTCAGCAACCCGCGATGGTAATGTTAGGCCACCGGCAGTCCGCTGTATAAATGAATAAAGAAAAGGTTGTCAAATCTGAGGCTCGTTAGCCCAGCGGACCGCGGTAGAACCGATGTGCAAAAACTCAGCGGTCCGCCGGCGACAGCGAAACCGGTGGGCCGCCGCCAGCCTCTTGCCATCTGGGTGGTTAACTTTGCTGGCTAGCTAGCCAGCTAGCTAGTTCCTATCTGACGAACGAGTAGTGTGACAACAGCGTTCTTATGGAAACGTTGGTGCTGTTGCGAGTTGCTGCACTGGTTTGAATCCACAGTTTACGTGTTGAATTACTCAATAAAACGTGTTTTGCAGTAAGTTGCTGGTTTGTAGAATGTAGCACTAGCAGCTCGCCCAGTCTCGTTGCGAGTCCTGGCTCTCTCTGCCGAGTCCGACGACTGCCTCCCTCCCTCCTCTCGCCGCCAGCAATTTTAAACTGCGTGACGTAATACAAAAAACATGGCTGACTTGGATGTGGGCTGGGCTTGATGTCAAGCCCCGCCTTCCCGCAGGCTGCAGCGAGATGCTCCTCGATATCTGGTGCGTTAGTTTCGTGGAAGTATAGGCTACAGGTGGAAAGCTACACAAACATTGAAAACTGGCTAACAAGATGGACACTGTCCAAAAGGCCTAATTAAAGCGATCGAAGAGGAGAAGCGAGAGAAACAGAGCGGGAGAAAGGTAGCAATGAGGATGAGGAGGTGGGGGCAGAATGATGTATGCGGAGGTGGCTACAGAGCGCAGGGTAAAAAGAAAGGACAAGACAGAAAAGACTGCGCGAAGAAAACAAAAGTATGATGAGGCATATAGGCCTAGGCTTCTCGTGGATTTGGAGACAGACTCCCCAAAGCCACAGTGCATGGTTTGCAGTGAGGTGCTATCTAACCAGTCTAATGTTGTTCTCCACAATGTTTTTTTAGCGTGAGAGCTCATAGACCAGTAGCACATTTTGATTTTGTTATTTGTTATCATGTAGAGCTAATTAAACATGATGCCTGGAATGCGTCAACAGAATGTCTTACTTTTTTATGTGTCGGATGGTGGGGGTACGCGAGCCGAGTCAGGATGTAAAAGGTGGTCCGTGGGAAAAAAAGTCTGCCGTAGCATAATGTTCAAAACATCATCAGAGTAGGCTTAGGCTAGCCTAAGCTAAATTGTTCAAACCATATTGTTTCAAAATTCAAAACAAACTAATAATAGCCTAAAATGTGTAAATGAATTGCAATGCATGCTGGGAAGCAAAAGGGCAATTTCATGCAAAGGTCATCCTTACCATGGAAAAAAAAAGTTGTGCATATGCAAATAGAACTGTTGTTAAAATCTTCATTTAGGTCTATATTTTATTGTTTGTAACTGATCTGATTGAATTTGATGGAGCATGACACTCTTTTCACATCATAAATACGGTGTGCAACCATACCTGAAACAAAATTTTTCACATGGTAATATTATACATATTTAAAAAGTGGATAAATGGACCCAAGGTTCAAACAAATTGTCTCATTTGACAAATTCCACATTGACAAGGGAATGGTAGAGCAATGTCTATGCTCAGCTTGCCTTTAAGAGCACAACTCCTTACATTTGTAAGGCTTTTGTTTTTAAGTCAGCAAGTTCCATGGCCATGTCACATCCATAACGTTTTATAGGAAAAGTTTATGCTACACATACAGTGTTGATGCGACAATGTCCATAGTGTCTGTGCACAGCTGATTTATATCAATGTAAAGTGTGATGACCAAATTGTGCCCCTTTCTTACTTTTAAAACCTTTAATGGTGCGTTATGGATGTGACGTTATGGGTGTTACATTATGTAAATTTACAAGACTGGAGACTTTATTATACCTCAAAGCCGATAAAACGTCTGTTCTGGTGGCATGTCAGTTTCAATGCATTTCACCTTAGTGTTTACAATTGACATTTCAAAGATTATTAGTTTGATCAAAACCACAGGGAGGCCTCGCCTAAGCATTAGCAAAACAAACATAATATTAAAATACCTCCAGTGATTAGCCTAGCCATAGCCTATTTTCAAGTGGCCTAATAAAAATCTGAAAATCTGAGCGATTATCTTCCCGTAACTGTCATACTGTTGTACAGTAACTGGATTATCGTGTTAGCTGGTGAAGATGGCTGACTTTGCAGCTGGAGTTAACATAGCAACCTCCTTCTGTTGCAGATCTGTTCAGCCTGCCGTTCACGTCTGCTTAACACGCGATATGCCAGCATTTGAAGTGTCAGGTCCTCTGTAATTAATACCAAAGTCCTTTTAGGCAAGTCCCTCCACTCGGCGGCCATATGACAACGCTTTATGGGCACTCGTCGAGCATCCTATTCAGCAGAAATGCGCATGCGCAAGGCTTCACGACACCAATCTTGCTCCAGCGGCGAGATCACAACACATGATTGGCACGATGTCTTCACATCACACCACATGATTGGCTCAATGTATTCATTTTGCCGAGGAAGGGGTGGGATATGTGTAGACAACGGCCATATTGGCGTGACAAACTAGCCCCATGCATTTCTATGGAGTGCTGTGTCTCCATATTAGAAAGTCTCTGCTAATACTCACAGAGTAACATGAGTAACGGCAGCAATAAACTAGATGTACCGCATAGCGGTATAAAATATGACCGCCTCTCAGTCCTGCATATTCTCTTCGCAAAAATAAATCACGCTTAATTCAAGTCAATTCAAGTCAAAGTCAATTTGTCTCCATCTCCTACTCCTGCAACTCATGTGCATTGATGACGGTAAAAGAAAAAAATTAATTCCTTTTTATATTTTAAATGACTTGTCCTTGTTGTCCTGATTCTTCCTGTGGATCTTAGTGGGCACTGAGGAAGCAATACTTTCATTGCTAGTTTTTCATGATTACTATTTCAATTCTTTCATATCAAAATTCACTACTTAATTATGTGTTTTATGTAGTTTGTCGAGGACTGGTTCAGACACGTCACATCCATAACGTGAAACCGTCACATCCATAACGCCAGTTTTTCCTACATAATGCATTACGAAAATGAGCATAGTTTCAAAAACACACTTTTTGTGTTCATTCAAGTCTCCTTCATGCTGCATATATCATAGTTTCGGCAGTTTCCTTCAAAATTCAGGTTTGTAGAAAACCTGTAATCTCTCACAAAAGTGTGTCCATTTCATGTCACATCCATAACGCTGATAAAATGGCTTGTATTCTTAGGATGAAATTTATTATATGCAATTTGAGGATTTCTCAGTATTCAGAGGACAGAGGTTACATTAAAATGTATGCAAATTAATTCACTGATACTAATTTTGCCCCCACTTTAAGGCATTTTGTTTACCAATATGAGTCCAATTGTCACATCCATAACGCTGGAACTGCCCAAAACTCAACATGAAAGAAAGTACATGACATATAACTAGAATGCATTGAAGTTATATCCACTCTAAGGCGTTTTCTTGAACCTGTGATCAAACAGGGACAGCCTAAAAATAGATGTAAGCCTATCTTCCTGGAACATTGCAGATACATTTTTTTATAGTTTTCTCTAGGCTATGAATGCTCTTTGTAGCCAACGTTAAGCTGAAAGGAATAGATTCCAGATGTTTCTACTCCACATCCAGCTCTTTCAACTCCGCTGCCATGTGTGTACTTAATAAACAAACGTCCCCTTGATGTCCCCGGTATAACGTTATTGTCGGGCCCACACAAGGACGTCCTTAGGACGTCTTTGAAATGACAAAATGCGAATGTCATCCGAGAGACCTAACGGTGACGTCCCCAGAAAGTCCGGCACCGGACGTCGCACAATAACCAAAGGATAACTTGCTCCGGACGTCAATAACTTTAACGGAACGCCCGCTAGAGAACATGACGTTGGGGACCAATCGGGGACGTCGTGAATGTCCGCATAAGGTCCAGGGGACGTCCTGTGTTTGTCGGGTATTTACTGTGGGGGCATGAACATGAGCCCCCATGTTCATACCCCCAGAGGGTAGCGCTGTAGTTGCCTAGCTGCTTTAGCTGTTGGAACTAGCAACTCGAGCTAGGTAAAACGGATTTGTTTTAGTTTTTTTCATACTGACAGTACTTGCGGTGACCTTGAGAAACGGAGATATATGTGAAAAATCATCAGAATTCTCCTTCAAACTTTCATATGTTCATATGTTACTGTTATGCTTATATGTTTATATGGGAACTATTTTTAGTTATATTGAAGGGGCTACTTTTCTGTTGTGTGTATGATACAAATGATACTTGCTACTGAGCAACGCATTGATACAAACAGGTTGATAAGTAGCCTAGCAGAAGTGAAATGTAATGAGAATGTTGATAGTCGTTAACTTTACTTTGGTGTCCGTGGATTTACCCTTTTATGACAGTTAATTATATATGTTTGGTGTGTGAACAACACAAGACTTTTGAGGACAAAATATTGGGCTTAGGGGAACACTGAAGAACATTTTCTGCCATTTTATTGATTAAACAATTAATTGATTAATCAAGAAAATAGCCAACAGATTAATCAACTATAAAAAATAATCCTTAGTAACAGCCCTATCACATTGTGCAGTAGTTTGGGGGCAGTCGTGGCCTACTGGTTAGCACTTCGGACTTGTAACTGGAGGGTTGCCGGTTCGAATCCTGACCAGTAGGCATGGCTGAAGTGCCCTTGAGCACCTAAACCCTCACGCCACTGTTGTTGCAGGCAGCTTACTGCGCCGGGATTAGTGTATGCTTCACCTCACTGTGTGTTCACTGTGTGCTGAGTGTGTTTCACTAATTCATGGATTGGGATAAATGCAGAGACCAAATTTTCCTCACAGAATCAAAAGAGTGAGGATCACCATATACTTAGTTTATAAATAAAGATTTAGAGGATCACCATAAAATATTGTGAAACATGTCAACCCCATAAAATATTGTGAGACATTTAGGATATATCAACTCGATGATTGGGTGTATTTTTGTACCACAGGTCATTTCATCATGACAGACCTCCATCACCTGTGCCCACTTGTGTGTCTATGAAGAGTGACCAGTCAGAGGATCGCCCCATAAACTTCAAACATGACGATGTCAAAGATGGATCAAGGCAAGTCCATAAAACACCCACAGAATCAGTACTCTGTGACTGGATGGTTGACATGTTCACAGTTTACAGTATACTGGAATCAAACAGTAGGCTAATCAATAGATCAATATTTGTCGTTTTCCATGGTCTGTGGTAATCTATATATTTTGTACTGCACTGCCCCCTGCAGGCCCTGAAGAGCAATGTCACGTCATGTTATTTGGATGTGGAGTTGAGAATTCATATTAGCTTTAATATTGTTTTGCTTTACTTGCTCTTATGGCAACTAACTAAATATGTGTGGTGGGGGACAAAACAAGGCATTTTGAGGACAAAATATTGGTCTTTGGGGAACACTGATAAACACTTTGTCTTCATTTTCTTACATTTAATCAATTAAACAACAAATCGATTATCAAAGAAAATAAATCAACAGATTAATCAACTATGAACATAGTCATTGGTAGCAACCCTATCACATTGTGCAGTATTTTATGAACAATCAAATTTTTTAGAGGATCAGCATAAAATATTGTGAAACATGTCAACTTCATAAAATATTGTGTTATGTCAACTCCATGATTGGGTGTATTTTTATACCACAGCTCATTCCATCATGAGAGGCCTCCATCACCTGTGCCCACTTGTGTGTCCATGAAGAGTGACCGATCAGAGGATCGCCCCATAAACTTCAAACATGATGAGGTCACAGATGGATCAAGGCAAGTCCATAAAACACTCACAGAATAAGTACTTTGTGACTGGATGGTTGAAATGTTCACAGCATATCTTACAGTGTAATGTAAACACACAGTAAGCAATGTAATGCCTGTGCAATTCACTTGTTACATTTACAAAGCCACTTCTAGAAAAATGGATGCATGTTGAACTAAATATCCATGATTCTGCTGTTTTAATGAGCTGAACAACCTATGAAGCACTTGAATCTGGGTGGCTAAACATGTGAAAAAACCTTCAATGACCCCACACACCCAGAAGTAGGCTACTTGCAAAAGTAACTGCAAGCCAATCACTGATGTAAAGTTGATTAGTGATTGGATGAAAGCATTACCAGTTATTAATGAATCACATACCTTTCTACATCTGCATGGTGCATCTGTCTGTGTACATCCATTCATCTATTTAAATGTATGTATTTGGAATACAAAGAACATCCCAGTTCCACATTTTTGGTACATGCCTCCCCCCAACAAACCAAACAATAGTGATAATAAAGATGATGATAAACAAAAGCATAAACTGCAAAAGACAAAGTTAAAATAAGTATAAGAATAATTTTAGCAAAATATAAGAGGCATCCCTCACCTGTACGAGTGGGGCTTGGCAGGAAGATCATCTGTAGAGTAATTGGTGAAAATGGGATGAAATGTATGGCCTGTGAAATTACACAACACAAAATGGCAGCCATATGAGTTAGGTTGACATGACTTGTTTCAATGGTCAGTCACTTGCCAAAAAGGTTATGTACTGCAGTGCAACCTTGCCGTCAAATTATGCGTAATGTGTGTGCTTTCTTCAAACTGGGTCACTGACCCCATACCAACTTTGTTTTTGATACATCCAAGTGTTATTGGCCAGAATATTAGAAGGTTTTACTGTGGAATTGGGGCTGCCATAAATTCCAACGACAGAAGAACTGTGGGGATCATTTTTACCCACTAAGACTTGCATACACAAGTAATGTAAATAAATGTGTGGTTTGTTGTGCCTTAAATACTCAGTGGCCAAATGGAAGGATGTAAACCAGATGCTCTCAGTGGCCAGTTTACCGAGGGGGACCTCAAGCACATATTCCAGGTTTGGATACAGCCATATCATAATGCACTGAGACACTGTTTACATTAATACATTAAATGTGAAAAACCGCACACTCAAGCTTTTACTCATAGTTTATATTTTATTGGTAACAGCGGACATGGTCCAATAAAGTATAAACTTCATGAGTAAAAGCTTGGGAGTTCCATTTTTCAAGTTTTATTTGATATTAATTTTAACCCGTACCCGAAGTCGCTGTGTTTTTGGGAGTTGAGTGCACCTGCTTCACCACTTCACCACATGTATACCATTTGATAGTGATGGTTTCAGGATTAATATTAACTCTTTATCAGTTGTTGTGTATAGACAATATTTTACATTACATTTTTCTTATGCACATGATTAGGGTTAAGATAATAATTAGTACCATCAGTAGTACAGGACAGTAACAATATGGTCTTATTCAAAACCTGGGTATTGTAATGGGAAGTGTAATCAGATATTTGTATACCAGGTGCTTGAGGAGAAGATCATCGACTTTGTGAAGAATGAGCTGAAGAGATTCAAGAAGATTCTGAGTCCAGATTACCAAGAAAACTTTGAGGGTAAAGAGCAGGATGAGAGTGATGCCAGAGAAGGGGCTCTCAAGATGGCACTGCACTTCCTGAGGAACATGAATCAGAACAATATTGCTGACAAACTGCAAGAAAGTAGGAAATGTTTCTTTATCTGTATTTGCAATGGTTGTCATCAATAAGTTACATTAGAGAAACATCGGAAATATCAGTATATGTGTCAATGTCTTGCATTATATTGTGAAAGAGATTAACTGGATATCTTTGGTGTTGGTGGCTTGCTAAACATGATTATATTGCATTATGTTTTATGTTTTTGTGAATTAGATGAACAGGATGTAGTTTGTCAAACTCAGCTGAAGAACAATCTCAAGAACAAGTACCAGAGTGTGTTTGAAGGAATACCCAAGCAAGGGAGCTCTGCTCTGCTGGAAAAGATCTACACAGAGGTCTATATCACAGAGGGAGGAAGTGGGAAAGTAAATGAGGAGCATGAAGTCAGGCAGATTGAGTCCATATCCAAGACACCAGCTGGACAGGAGACACCAATCAAATGCAGAGACATCTTTAAGCCCTTACCTGGCCAAGACCAGCCAATCAGAAGTGTGATCACAAAGGGAGTAGCTGGCATTGGCAAAACCGTCTCAGTTCAAAAGTTCATCCTGGACTGGGCTGAAAGAAAAGAAAACCAGGATGTCCACTTCATATTTCCACTGCCTTTTCGGGAGCTCAACCCCTTGAAAGACAAAAAGTTTTCTTTGAGGAAACTCCTCCATTTCTTCTCTGAAATGAAGCAGTTAACTTTTCCCAGCCAGGAGAAGTACAAAGTGTTGTTCATCTTTGACGGACTTGATGAGTGTCGACTCCCACTAGACTTCCAGAAAAATGAAGTCTTGACTGAAGTGACAAAGGCGAGTTCATTGGATGTTCTCCTGACAAATCTCATCCAGGGTAATCTGCTTCCCTCTGCTCTGCTTTGGGTCACTTCTCGACCAGCAGCAGCCAATCAAATCCCTCCTGACTGTGTTGATCGGGTCACAGAAGTACAAGGATTCAGTGACCCACAAAAGGAGGAGTACTTCAGGAAGAGAATCTGTGATCAGACTATTGCCAACAAAGTCTTCTCTCACATCAGATCATCAAAAAGCCTCCACATTATGTGCCACATACCAGTGTTTTGCTGGATTGCTGCTACTGTGCTTGAATTTCTTCTTAAGACTGAAGGATGCAAAGAAGTTCCAAAGACTTTGACAGAGATGTACACATATTTACTTGTTTTTCAAACCAAGCAGAGGAGTCTGAAGTTTGAAGGAGTTTATGACACAGATCCACAGTGGAACCAGGCTAGTCTCCTTGCTCTTGGAAAGTTGGCCTACGAGCAGCTGGAGAAGGGCAATCTAATCTTTTATGAAAACGACCTGAAAGAGAGTCATATTGATGTCACAGAGGCAGCAGTACACTGTGGCATTTGCACCCAGATCTTTCGAGAAGAGACAGGCCTTCATCAGGAAAAGTTGTACTGCTTTGTGCATCTGAGCATCCAGGAGTATCTTGCTGCTTTGTATGTGATGCTGATGTTTAGAACTGAAAGGATGGATCTCATAACCCCAAAGCAAGCCACCAGAACTGTCATTCAGCTTCTGATTCAACGACCAGCGAACAAATCCATGACCACCTTACATAAGAGTGCTGTGGACAAAGCCTTGAAACATGAAGATGGGCGCTTTGATCTTTTCCTCCGTTTTCTTCTTGGCCTCTCTCTGGAATCCAACCAGAGACTCCTACGTGGCCTACTGCAGAGAGTACAAGATGAGGGCAAAGAGGAAATTGCCAGTTACATCAAGGCAAAGATCCGGGAGATTCCATCATCAGAAAGAGTTATCAACCTCTTCCACTGTCTGAATGAAATCAATGATCACTCCTTAGTGAAGGAGGTCCAAAGCTTCCTGAGTGCAGGGACACTTTCTGAAGCCAAACTGTCATCCACACAGTGGTCAGCTCTCGTGTTTGTGCTTCTGACATCAGAAGAAAAGCTGGATGTGTTTGACTTGGAGAAGTACATCAGGTCTGATGAATGTCTCCTAAGGCTGCAGCCAGTAGTGGAAGAATCCCAAAAAGCTCTGTGAGTAAAATAACAATTTGTTTTTACTGAAAATGAGAGAGTGATGGCATTGATTAAGAAACACGACTACACTATGTACTTATGGCATCAAACACATTTCCAGAGAGTCTAGTAACTGATGGAATGTTTTTCCCCTTAAGGCTCAACAGCTGTAGGCTCACTGAGAGGAGCTGTGCAGGTCTGGCATCTGTTCTCGCCAAAGCATCTTCAAAACTGAAACATCTGGACCTCAGTGACAACAGTATTGGAGATACTGGGGTTCAACACTTGTGTAGTGGACTGGGTAACCCAAACTGTGCACTGGAGACACTCAGGTAAGACATTTTAATATTTCTTAATGATCCAGTCTATGGCTTCATTTGTGAAGTATGATGCATGTGTCCATTGTGTGGGTTGGGGGTGTCTTACCATCGTAGCAGCAGTGATGTTGCACATGGCAGTCTGGTGGGAGTGTGCAGTGGGATCTTGCCCTTCTGCTCCCTGTCTGTTCTCCCCAAGCTCCCCACAGAACACCTGTGTGCAGAGCCGGCCCAAGCCCTCATGGGGCCCTGGGCAAAAGTTTGATTAAATCAAATCAAATTGATTTTGGGGCCCACCCACAACGATAGCACCATCAATAATATATTGTCAATGCCTGATTATTCTGATCATTCACACCAGTGACCATCCAAGACCCCCCCCCCCCCCCTACACACACACACACACAGACACACACCTCCTAGGACACTTAGTATACATTTCAGTATCCCATAATAGGTCTAATCAGTTGCTGGCTTCATTTGTGCAGGCAGTGTAGCTCCCCAGTCAAACTCCCCACCTGCCTGCCTCGTAATAGTGCTGACACACACACACACACACACGCACACACACACACCTTAACACACATTAGCTCAAACAAAAACTATGGATGTGAAAACACCCTACATCAAATCCTTTTTACTCAATATACTAAACTACAGTATTACAGGGGGAATTCTACCTAAAAACTTGCTGCCTATATATCCTTTAGATATACTTGGAAAACTACATATTGTGTGTTTTCTGGTGCATTGACTAAATACTCCTTTCTTTCTAGGCTATCTGACTGCAGTATCACAGGGAAGGGATATGCTAGTCTGGCTTCAGCCCTGAGGTCAAATCCCAATTACCTCAGAGAGCTTGACCTCAGAGGAAATGATCCAGGGAAATCTGGAGTCAAACTGCTTTTAGACCTAAAGGACGATCCACAGTGTACACTGACAAATGTCCAGTAAGTATTTTTCTGTGGACGGTCTGTTGCAGTTGGCTTCTTATTGGGATGGAAACTCCTTGTATAGAGATTCAGTTGGGCTCTATTGACCAGACATGAACATAATATTTGAAAGCACCAGATAAGTTAAGTCCCTGCAGAGAAAACTGAATCTGTAAGAACTGCAGCATCAGGCCAAGCAGGTAAAATAATCACAAACACAAAAATGGGTAGCAATGCATCCTTCCCCCTGATAAAAAGGTCATCATTTTATAATTGCTTGAATGCCTGACTTGCCAATGTTTTTTAGTTTTTTATGCCCACGTCAGTGATGTTTATGTCAGCTGAGATAAAAGGTTGCTTGTCCTCCTTATTTGTCCAGGTTCCTGAAAAGTAGTGCTGCTGAGGAAGCCTGTGCTGCTGTGGCTTCAGCTGTGGGTTCAAACCCCTTACTCATGACTGAGCTGGATCTGAGTGGGCGCATACCCGGAGTCTTGGGAGTGACTCAGCTGTGTGCTTTACTGCAGGATCCACTCTGCACACTGCACACATTAAGGTTAGTGGATGTTGCTGCATTTACTTTACATGAAACAATAAGGAGGAGGAATGCACACATAAGTAGAGGAAGTACATTTTTTGGTGAAATGACAGACTTAAAGTATTCAGGCATCCTGTACAGCTGACAGGGGCGTAGGACTAAATCCTGGCCTCTATGCATAAGCAGTCCTGATAGGCCCCCCCAGGACCCATCATAGGGTTCATAGGGTAGTAACTATTAAGTGCTCTGCAGCATTGCCCTGACTACTTCCCATTTCCACTGCTGTCCTCTATTCATCCTTCTCACTGTGTTCAGAGCAGCCTTCATATTACCTGCTCTCTTCACTTCCATCACTTTGATCATCCTGTATCACATCTTCTCTATCTACAAGGACAGAACCCTGTACAAGCATGAAGCATATGATACTAGCCTCTTATCCTAGTTATACACACCTTTTAGTTATAGCCTAAAATAATAAACATATGGAACAATGGTAACCCTCCTTACTACACATACACACACACACACACACACACACACACACACACACACACACACACACACACACACACACACAACCCAGATAACTTTTTGGGGGGCCTTCTCTCACTCACTAGAACACATGTATTCACTCCAAAGTCAAATTCCTGTCAAATTCAACTTTATTGTTAATTCTGCCCCTACAGTATGTAACATTTACATTTAGTCATTTAGCTGACACTTTTATCCAAAGTGACTCACAACAATCAGGCTCAATAAAGGTGCAATAAAGGTGCAGTCCCACTAGGATATTGTTAGTGCAGCAATAAGTACGACTCACATAGAATAGAATAACAGTTCAAGTGAAGTCAAGGGAGGGAGAAGAGGGATAGTCAGGATAGGGAGGAAGGTAGAGGGATAGTCAGGATAGGGAGGAAGGTGGTGGGATAGTCAGGATAGGGAGGGAGCAGAGGGATAGTCAGGATAGGGAGGAAGGTAGAGGGATAGTCAGGATAGGGAGGAAGGTAGTGGTGAGTATGTCCAGCTGTTAGCAGCACTAAGAGAGGAGGAACTCTCGGATGAGTTGGGTCTTCAGGAGGTTTTTGAAGATAGAGAGGGATGCCCCTGTTCTGCTAGGAACTGGAAGCACATTCCACCAACGGGAAAACAACGTTGGAACAACATGTGAGAAACGTTTGGATTGCTGTGAGCGTACGGGTGGCAGAGCCAGGTGGCGTTCATTAGAGGAGCGCAGTGGTCAGGAGGTGGCAAGTACGTCCTTGCAGAATCGGTAACAACTTTGTAGACAAGCATCAGCAATTTGAGTTTAATGTGGGCGGCTACAGGTTCTAGCCAGTGAAGCTCAATGAGCAGCGGGGTAACGTGCCCTTTTGGGTTGATTGAAGACCAGGCGCACCACCTACATTTTGGATCATCTGAAAGGGTGTCATAGTGCAGCCTGGGAGGCCTGTCAGAAGGGCGTTACAGTAGTTGACTCACAAGATAATGTTACGCCCGGCTCATGGCACAACACAAAAGAGGCTGACAACAGATTCCAATTATAAATAAATTATATTTATTTAAAGTGATCTAGAATGAATGGATATGTCTAGGGGGTGAAAAATTAAGTGTATGGATGCGTGTTAGTCATATGTAAGTGAGTAGCAGTGGTTTGCAGTGCGTGTGTCAAAAATGTGTCTGAACGATGGGAGAGAGAGAGTGATACAAGGGATGGCGATGATATATAGGCCTACACCGGCGCCAGGTGAGGCCAATCTCCCTTAATTAGTCTCCCCACTGCAAGCCAGCAACCTGCCCGTGTGGCCACCACGGAAAACGGCAGACGGCCCGTAGGGGGAGCAGAGGGGCGTCACACCTCCTTCCCCAAAAAGGTTTCCACCCAGGAAACCTAGGGAAACATCAAGACACAATATCAATAACCAAACAACATTAATAAACAAACAAAAAAGAACCCTCTGTAACCCCATTCTATCTCTGGGTCGTCCCAACACCCGGGCCCTTGGACACTAGGAAGACAAAAGAGAACTGGTCACAAACAACTAGGCCTGTCACGATAACAAATTTTACTGGACGATAAATTGTGTCAGAAATTATTGCGATAAGCGATAATATTGTCGTTCTGAGAATGTTCCTCGGGAAGAGGAAGACGGCCCACTTGTTGTGTTTTTTTTTCCCCAACTGGGAAAACTGCAGCGGATGATTGTGTTTTAAATGCATATGCGTGTTTGTTGTGTTGCCGCTTTTAATTGCGACTGTTTTCCAACAAATGCGACACACCGACTCGCACACGTTCAGTGGTTCACCACGGGCATTCGGTTTAAATCCGAAATGCTCCCACACTGCAGCTGTCGCGTTAGGCTTAGAAACCAATTCCATCTTTTTTGTCTTTATTAGGCGTAGCCTACTCGAACTCGCAACTAGCTTTCTCTCTGCCTAGTGCCTACAGGTATACTTCTCACGCGGCTCTTTAGCTGCACTCTGTGGTAGGCTACGCCAGTAGTCCCGCCTCCCCACACACCATGCGACTGATAAGTGACTGACATGAGGGTTCACTCATCGTTACTCTAAGGACCCGAGAGAGAGAGAGAGAGAGACGAGGAAAACAAACAAGCATGCAAATGGCATTTATCGCGGCCAGAAAAATTATCGAGCTAATTTTAATTATCATGCGATTAATTGATTTATTGAATATCGCGACAGGCCTACAAACAACAAACATGCTTATGCTCGAGAAAGAGCATCCGCAATTACATTTTCAACACCCTTAATGTGCTGGATCTGCAAGGGGTACGGCTGGAGGATTAAGCTCCACCGCATAATCCGCTGATTTGAGTTTCGCATCCTGTCTATAAATACCAAAGGGTTATGGTCAGTGTGAACAATTATAGGACTAGGAGCGGAGCTCAAATAAACCTCGAAGAACTGGACAGCAAGGATGAGTGCCAGTGCCTCCTTTTCCACCGTAGCATAAGCCATTTGGTGGCGCAAGAACTTCTTAGAAAAATAGCATACTGGATGCTCAACACCACTCGGGCTGGTCTGTAATAGGACGGCACCAACCCCATAATCACTGGCATCGACAGCTAATTGGAAAGGCTCACCAAATCTGGGAGCAGCCAGAATCGGTGCGCTAGAGAGGAGGGCCTTAGCAGCCTCAAAGGCCTGCTGAGAGGCCTCAGTCCACAGAAAAGGAACTTTGGCACTCAGGAGGTTGGTCAAGGGTGTAACAACTGTAGCAAAGTTTTGGCAGAACCCCCTATAGTACCCTACCATCCCAAGGAATCGCCGCAACTCACGCCGATTACAAGGGATGGGAAAATTACAAATGGCTTCAACCTTTGCGTCAACAGGTCGAACTTGGCCACGACCAACCACCTTACCAAGGTAAGTAACTGTTGCTTTTCCGAACTCACACTTGGCCAGATTCACAGTAAGGTTGGCCCCGGAGAGACGCTGGAAAAGTTCTCGGATTTTAGCTAGATGTTGCAGCCAGGTGGTGCTAAACACCACCACGTCATCCAAATATGCCTCGCACTCAGTCATTCCTGCCAGGACATGATTGACAAGGCGCTGAAAAGAAGCAGGCGCATTGCGAACTCCAAATGGCATAACTTTGTACTGCAGGAAGTTATCCGGGGTCACGAAGGCAGACAACTCCCTAGCACGGTGTGTTAAGGGCACTTGCCAATAACCCTTCAAGAGGTCAAATTTGCTGACAAACATTGCCGCTCCGACACGATCAACACAGTCATCAATACGGGGAAGGGGAAAACAGTCAGGTTTTGTGACTGAGTTTAGCTTTCGGTAATCCGTACAGAACCTGTGGGTCCCATCCGGCTTACCTACTAACAAACAGGGAGAGCTCCATGAACTAAAACTGGACTCAGCGAAATCATGCTTTAGCAGGTACTCTACCTCCTTCCGCAGAATAGACCTCTTGGTAGGATTCACCCGGTAGGCATGCTGTCTGATAGGCCGTGCTGAACCTACATCAATGTCATGCTCAATGACAGTGGTACGGCTCGGCACATCTGGGAATAGAGATGGAAATTCTTTCACAAGGTCAACAATATCATTCCTCTCCGTGCTAGACAGGTGACATAGATGCTTGTGCAAATCTGCTAGCATCTCAGAGTTACGTAACCGTCCCTCCGTAACCTCACGGGAGGGCACAGTCACATCCTCATCAACATCACAACCATCACAACCCTTCTCCAATGGAGACGACACAGTAAAAGAACCTTGACAGGAGGGAGGACACACAGGAGGAGTCACCAAGCCCACAGGCTTAGAGGAGAAGTAACCCTTCAAAAGGTTGACGTGACAAACCTGCGTCTTCTTTTTCCGGTTAAATAGTTGTGATCAGACAGACATTTAACCACAGTGTAAGGACCAGCAAAACAGGCCTGGAATGAGCTATTGATGATGGGCAGCATGGCTAGCACCCGATCCCCTTTCTCAAAACCCCGCTCTGCAGCTTTACGATTGAAAAGACGTTGTATCTTACACTGTGATCTCGCTAGTGCGTCCCTAGCAGCAGCACGTGCTTGGTAGAGGCGATACCTAAACCCACTGACATAGTCCAACACATTCGCAGGTGGCTGTTTAGTGTTCCACTCATCAGCCAGGATGGCTGTGGGTCCTCGAACAGCGTGGCCAAACACTAACTCGTTAGGACTAAAGCCAAGACTCTCTTGTGCAACCTCACGACTAGCCAACAGCAGCCAGGGGAGACCCTCCTCCCAGTCACTGGAAAGCTCAACACAGAAAGATCGCAACAGGGATTTAAGGGTCTGATGGAATCTTTCAAGAGCCCCTTGACTCTGTGGGTGATATGCACTGGATATGTTATGTCTAGCTTTTAGCTGACGCAATGCTCTAGCAAACTGTTTGGACATGAAGTTTGTCCCTTGGTCTGACTGAATGACACGCGGAATGCCAAAAGTGGACATGAAGCTTGTTAGAGCTCGGAGAACAGCACGAGAAGTGATGGACCCTGAGAGGGTAGGCCGAAGGGTAACGAGTGGACTGACACATGATTGTTAAAAGATAACAGTGACCAGCTCGTGATCGGGGCAATGGGCCAACACAATCAACAAGCAGATATTCAAACGGTGCAGACACAGCAGGAATAGGCTGTAAAGGGGCCACAGGTATCTTCTGGTTGGGTTTGCCAGTCATTTGGCAGGTATGACACTCTTTGATGTACTTTGAGACATCTCGCTTCAACCCAAGCCAGAAGAACCTGCGTGCCACCCGATCATAGGTCTTACGAATACCGGTATGTCCTGCCACCCCATCATGGGAGAGTTTCAAAACCGCCTGTCTAAATTTCAGAGGCACTACCACCTGAACAACTGTATGTATGAAGCCGTCTTTGGTCACAGTCCACTTCCGATATAGCAACCCTTCCTTTAGATAGTAGCAGGAAGCCTCACCTTCACCATCTCCCTCAGGCACCACAAGTGCAAACAATCTCTTAAGATCCCCATCTGCCTTTTGTTCAGCGATGAGATCCTCACGTGAGACCTGGAACAGACTAGATAAGTCTGAATCGACTTCAGACTTAAACACTGACGGATCAGACTCGGTCACCCCAACTGAATGGTCATCACCACATACAACTTCTCTCCAAGTGTCAGACTGGCCATCAATCGGAGGAATAGCAGCTATTTCTTCAACAACCTGACTGACCGCCGGCGAAGAACTATTTAAGAATTCTTGCACCTCAGCTTGTTGTAGCTTCTTAGCTCTAGCTCTTGTTACCGCACAGACAGGAAAAACATGAGGGAATTTCTTAGCACATTCATCTGGCATGTCAGGGGTCAGAGGAGCACCCACTACAACTGGTAGCGGTGATGTAACCCGAGTAGTCTCCCAAACATTACCCCCAGCTAGGTCATTGCCAATGACTAACTCAATGTCTGGCACAGGGAGCGAAGGGCGTACCCCAACCACAACATTACCAGTGACTAAACCGGATGAAAGCTGGACTCGATGCAAAGGCACTTCCAGAAAACCCATCTCAATGCCCCTAACCAGTACCTGAGTCCCTGTGTCAGTCTCAGCAGAGAGAGGCACCACTCCCTCCAACAGAAAGGACTGTGCCGCACCTGTATCTCTCAGGATGCGCACAGGCACCTTGCTTTGACCTGGAAGAGACACAAAACCTAAGGTGATGAATGGAGAATAGTCTGAGTCATCACCACCACAAACATCATGAGAACAGTCACTGCCAGAATCACAGCCACAGTGAGGATTGTTAAGCGAATGCACAGTCATATTCCCCTTATCCTTCCTCTTTGCCGGACACTCAGAGACCTTGTGTCCTGGCTTTCTGCAGTGAAAACACACAATTTCAAATGGCTTCTCAGTTGACATACTAGGGCCCTTTTGAAATGACACAGGATTAGACTCTGCCACAACAGGCTTTGACTTACTCCGGAAAGAAACCCTGTTCCTCTGAGAACTGTCCCAAGGCTTGCTGAATGGCATACTACGATGAGTCAATGCATACTCATCTGCCAATACAGCTGCCTGGGCCAAAGTGGTCACTTTCTGTTCATTCAGATAAGTAGCTATCCCATCGGGCACACAGTTCCTAAACTCCTCAAGAAGGACTAGCTCCCTAAGCAGTGGAAAGGAATCTACATGCTGAGAAGTGCACCAGCGATTGAATCAGTGCTCCTTCTCACGAGCAAATTCAATATAGGAGTGTTTATCAAACTTCCTATAGTTACGGAATCGTTGCCGATATGCCTCAGGAACCATTTCGTAAGCACGCAATATTGCAGCCTTCACTGAGTCATACGACCTAGAATCTTCCATAGACAAAGAGGCATAAACTTCCTGAGCTCTGCCTACCAACACACACTGTAATAGCAGGGTCCAGATCTCTTTGGGCCATTTTAAGGAAGTAGCCACCCTCTCGAAATGGGAAAAGTATTTGTCAACTTCCTTCTCAGAGTAGGGTGGCACCATCCTAATGTACCTGCTAATCTCTAATGGTGCTGGATCAGATGGTGCTATTGGCGGGGCTAGAGGAGAAGGGGGAAGAGGAGCAGGAGCAGGGCCAGGAACTGCAATTCCTTTGGCAGCAAGCTCCAGCTCTAGCTTGCGAAGCTCAAACTGGCGTTGTTGTACTTCTCGGTCCATTTCCAACTTCCTCAAAGCTAACTCAGTGTCCATCTGTTTTTCTTGGACAGCTATTTCTCGCATTCGAACCTCTTTATCAGACATAGGCGTAAGGGGTAACGGACTATCTATACCCAGTACGCCCCTGTCAATAAGAAATGTCATAATAGCATTAAACAATGGAGCCTTATTTTTCTTTTGTTGAGCACTAAGGGTCATTCTATAATGCTCAGCTACCTGCACTAGTTGCTCCTTAGTGAGATAGGCTAACATCCCCTCAGTGGGCTGAGCAATAAACTCCTCATCAGTATTAGACATCCTAATGCTAAGTTACAAGGACACAGGCTATTTACAACCTTGTATAGTCAATCCTCAATGTAGACTAAATACAATTTATACCGGCCACAGCCTACAAATAATCAGCACAAAAGGTGCACTGGTTGCTGTGCTACCGCACAACTTGGGTCAAACCAGAAAAAGGAAGAGAAATAAATATAAATGCTAAACAATTAAACACCCTTCAAACAGAATGTTTTACTCTTGTTAGTAGAATTAACACTCATAAGGCTAATCGGACAAACTAGGCGTCCCCAGTCTATCTACTACAACCCATAACATGTTACACTGACTTACCATAAGCAGACGTTACATTTGGAATTGCATTTCCACAATCCCAGCTTCCATAGCATAGCCAGGCCTACTAGACAAGGATAAACTCTGACACAACTTAATGGTAGCTCAAACTACTGCACCCAAACAGGGGACAAAACAAACAGTTTAACACAGTTTAGCTCACCACTTAGTTGCAAATGGGTGAGTTCGTCAGCATCAGCTAAACAAGCCCAACACCTGGATTTAAAGCTACTCGACAACAAAGGTAAGCAAGACAAACTTACCCTCTAAACTACTGCTGTTCACAACGATTTCACATTAACGTTACATAGGCTACCACCACCAATCGTAACTGAAATCCAGCAGCTACAGGCCTCTAAGTGGCAATAACGTTACGAAATAGCTATTGGGCTACAAACCATATCTGACGAACGAAACCAATATAAATACACACGCACTTGGCTCTCTCTCTGGTTCAAAAAAAGTCAGTGTATGAAGGAAAAAAAAGAACTACTACTCACCCCGGCATGGACCATCGTGCACTCCAGACCTGTCGTTACTACTACTCTCTGTCCTACACCTGTCGCTTCTGAAGCGTGCCAGGCTTGAGGCTCACTGCCCTCCAATGAGTGCAGCCGTTCTCACGTGCCCCTTACAGGAGTTTTAACAAACTCCCTCCCGGGATTGTTTCCGACGATAAGTAGTAAACAACCAAACACGAAAATAAATAAAACCCAGAAAACAACAAAACAGTGCTCGAAGGAAAGGCCTCTTGACCAAGCTGAGCAACTGCTTCTTACCTGGAGTGCACAGCGGTTGACGTTGCCGAGAAAAGAAAAAAAAATATATATGAATGAAGCCACGCTACAATTTTACCGGAGAAAAATATTCCGGAGAGCTCCCAATTTGTGTTACGCCCGGCTCATGGCACAACACAAAAGAGGCTGACAACAGATTCCATTTATAAATAAATTATATTTATTTAAAGTGATCGATCTAGAATGAATGGATATGTCTAGGGGGTGAAAAATTAAGTGTATGGATGCGTGTTAGTCATATGTAAGTGAGTAGCAGTGGTTTGCAGTGCGTGTGTCAAAAATGTGTCTGAACGATGGGAGAGAGAGAGAGAGAGTGATACAAGGGATGGTGATGATATATAGGCCTACACCGGCGCCAGGTGAGGCCAATCTCCCTTAATTAGTCTCCCCACTGCAAGCCAGCAACCTGCCCGTGTGGCCACCACGGAAAACGGCAGACGGCCCGTAGGGGGAGCAGAGGGGCGTCACAATAATCATGACCTGTGTTAGGAGTTGAGTAGCATACTGAGTCAGGTACGGCCTGATTGGCCTGATGTTGTCGAGTGCCAAGCAGCATGACCAAGCAACCGAGGCAACGTAATCAGAGAAGGTTAGTTGGTCATCGATCATGATTCCTACATTTCTCACGACCCTGGTAGGGGCAAGAGATAGGGTGTCAATTTTGATGTTAATGTCATGGAGTATATAGTTGATTTGGCGGAGAGGATCAATAGTTTGGTCTTTGAGAGGTTCAACTGAAGATGATGTACCATCATCCATGAAGATATGTCTGAGAGACATTCATAGATTCGTGTGGAGACCGAAGGATCGTCGGGTAGGAATGACGATAGAGCTGTGTGTCATCTACATAGCAATGGTATGAGAAGCCATATGAGCAGATAATTGGATGCCCATGTATGAAAATGTGGAGAGAAGGATGCAGTGGTTAACCATATTGAAGGAAGCCGATAAGTCGAGCAGGATGAGGCCCGAAGATTGAGCTGTCGCTCTGGCTTCTGTCACAGACAACAGAGCTGATTCAGTTGAGTGGCAGCTCATGGAACTAGATAGATTTGTTTCAAGAAAGTTGTTCTTGAGAGCAGACCTGTTTGGAGACTGTCTGTTCAATAGGTTTGGATAGGAAAGGGAGAAGTGAGACAGGACGATAGTTCTCAACGTGAGTAGGGTTGAGAGAGGTTTTCTTAAGTAGCCGTGTTACCCGAGCTGCTTTGAATGCTGTGGAAAATGTGCAGGTACAGCTATTTCACAAGGACAACTTCAGAGTAACACAAACATCCCAACCTGCAAAAATCCATTTCAGGGAGGTATCCCTGAATAGCCTATGTTTGTTAATAGTAATTGGTAGTTTGGTCTTTTTATGTAGCCTTGGCATATAGCCATCTAGTAGGCCTGAATAATATGCACATGAAATGACACTTGTTAAACTCAACTCAACACTTTAGCCCATGGCGGGTTAAATGATTGCAAAACTCACTGTTAGCTTACAAACATTACAAATGCTAGACTTACAGCGGGGAAAATAAGTATTGAACACGGCAAAATTTTTTTCAGTAAGTATACTTCCAGTGAGGCTATTCGCATGAAATTTTCACCAGACATTAGTATTAACTTAGGTAATCCACACATATATAAAAATCCAAACATTAATGTCTAAAAGTAGAGTTATGAGTAAAAAAGTGGAATGGCACAGGGAAAAAGTATTGAACACACTAAGAAAAAGCAGTACACAAAGGCAAGGAATGGCAAGGAACAAACTGGAATCTATAAGTATTTAGAGAAATTATCCCTCCTATCTGTGCAAATTGATATAAACTGGGTTAGTACATACTGGTGGGCTATAAAAAGGTTTTTTGTTACCAAGGTGTCACACAAGAAACATTTCATGATGGGCAAAAGCAAAGAGCCCTCCCAAGACCTTTGCAACCTTATTGTTGCAAAACATATCAATGGAACTGGTACACAGATTGCACTTCAAAACTTCTGAATCATCCAGCAAGCAGTATTGGAGCCATTATCTGCAAGTGGAAGGAACATCAATGCATCATCAACTGGCCATGCACAGGATCTCCTTGCAAGATTTCTGACCAGGAAGTCAGAAGGATAGTCAGAAGTGTAGCCGAAGATCCAAGGACCACTCAGAGAAAGCTCCAGAAAGACTTGGAGGCAGCAGGTACAATTTTTACAGAGAAAATCATAGGTAATACACTCCACCACCATGGCCTCTACGCACGCTCATCCCGCATGACTCTTTTGCTGAAGAAAAACATGTCAAACCTCGTTGAAAGTTTGCTACACAACATTTGGACAATCCTATGCAATACTGAGAGAATGTATTCTGGTTAAAAATGTAACAAAGGGAAATTATGTCAACTATATTAATAGGGATTACACTGTCCCCAGAGCAACTTGGGGTTAAGTGCCTTGCTCAAAGACACAAAGGTGGAAGCCGGGAATTGAACACACAACTTTCAGGCTACTGAACGCCAGCCCAGCTCCTTAACCACTATACTACCACCACCCATTAGAGTTCAGTCTTCATGGTGGCAGAGAGGGGAGAGAGTTCAGTTCAACTTCCTGACAGCCTGGTGAATGAAGCTGTCTTGAGGTGCAGGTCTGGAGGCTCCGATATCTCCCAGCTGTGTGGGGGGGTGGGAGGGGTTTGATTTGATTTGACTTAGTACTGTATCTCTGCTTTCTCATGTTTATAACACACACACACACACACACACACACACACACACACACACACACACACACACACACACGCGCACACACAGACACACACACACGCACACACACACACACACACACACACACACACATGTAAAGGGTTGCTGTTAAGTCAGGATTAAACCATTTCTCTCTGATCTGCATCCCTCTGCACATGTTATTTGTCCACACAACCTTATTTAACAGATAATTAGAGTACTATTTGATTGTTATGGAAATTAAGGTGAATTATTTATCCTACTTCTCTTTACAGACTGCAGAACTGCAGCATTGGAGACAAAGGCTTCAGAGCTCTTGCATCAGCACTGAGATCAAACCCCTCGCACATGAGATTTCTGAAGCTGGCTGAGAATAAAGCAGGAGACTCAGGAGTGAAGCATCTTTCTTCTCTTCTGGAGGATCCCAACTGGAAACTGGATAGGCTACAGTGAATAACACACACACACACACACACACACACGCACACACACGCACACACACACATACACCACTGACTCAGTTAGTTAGTCATTCATTCACTCACTCTCGCACACACACGCACACACACACATACACCACTGACTCAGTTAGTTAGTCATTCATTCACTCACTCTCACACACACACACACACACACACACACACACATATATACCACTGACTCAGTCAGTTAGTAATTAATTCACTTACTCACACACACACACACACAAGCATGACAAACACAAACGCTAACTAGTTGTAACACATGTAAAGTTTCATTTTCTTTATGACACACACTGTAACGGCCAGCTCGTTCCCAGACGGCAACATAAAGAGGGACACGGACAACAAGGTTCAGATCAAATAATAATTTATTGAATTAAAGCAAAACAACATTACCAAGTAGATGTCTAGGGGGAAATGAATGGGAGTGGTGGCATGCGTGTATACGTGTGTGGATGCCAGGAGAGAGGATGTGAGAAGCTAGATGAAGTACTTGTGTCTCTAGCCCTCTCCCTCTCTTTCTTTGTCTACAAGTGAGGGGAGAGCGCAAAGTGCAAGTGTGAGGAAATCAAAATGGCTGCCTGCAAGAAGGAGCAGAAGTGCCTAATGAGAGAGATGGGGAACCCCTTATATAGCCCCACCCCAAACACAGGGGCAATCAATAAGGCTATCAGCCTAACCAGGCCCAGCCCTGCCCGTGCACTGACAGGAGAAGGCCTGAAGGGGCACAGGGGGTCACCACGACACACACACAGACTAGAGTGTGGCTACCCGACCCGAGCCCGACGGGACCCGACGGGTCGGGTCGGGTTCGGACAAATATTTAGAAATTATAGTCGGGTTCGGTTCGGGTTCGGACACATGGGGGCGATGTGCATTGGAAGCTTTACATTTAAAATTCCTTATTATGTTGGGTAACCAACAGGTCTGCTTTACATGATGCAAACGTTTGTTTATCGTGACAACGCATTTCAGGCATGCCGCCTGAAATGCACAAGGGTTGTCACCATACCTGTCAACATTTAGGTTTCCAAAAACGGGAGATTTTTTTTCGGGGGGGGGGGGGGGGGCAGTGTTTATACTGGATCTGTTTCATAATATGTTATATATATATAATATATAATATAATATTAATATTCATTAATATGTTTCATACACGTGTTTCAACACTGCATTTCGGTCGTTGATTTTACTTTACCATTACTTACGCATGCCAGTTATGTATCCACCAGCTGCCTGCCTGCAGCCTACTACCAAAACTCCAAAGCTGCTTGCTGTCAGATTTGGTTCCGAGGGCACAAGTTCAGTGTATCAACAACACTCAATAACAGTTTATGTGATGTGTTAATCAATAAAATTCCCAACAATTTCACAACAGCTAGTTCTAGAGTAGGACATTCAACTAGCCCGCTTGCTTACGACGAGACTCAGGCTGCGCAGTCGGCACCTGCTTCCTTATTTGGGTTTTGGGTTGCCAGGTTTTAGTCTATGACTAAACGGTTGAAATTGAAACTAAGTGATATATATATATATATATATATATATATATATATATATATATATATATATATATATATGTGTGTGTGTGTGTGTGTAGGGTGTATTTCATACACAATCTGGCAACCTGAATGGATCAATGATTTTAAAATGAAGTTTGATGGCCATGCAAATTACGGGAGTTTTCCGGGAGAAATAACAAAACGGGGGGGGCTGGGAGATGACCTTGAAATACGGGAGAAACCCGGGAAAAACGGGAGTGTTGACAGGTATGGTTGTCACGACTACATAAACAAATGTTTATGCACATTTCACACATGCACATAAGCATAGTCTTGGGTGACGTTAAAAAAAGTTGTTAGCCAATCAGGAGATTTTAAGATTATTTGCGTTGCATACTGTGGTAAAGACATAGGCTACCGGTAGGCTATAAGGTCGTCTCGTTCAACTGGATGAGGATTTCCAGTTGCCCCAATTAACGTTGATGCTGCATATGGATCAGTGACAGAGGCAGTTTCAAAGACTGTTGCAGTTAATTTCAAGATTTTTCGTCAATGGTAAGACAAGAATTCTATTTCAATAGGCTATGCTTGCTTGGGCCTCTTGTGTTAATGTGCGCTGTGGGTGACCTGCGTGCGTGCACGCTCATCTGATTCTGTAGACAATTTGTTGTGTGTTCCGTTTAATGGGCTAAAAAGACAGGCTATCCACAAACGTGAACGTTTAATCACTAGCATGGGAATAACTGAGGCATCATCTGTGTCGGGCTCGGGTCGGGTTCGGACATAAAAATGAAAATGCCTGTCGGGTTCGGGCCGGGTTCGGACAGAAATTTGCGGCCCGATCCGCACTCTAACACAGACACACTAAGTCATTCACATTTAAAGGAACACGCCACCCAATGTCAGTAGTAATATATGTTCTTAACTTAACTTTCACGAGTTGAGTCATACCTCTCCCGTGTCGGTACGTGCACTCAAACGCTCTGGTGCGCAGCTGGACTGTGTTAGCATGTTGCTATGCTAGCGGGCTTTGACGGTAACTAAGTGTAGAAGTAATCAAAAACATCCACGTTTTCCCGACTTAAATACAGTTGCACGAGTAGTTGATAGAAATGCTACGGCCACGCAACATGAAACGTGGCGATTTTCCAAGCGAATAAACCGGAGAACTACAATGTGTGGCGCAATAGCACTTGGGAGTACTTCGACCTAGCGTAGTAGTATTGTTAACACCTAATTGTAGATCGATCCTATCCACCACAGAGTTTAGAATCCATGCTGGATCGACCCTCAGCCTCTCCTTCCCCTCTGAGCGAGAGAGAGGCACACACACTAGAGATGCGCTGATGGGCTATTATTTCAACCATAACTGCATAGCAAAACTTATCATCCATCAGCACCAAAGTTTTTTGACCATTTTTCAAAACCGCACCCGCCCACCATCCGCTGGTTGTTTTAATGTAGGCTATATGGGTGATGCAGTGCTGCTGACGTGAGGCTAGAAAGCCCTTGCCTGTTCTAGAAAGACTGATCTAATGCAGCAAATATATTAAAAGGCTAAAGTCGTACATTGGCTATGTTGTAGCCTATCCCCAGAATATCAGCAGCAAACTCAGTCTCTGTCTCGCAAAACAGTCTCCAAATAAAACGCACATCGGCCTGTTGCCTATTCTGCCAGCTTGTGACAATATATCGTCCAAAATGCTTGATTGCATTGCATTCTCCACATTTTTAGCTAAATTTTCATGTACCACATCAGCATTTTTGTTCAGTGAATCTTTTGTAAATTGCTTTACAATAGCGTCGGGCCCTTGTCAGCAGCCTTCGGCTTGCCTCTTGCCTGTCTTGCCTGCCATCACTCCTTGTCTTCCGATGTCATTTTTGAGTCATCTACAGATGTTTACACACATTCACCTCCCTAAATAGAACCAACTTGACGTTGACTTCAACCTGTGTTATATCCTAGATGAGACTGCCTGGGTTATTTTGTTTCGATATTAGCCTATATATAAAACACATAATTGTAGCCTACCATTCAGGGAATAGGCATTTAAAAGAGAGACAGAGAGTGATATGACTCAGAAATGACATCGGGCGATGGCAGTGCGAGATGTTCAGAACGTAAGAGCTAAAACTTCTACAAGCTCAGTAACATCCACAGCGGAAAAAAGAAGGTAATAAAAATAGTCGGAAAACTTAGATGTGTAAGGCAAGCAAGTTTGGCGGTTGTTACTAAAAATGTGAACATGCACGTTGCACTGTTGTGCGGTGGACTTTCAGAATGAATGGAGTCGGAGTTTCTTTAATATCGAGGCGTCATATTTGTCCGATGGCCTGCTATAAAATGAATTGGGCTGTCTGTCTGAAAAAGACGCGCTCGTGCAGTCAAAATGAATGGGAGTCTTCAGAACAGGCTTGTCAGTCACCCTGACATAACAGTGTGTAAAGTAGCCTATAATGTAAATGACTTGTTATTTTATCAAGGATTTCTTTCTTTTTGCAAAAAATAAAGTACAATAGGTATTAATTAGTAGGCCAGGAGCATGTTGAAATTATGTGGCAAATTGCGTTTTTTATTACAATGATAAAATTGTAAAAGGACGTGACCGAAGCTGAGGCAAGCCAGGCAATAGGCCTATATGCCCGACGGTAATTGTAAAGCAATTTACAAAAGATTCACTGAACAAAAATGCTGATGTGGTACATGAAAATGTAGCTAAAAATGTGGAGAATGCAATGCAATCAAGCATTTTGGACGATATATTGTCACAAGCTGGCAGAATAGGCAACAGGCCGATGTGCGTTTTATTTGGAGACTGTTTTGCGAGACTGAGTTTGCTGCTGATATTCTGGGGATAGGCTACAAGATAGCCAATGTATGACTTTAGCCTTTTAATATATTTGCTGCATTAGATCAGTCTTTCTAGAACAGGCAAGGGCTTTCTAGCCTCACTTCAGCAGCGCTGCATCACCCATATAGCCTACATTAAAACAACCAGCGGATGGTGGGCGGGTGCGGTTTTGAAAATTGGTCAAAAAACTTTGGTGCTGATGGATGATAAGTTTTGCTATGCAGTTATGGTTGAAATAATAGCCCATCAGCGCATCTCTAGTGTGTGTGCCTCTCTCTCGCTCAGAGGGGAGGGAGAGGCTGAGGGTCGATCCAGCATGGATTCTAAACTCTGTGGTGGATAGGATCTACAATTAGGTGTTAACAATAGTACTACGCTAGGTCGAAGTACTCCCAAGTGCTATTGCGCCACACATTGTAGTTCTCCGGTTTATTCGCTTGGAAAATCGCCACGTTTCATGTTGCGTGGCCGTAGCATTTCTATCAACTACTCGTGCAACTGTATTTAAGTCGGGAAAACGGGGATGTTTTTGATTACTTCTACGCTTAGTTACCGTCAAAGCCCGTTAGCATAGCAACATGCTAACACAGTCCAGCCGCGCACCAGAGCGTTTGAGTGCACGTACCGACACGGGAGAGGTATGACTCAACTCGTGAAAGTTAAGGTAAGAACATATATTACTACTGACATTGGGTGGCGTGTTCCTTTAAAGGATTACTATTAAGTCACGAGTAAAAACATTTTTTCTCCTTTATTTTTTATCACACAGACACATCCTGTACATCGGTGCATACTGTATTTGTACAAACAACCTTATTTAAGAGAATATTGTGAATTTAACAGGGATATTTGATTTCCCAAAAGGAAATTAAGATGGCATGTTTCTCCTACTTCTCTCTACAGACTGGACAACTGCAGTATTGGAGAGGAAGGCTTTATAGCTCTTGCATCAGCACTGAGATCAAACCCCTCACACATGAGACAGCTGTGGCTGAGAGGGAATAAAGCAGGAGACTCAGGAGTGAAGCATCTTTCTGCTTTTCTGGAAGATCCCAACTGTAAACTGTGGGCCCTAAAGTGAGTATCAAGTCAACTGAAGTTCATTTATTCATCTCCTTTGGGAGAAATTTGGTTTAGAGACAGGGTACTGCTGCACAGACAAACATGGAACATACAGAGACAACAATGCATAGAGACAGTAAAACATCCAACATAGAAAGAAAGTACATAACTTACCTTCATGGTTGGTGACCAGATAGGGACCAGAGTGCAAGAAGATCTGAGCTGGACAGTTTGCCCTACCTACTTAATCAAAAGTACAGTGCTAGTACACATTTAAAGTGCAGTGCACAATAAAGTGCTGGTGCATATTAAAGTGCAGTGCACAATAAAGTGCTGGTGCATACTAAAGTGCAGTGCACAATAAAGTGCTGGTGCATACTAAAGTGCAGTGCACAATAAAGTGCTGGTGCATATTAAAAGTCAGTGCATACTAAAGTGCTGGTGCATATTAAAGTGCTAGTACATATTAAAGGTGCTGGTCCAGATTAAAGTGCTGGTACATATTACAGTGCTGGTGCTTATTAAAGTGCTTCATAGCACATGAAGGAGTAGATACACTGTATATAATACACAAAAGCCTCCCTACATTTCCTCACTACACCAGCCTGGTCGAACAGTTCCTGAGGGTTAAGTTGGGGGGGGGGGGGGGGGGGTAATCTTGTAAGAGAGCTAGTTTTCTTAGGAGAATATGTGGCTGGATTGTATTAAAAGCAGAGCTAAAATCAGTAAGGAGCAGTCTGGCATTTGCACCTGGGTTTTTAACTCATTGAGTGCCAAAAACGTAATATTACGTTTTTAGCTTTTTTTTTAAATTACGAAACTAGACACTCTAACACACCTTATATGTGATTTTGGGAACTCTGTGATGAATGGAAATGAAATATATGACTATCGAAAACTCATGAAAACGCACAACGTGGTTGCCGCTTTGGGTCGAATCAGTGACGCATGCACATCAGCTCAAAACCAGGCCATTTTCGTGGGTTTATCACTAGGTGGCAGTCTCGCCAGGTCTCGCTAGGTCACTTCCCGGAAACGTTACAGGCAACACTTCATATTTCATGAAAGACGTTATATCTCCATTTCTAGAAACAAAAACAGTGATTTTGATGAAAACTAGCCACTGTTTAGCTTGGGATTTCTCAGGAACAGAGGCGTGTAGAAATACACAGTTTGCACCCACTGAGAGGTTAAAGTCTCACCTTTCAAACGAGCCATTGTATGTGTTCATAGCTATAACACAGAATATGCTGTGGCTGTACAAAAATCATCAACAATTGTCTAGATTGCTGGCACTCTAGAACAAAGCTTCCGAAAACAGCTTGGCATTCAATGAGTTAAGGTGCTTCAGTGTAAGGTGCATTATAGTCAATATGCCATCACTTCTACTGTGTTTTATGCAAACTGATACAGTATTTATCTGTATCTGTAACACTGGCTCCACCTCTGCACGAAGTGCATTTAACATGAGTCATTCCAAGGACTCGAAGACATTAGAAGTTAGTGCAACAGGCCTTTAATCATTGTCCTCCCGGGGACATGCCTTTTTCGGGACTGGAATTATAATGGACTTTTTCCAGATTTCAGGTATGGTGTGTTTATCAATGGAGAGCTGAAACAGCTGGTGCTGGAGTTCCTCTGCAAATGTCTTTAAAAAATTCTGTCTTTCC